>NW_016107496.1:2254174-2263961 GCF_001604975.1 Cebus imitator
GAGTTTCACTCTTGTTGCCTAGGCTGGAGTGCAGTGGCTCGATCTCAACCCACCGCAACTTCCACCTCCAGGTTCAAGCAATTCTCCTGCTTTAGCCTCCCAAGTAGCTGGGATTACAGGCATGTGCCACCATGCCTGGCTAATTTTGTATTTTTAATAGAGATAGGGTTTCACCATGTTGGCCAGAGTGGTCTTGAACTGACCTCAAGTGATCTGCCTGCCTCGACCTCACAAAGTACTGGGATTACAGCTGTGAATTTTAAAAAAGTTTTATGGCTAAGAAAAGAAAGAAAAATAAATAAAATGAACACTTAGAATTATATCTGGTACCAGGCTGGGTACAGTGGTTCGTGCCTGTAATCCCGGCACTTTGGGAAGCCGATATGGGCGGATCACCTGAGGTCAGTAGTTTGAGACAGCCTGACCAACATGGTGAAACCCCTTCTCTACTAAAAATACAAAAATTAGCTAGGCGTGGCAGCACACACCTGCAATCCCAGCTACTCAGTAGGCTGAGGCAGGAGAATCGCTGGAACTGGGGAGGCAGAGGTTGTGGTGAGCTGAGATTGCACCACTGCACTCCAGCCTGGGCAACAGAGCAAGACTGTCTCAAAACAAAAATTATTTTGGTATTTGAGATTGAGGTATGTTTAAGTTCTTTTGAAGTAATGGGTGAATATTTTGAGGATTAAATACTAAATGTTAGTTATCTTTTTTAAATAGAGATGGGGGTCTTAGTATGTTGGCTAGGCTGATTTTGAACTCTTGGCCTCCCAACTTGCTAGGATTACAGGTGTGAGCCACAGCACCCAGTCAGTTAGATATCTACTAATAGAGGATTTTTTAATCTTTTTTTTTTTTCTTTGAGACAAAGTCTCACTTTTCTCCCCCAGGCTAGAGTGCAATGGCGAGGTACGCTCACTGCAATCTCTGCCCCCTGGGTTCAAGCGATTCTCCTTCTTCAACCTCCCAAGTAGCTGGGATTACAGGTGCCTGCCACCACACCTGGCTAATTATTGTATTTTTAGTAGAGATGGGGTTTCGTGATGTTGGCCAGGCTGGTCCTGAACTCCGGACCTCAGGCGATCCACTCTCCCTGGGCCTCCTAAAGTGCTGGGATTACAGGTGTGAGCCCCCAAGCCTGGCCGAGAATTCTTTATCTTTAATGAAAGGATTAATGATTCTTATGTTGAACTTTCTAGGGAGAAATTTGTAACTTTGATCATATTTTCACATCAATTCATGACACCAAAAGGTTAAGTGCCACTAATCTATGGTGGTGTCAGGTTCTTTTGATGAATGACAGATGCCATCTGATTAAGATAGTGGGAATTTTAGGATATAAGTCCTGTCTTTTCCACTGGTACTGGAGTACCAGCAATAATACTGATCATAATATTGATGAATAAACTTCAGATTTTCTTCCACAATAGAGGGCAAGTGAATTCTGATTTTTGACAACCTGGAGAGGTTGATGGAAACAACTTAGGGTGGGTCCAGTTTTCTTGCTCTTCAGTGTTATCCATAGATAGCAGCAAACTCCTTATGTTACCATTACTGTTAAAAAAAAAAAAAAAATAGCAGCAAGCTCATTTAACCCAGGGGTTGGTTAGAAGAAAAATCCTGATTTGTTACAATAGAAACTCTACCCCTGAATTACTGAATCGGAGTCTGGATTTTATCAAGATTCCTAGGTGATTTTTTTTTTTTTTTTTTAAGACAGTGACTTATTCTGTCCTCAGTGCAGTGGCATGATGATCTTGGCTCACTGCAATCTCTGCCTCCCAGGTTCAAGCTACCCTCCTTTGCCTCCCGAGTAGCTGGGATTACAGACGCGCACCATCATACTCATCTAATTTTTGGACTTTGGGTAGAGATGGGTTTCACCATGTTGTCCAGGCTGGTCTTGAACTCCTAAGCTCAGGTGATTCGCCCGCCTCAGCCTCCCAAAGTGCTGGAATTGCAGACATGAACCACCAAGCCTGGTCTGGGACCCTTGTTCTCATCTGGTGGCTATTTTCTGTATTCATTTCTTTTGGATCCTTAGTCACTCTAGGCAAAACTGGGTCCAGGGGCCATTTGGCCTAAAGAGGAAATTATAATATTCCTTATGTAGTATATATAACTCTTAAAGTTTTTTCTAAGGCAGCTGTACTACAGTGGCTTAGAACATGTACTCTCTAGACTCCTTTTTTTTTTTCCTTGTTTTTTTTGAGACGGAGTCTTACTCTTTTGCCTAGGCTGGAGTACAGTGACACCATCTCAGCTCACTGCTACCTCTGTCTTCTGGGTTCAAGCAATTCTTCTGCCTCAGCTTCCTGACTAACTGGGATTAGAGGCGCCCACCACCACACCTGGCTGGTTTTTGTATTTTTTGTAGAGATGGGGTTTCCGTGTTGGCAGGGCTAGTCTTGCTCCTGACCTCAAGTGATCCACTGGCCTCATCCTCTCAAACTGCTGGGATTACAGGTGTGAGCCACCACACCCAGCCCCTAGATTCCTTAGATTTAAATCCGGATTTTGTCTTAATAGCTGTGTAACTGTGGGCAGGTTACTTTACCTTGAAGTAAAGTAACTTTTTCCTTGTCTGTAAAAAAAAAAAGAGTGGTTGATAATAGGACTTAACTGAGATTGTTAAGAAGATGAATTAAGTGTTCCTTAAGTGTTATTTCCATTCTCTGAGTGAGTGAAGAATTCCCACTTTAATTTTCATTTTTACTTTTTGTAAAATAGCCCTATGCATCTTCTGGTAGGATTCTGAAGTTATATGGGAAGAAATGACAAGTTTGTTTTTTTTCCTCTAAGTGCTTATAACTTAGTAGTAGCCCTCTCAGTATGGGAGATGTGAAATTGAACCTGGTTGATTGATCTGCCATGGGGCAAAATACATTTAATCAATTTATACATTTTATTTCTGTTTTACAGCATTTGTGGGGTTAAGTGGCATGGGATTTCTGTTTCTGATAGTAAATAGGTAAGTAAAACAAAAAGTTATGTATGTCCAAAGAGATGGTTGTACCATATTTATGGTGATTTTTTTCCTAACTGTTGGTTCTGTTTCTTTAGATCTATAGCATTTTAGGACAGGAAGATAACATTTTTATAAGAATTTGATGGTTCTCTTTTTTCCTTTCATTTTTATCTCTCTGAAAGTAGAATTTAGCATTAAATGGGCCAATAATCAGGACTGCCTTTGGCTTATTTGGGGATGACATATTGCTTAGAAATAAGGGTGTTGATTGAACTGTCAGTTTTACAGATTGTTTGGATATTTTTATTGTGTATCCATGTGCTTGCTTACTACGTGTATGTTGGCAGATAGTTCAGCATGCATTTGGACAATTTACATTGTTTAGTAGATACTTGCAACTATGTAAACTCAAGGGCTTTTGTGGAAGTGATCAAGATTTTGATGGTGGTCTTTGTTAAACTGTGGTGAGAAGATGAATAAAATTTGGCTATCGTCTGGGCACGGTGGCTCACGCCTGTAATCTCATCACTTTAGAGGCAGAAGTGGGCGGATCACGAGGTCAGGAGTTCGAGACCAGCCTGACCAACATGGTGAAACCCCATCTCTACTAAAAACACAAAAATTAGCCAGGTGTGGTGGTGGGCGCCTGCAATCCCAGCTGCTCAGGAGGCTGAGGCAGGAGAATCGCATGAACCCGGGAGGTGGAGGTTGCAGTGAGCCGAGATCATGCCACTGCACTCCAGCCTGGGTGACAGAGTGAGACTTCATCTCAGAAACAAAACAAACAAACAAACAAAACCAGCTTGGCTATCTAGAATTGAAATGAAAAGATATATTGTATTCTAGTTAAACTGACAGGGGCGACCGGCCATTGGTTAACTCAATAGCATGCAAAAACACATTACTTTGGAGATGGTAAGGATTTTTGTTTTATATGGATACTATCATATACAACTAAAATATGCTATAAAATATATATTTTACAGTATACAGTGAACATTTCCCATGCTTTCTGGATTTTTTTCTGCATTTTTCAAAACTTTTTAAATTCAATTTTGCCTTGGTCATTGACACATCCTGAGGGATGTGTCATGGATTTTATTATGTGAACATCAGAAAATATTTATACAAATCTAGATGGTATAGCCTTCTACACACTAGGCTATATGGTATCGCCATTATAATCTTATGGGACCACTGTTGTATGTGCAGTTTGTCCTTGATTAAAATATCATTAACGCAGCACATCCCGTATTCAAGTGATTCTCCCGTCTCAGCCTCACAAGTAGCTGGTATTAACAGGCACCTGCCATTATACCTGGCTAATTTTTGTATTTTAGTAGAGACGGTATTTCACCATGTTGGCCAGGCTGGTCTTGAATTCCTGACCTCAGGTGATCTGCCCACCTCGGCCTCCCAAAGTGGTAGGATTGCAGGTGTGAGCCACTGTGCTTGGACTGATTTTTCCTTTTTATGCTTATCAAAATAGTCTTGAATCTGGGCTTTTCAATAGGGTAAAAATGGTATCTTATCATAAACTATTTCAGTCTGTCCTTTGCATAGTTTTCATGTTCAGCAAACAATCTTAGTAATTTGTAATTCTGTTGTTAACAGTACTGTAACCTTTCAGGTCTTCTCTGGGTTTTTTGTTGTTGTGATGGTGGGGTTTTGTTTTGTTGAGACAGACTCTTGCTCTGTCATCTAGGCTGGAGTGCAGTGGCATCATCTCGGCTTACTGCAATCTCCTCCCATGCTCAAGCCATCCTCTCACCTCAGCCTCCCAAGTACCTGGGACTAAGAGGTGCATGCCACCATGCCTGGCTAATTTGTGTGATTTTGTAGAGACACAGTTTCACTGTGTTGCCCAAGCTGATCTTGAATTCCTGGGGTCAAGCTATCCGCTAGTCTCAGCCTTCAGAAGCTCTGGGATTACAGACATGCACCACCATGCGTAGCCTATATCTATATATTTATCTGTATGGTGATTCTGTTTGTTTATAGAAATGATAATATAAAGTGCTTATTGTTTTACAGCTTGACTTTTTTCACTGAACAATATGCATTGGAACAATTTCTGTATTAGTAAATGGCCCAAGATACACCATATTTAACTATTCACCAATAGGTGGATATTTAGGTAGTTTTCAGTTTTTTACTTGTGGTTTCAATACTTCACTATACAGTCTTTTATATGTCTTCTTGCGTGCATCGATGGCTTTTAAAATGTGTAATCTTGGCTGGGCGCGATGGCTCATGCCTGTAATCCCAGCACTTTGGAAGGCTGAGGCTGGTGGATCATGAGGTCAGGAGTTCAAGACCAGCCTAGCCAACGTGGTGAAACCCTGTCTCCACTAAAAATACAAAAATTAGCTGAGCGTGGTGGTGTGTGCATGTAATCCTACCTACTCAGGAGGCTGAGGTAGGAAAATCGCTTGAACCCGGGAGGTGGGAGGTTGTAGTGGGCCAAAATTGCACCACTGCACTCCAGCCTGAGTGACAGAGTGAGACTCTGTCTCAAAAATAAATAAATAAAATAAAATATATATAGGCTGATGAAAAAGATTAATATGCCCAGAAGTACTGCTTGTCTGTATGCCATAGACCTTCCACTTGGAGTATTCTTAGCACCATTAATCATCAGGGACACATCAGATTTTAGGGTAGTATACTGCTGAAGGGAATATATTTATTAATTATTTTGATCAGTTATTAAATATTTAATGAAATAGTATACCCCATCAGGAGAAAATGTTTTTGAGCATAATCCTCCAACTTTGTATGTTAAATATTAGCCTTAGTCTCTTATGGTGACTATTTGTCATATCTGAAGCCTTCCAATTTTTGGTTGAATGTCTATATTTGCAAATGTGCGCATGTTATGGGTCAGGCCTACTCAGTATGTGTACTAGTGAAAACTCAAATTCCCAGCTCCTCTCTCTCTCTCTCTCTCTTTTTTTTTTTTTTTTTTTTGAGACAGACACTTTGTCACCCATGCTGGAGTGCAGTGGCACAATCTTAGCTTACTGCAGCCTCCACCTCCCAGGTTCAAGCGGTCTTCTTGTCTCAGCCCTCCAAGTAGCTGGGACTACAGGCATGAGCCATCATGCCCAGCTGATTCTTGTATTTTTTTGTTTGTTTGTTTGTTTTTCTGTAGTGGTGGGGTTTTGCCATGTGGCCCAGGCTGGTCTTAAATGCCTAATCTCAAGTGATTCACTCACCTTGGACTTCCAAAGTGTTAGGATTATTATAGGCGTGAGCCACGGCCTCTGTCCTCCATGTTCTCTTGGATGCAGGCATGTGACCTACAGACACACTCAGATGACTTCTGTTTGAAAGTACACAACATAAGGAAGTGAAGGTTCTATTTATAACTTCCATTTTGCAGTTAGACATGGCAGCAGGGTTGTTCAGTTTTAAGTGGAGGTAATAGTTGTGGAATGAGTTTCCAATAGAGAGATGTGGCTTTGGTCCTGGTAGTAGTAGAGGTTATAATGGATTTGAATCTTGTTATTTAGTGCCTGGTGGTGACAGGGATAGTGATTTCCTCACCAGACCAGTTGTGCAACATTATTTTGGGTGATATTATCTTTGCATCTATTTTTTTTTTAGCCCTCCCAGTGACAATAGGAGTAGTGATACTCTTCTTTAATAATTACCTTTCAGGGCCGGGCGCGGTGGCACACACCTGTAATCCCAGCACTTTGGGAGGCTGAGGCAGGTGGATGGCAAGGTCAAGACATCAAGACCATCCTGGCCAATATGGTGAAACCCTGTCTCTACTAAAAAAAAAAAAAAAAACAAAATACCTTTCAGGTGAACTGGGTTCAGTGACTCAGCACCTGTAATACCAGCATTTTATTTGGGAGGCTAAGGTGGGTGAATCGCTTGAGCTCGAGAGTTTGAGACCAGTCTGGGCCACATGGTGAAACCCTGTCTGTACTGAAAAAACAGAAAAATTACCTGGGCATGGTGGCACGTGCCTGTGGTCCTAGCTACTCAAGACGCTGAGGTGGGAGGATCCCTTAGAGCCTCGGAGGCAGAGGTTGCGGTGGGCCAAGGTCGCACCAGTGCAGAGTGAGACCCCATATAAAAAAATAATTACCTTTCAGGCCAGGCATGCTGGCACACACCTGTAGTCCCAGAACTTTGGGAGTCTGAGGTGGGCTGATAGATTGAAATCAGGAGTTCTAGACCAGCCTGCACAACATGATGAAATCCTGTCTCTACAAAAAGTGTAAAAATTAGCCAGCTATGGTGGCATGCGCCTAAAGTCCCAGCTACTTGGGAGACTGAGGTGGGAGTATTGCTTGATTTCGGGAGGTTGAAGCTGCAGTGAGCTTAAGTGGTGCTACTGCTACAGCCTGGACAAAAGAGTGAGACCCTGTCTCACAAAAACAAAACAAAACTCTTCTGCTTAATTTAGCCAGAGTGGATTTGAATAGTGATTGTTTAAAAATTTTTATAAGATACTTTTCATACAACGAGCACTTTTTACATTTCTATATAGTGGCAAATATGAAAGTGTCTTGCTTTTGAAAATTGCTACTTATAAGTTCTTAAATAATACCTTATTACCTCTCTTGGTGGGGCTATTTGAAAACTAGTTGGTTTTCTCCCTGAGCTAATTAAGGTATGAGGAAGTTGTGAATTAACATCTGTAATGTAAGATGTTGCTATAGTTATTCATGGTGCTCCTGTAAAGTTGCTTTAGCTCGCTGTGTAAGGGTTATTTTGTTACTGGTTTTGCTATTATTGTAAAAGCTTCTAACAGCTTGAGACCAAAAGCCAAGAAGCACTACAAAATAAAAGACTTCTATTTTAAATTAATTAATTAATTTTTTGAGACGGAGTCTCACTCTATTACCCAGGCTGGAGTGCAGTGGAGTACAGTGGCCCAGTCTTGGCTCACTGTAGACTCTGCCTCCCAGGTTTAAGTGATTTTCCTGTCTCAGCCTCCCAAGTGGTTGGGACTACAGCTACATGCCAACACGCCTGGCTAATTTTTGTATTTTTAGTAGAGACGGTGTTTCACCATATTGGCCAGGCTGGTCTTAAACTCCCGACTTCAAGTGATCCACCAGCCTTGTCTTCCCTTTGGGATTACAGGCATGAGCCACTGTGCCTGGCCTAAGTGTTATGTTCTTAAAGACAGAGAAATGAGATGCTTACGTAATTATTGGGTGGCAGAATAAAGTTAATTTTTTTCTGTTATAACATAATTGTCTCAATTGTTGGAAAAAAAAATACTGATATTCTTGAAATACTATGAATTAGCTATTCTGGGAATACCTCATGGCTCTTTTCAGCCTTGACCTCCTGGACTCAAGTGATCTTCTTGCCCCAGTCTCTCAAGTAGCTGGGACTGTAGGAACGTGCCTCTATGCCTGGCTAGTTTTTTTTTAATATTAAAAAAATTAAATTAATTAAAATATTTAATTAATTTATATAAATTAATTATAATATTTAAAAATCCTTGTAGAGACAGGATTTTGCCAAGTTGCCCAGGCTGGTCTCGAACTCCTGAGCTCAAGCAGTTTGCCTCCCTCAGACTCCCAAAGTGCTGGGATTAAAGACATGAGTCACCATGCCCCAGCTGTTTTTGTTTTGCTTTGTCTTTTGAGACAGTCCCGATTTGTCATCCAGGCTGTAGTACAATGGTATGATCTTGGCTTATTGTAGCCTCAACCTCCCAGACTCAAGCAATCCTCCAGCCTTAGCCTCCCAAGTAACTAGAACTCTAGAAGTGTACCACAATGCCTGGCTAAGATTTTAATCTTTTTTTGTAAAGATGGGGTCTTCCTATGTTGCCAGGCTGGTCTTGAACTTCTGATTTCAAATGATCCTCCAATCTTTGCCTCTGGAAGTGCTGGGATTGCAAGTGTGAGCCACTGCCAATTCAATACATACAGAGCTTTTTTTTAAAGCAGAGATTTAAGCTAGTAAGAAAGCAAATGAGGCTGGGCATGGTGGCTCACGCCTGTAATCCCAGCACTTCGGGAGGCTGAAGCATGAGGATCACTGGAGTCCAGGCATTCAAGACCAGCCTAGGCAACATGGCAAAACCCCATTTAAAAAAAAGTATTGGCTGGGCAAAGTGTTGTGTGCCTGTAATCCAGCTACTTGGGAGGCTGAGAAGTTGAAGGATTGCTTCAGCTGGGAGATCGAGGTTGCAGTGAACCTTGATGGTACCACTGCACCCCAGCCTGGGCAATAGAGTGAGACCCTGTCTCAAAAACGGTAGGGAAAAAAAAATCTTCCCCAGAGAAAAGCACACTTGACAGTTTTTTGCCTTCGCCCTGGGTTGGTGCAAGAGAGGTCTTTGATAATTGTAAACATAAATCCTCTTTGATTCCAAAGTATGGCTAGAATTTACACTACCTATTGTTTCAAAAAAAAAAAAAACTCAAATTGAAAATTTAAATCTAGTCCAGATTAATAGTCTTCCTAGGCAGACATCTAGCAAAAGTAAAACAAATTCTCTCCTTAAGAGCCCATTTAGTCACATTGTGGTGGGTCATGCCTATCATTCCGGCACTTTGGGAGGCCAAAGTGAGATGATCCTTTGAGGCTAGGAGTTCACGACTGGCCAGACAGCATAGCCATAACCCATCTCTACAAAAATGAAAACAACCTATCCATGTGGTGGCTCAAACCTGTAGTCCCAGCTGGTCACCAGGTTGAAGTGGGAGGATTGCTTGAGCCAAGGAGTTCGAGACTACAGTGAGCTGTAATCACGCCCCTGCACTCCAGCCTGGGCAACAGAGTGAGACTCTGTCTTAAAAAAAAAACTCATTTAAACATAATCTTTTTTTTTTT
>NW_016107496.1:2266071-2286321 GCF_001604975.1 Cebus imitator
GCAGTGAGCTATGAGCATACCACTGCACTCCAGCCTGGGTGACAGAGGAGACCTTGTCTCTGGAAATAATAAGAATAAAAATAAGGATGTTTTACGTTGATTTACACCAAATATCTTAAGATGTATCCCAATTTTCAAAGTTAAAATGTGCAAAAATATGCATCTTAGGGTTGATTAAATATGGAAAAGCAGGAAAACTAGAAAATCCAGCTGGTCGCGGTGGCTCACGCCTGTAATGCCAACACTTTGGGAGGCCGAGGCGGGTGGATCATGAGGTCAAGAGATCGAGCCCATCCTGGCCAACATGGTGGCCAGGATGGCCTAAAAATACAGACGGTGGCCGTCTGTACTAAAAATACAAAAACCAGCTGGGTGTGGTGGTGCGTACCTGTAGTCCCAGCTACTTGAGAAGCCGAGGCAGGAGAATCCCTTGAACCTGGGAGGCAGAGGTTGCAGTGTGCCAAGGTTGTGGCTCCTGCACTCCAGCCTGGCTCTATTGCCCAGGCTGGAGTGCAGTGGCACAGTTTCGGCTCACTGCAACCTCTGCCTCCCAAGCTCAAGTGATTCTCCTGCCTCAGCCTCCCAGGTAGCTGGAATTACAGGTACCTGCCACCGTGCCCAGATAGTTTTTATATTTTGTTAGAGACAGGGTCTCACCATGTTGGCCAGGCTGGTTTTGAACTCCTGTCCTCAGGTGATCCGCCCACCTCAGCCTCCCAACATGCTGGGATTACAGGTTGGAGCCACTGTGCCCGGCCTATTTTCTTAGTCTTTTTAGGTTTTTTAGGTTTCCGTTTTATAGCATCCTATAATCACCTTTTGTAATTTTTATGTTTTTTTTTCAAAGCTAATTTTCTGTGACATAATAGTTTACATTTAACTTCCCTGTGCAGTTATTTTGATAGAACGCTTTGGTGTTTGTGTAGTATACTTTTGAGGGTGAGACAGCAGAATAGCCTTTCGTTCAAAACCAACATGCTTCATAAAAGAGGATATGCAGTGGTTTGCTGTTGTTCTTGTTGTTGTTTTGAGGCGGAGCCTTGCTCTCTGGCTTAGGCTGGAGTGCAGTGGCACAATCTCGACTCACTGCAACCTCCACCTGCCAGGTTCAAGCAATTCTCCTGCCTCAGCCTCCCGAGTACCTGAGTTTACAGGCATGTGCCACCACTCCTGACTAGTTTTTGTGTTTTTAGAAGAGATGGGGATTCACCATATTGGTCAAGCTGGTCATGAACTCCTGACCTCGTGATCCGCCTGCCTCTGCCTCCCAAAGTGCTGGGATTACAGGCGTGAGCCACTGCCCCCCCCATGCAGTGTTTATACTGGTTATTAATTACTTTTCAAGCATTAATGTAATGTAATTTTTAAAATAAGGTCTTTGGCACAGTGCAGTGGCTCATGCCTGTAATCCCAGTGATTTGGGAGGCTGAGGTTGAGAGGTTCTTTTGGGGCCAGGAGTTTGAGACTAGCCTGGGCAACATAATGAGAACCCAACTCTGCCAAAAAAATTTTTTTACTTAGCAGCGCATGGTGTTCCATGCCTGTAGTCCTAGCTACTCAGGAGGTTGAAGCAAGAGGATCATGTGAACCCTGGAGTTTGAGGCTGCAGTGAGCTATGAGCATACCACTGCACTCCAGCCTGGGTGACAGAGGAGACCTTGTCTCTGGAAATAATAAGAATAAAAATAAGGATGTTTTACCTCAATTTACAGTAACAAAAATTGAGACTCAGAAGAATGAAGAAATTTTGCCAAGATCACACAATAATACAAAGTTTGTGTTAGAACTGCTTTTGGATTCAGGAGTGATTCTGGCATCTCAATCGTTGTGTGTTTAGACAGTGATTATTAAACTACCTTGAAAGGATGATTTTGCTTTACTTAATCCACACACTACTATGCATAGCAACTCCATGAGTTAGGGGTATTTCTAATAGGTATATGGTTTTTTCACTGTATCTTTTTCATGTACAGATCTTATTTACTAAATGAGTATTGTACTCTGTATTTATCGGGATTCAAAAGTTTGATCTCTGTGTCTGAGAGCTGTACCTTTACCATCTGCCATCTTCTTGGTAGGCACATATTTGGTATTCTCAGAATGGAGGAAAGAAGAAGAATAAGCATGTAAATACATGCATTTTCTCCTATTGAAAACAATTAACGTCAAATATTGTTGACATGGCAGGAGAGCTGGGCTATCACAAGCTCCTCAGAGTTCTATTTTGCTATCAGTCAAAAATTATGCTGTACCCGAAGAATTTGAATTTATCACCCTTAGTGGTGGGCTTTCGCATCTTCATCATCTCTCTTATTGTCACCTACAGCATCAGTGTGAAAGCTCACTTGGAGTCAGGAGCTGGGTCTTACTGAGGTGGACCCCAGCTTTTCCTGCCAGCTCTGCAATTCACTTCCTAGATTATTTGTCCCCCCGGGACACAAACTACCAGTTTGTCCCTGGAAACTCTCTGGTCCTGTCTCAGACTGGGATTAACATAAAGGAGTGGAACTTTTCAGAAGAGGCAGGGAGAAATAAGTAAGTTGCCTCCTCCTCAGCTTCTCCTTCCCACCTCCCCTTGCCTGTTTCCTCTTTCCTCCCCTGCAGGATTCCAGGGTTACAAATAGAGGCTTCTTTCTTCTGTTTAATTCCATAGTTACCCACCCTAGTTTGCCCTTCTCTAGAATCTCTCTACTCGAATATTGCACCCCGTTCTGTACCTCCTCCTCCTCGCCTCCACCCGCTATACCCAACCATCTTCCTGACCAGGAAGGAGGACATGAAGGGTTGAATGTCAGGATCAAACTACATTGAACCCCTGAGGGAGGTGGATAGGGTGATCTCTGGACTGAGGCTGCTGTCTCCTTCCTTACTGTCCTTTCTGCAGGTCCTCAGATGGCACATTAGGGTGGGCTTGTTGGGTAGGTATCCCACCTCCAGTCCACAGTGCTTAGTTGTACTTCTTCTTATGCTGTAATGATTATTTTTTAGGGCATACATATGAGTAGCAAATTTCATTAAAATAGATTATCCCCTTCTCAACATGAAAATTATGTGGTACCTAAATTCCAACATCACATTCACCAGTCAACTCAGCTTCAAATCAGTGGCTACCAAAGGCAGAGGGGTGGGAGAGTACTGCCCTTCTGTGGGTAGAAAACAGATGTATTTTCTGTAGGGAATTTTGAGACAATAATAAAAATCATTAAAAGGTCTGTACTTATTATCTTACACTTGGAAATTCTAGGTGAAAAAGTATTCCTCACTACCATCACCATTTTGAGGCTCCACCCTTGCTCCCAAGATATGAATGAACCTAGACATGGAACAGGGCATTATGTTTGTTTTGTGTGTGTGTTTTTGTTTTGTTTTGTTTTGAGAGACAGAGTCTCACTCTGTCTCCCAGGCTGGAGTACAGTGATGCAAACTTGGCTCACTGCAACCTCTGTGTCCCAGGCTCAAGCCGTCTTTCCACCTCAGCCTCCTAAGTAGCTGGAACTACAGGCGCCTACCACCATGTGCGCTAATTTTGTATTTTTTGTAGAGACAGGGTTTCACTATGTTGCTCAGGCTGGTCTTGAACTCATGAGCTCAAGTGATCCGCCTGCCTTGGCCTCCCAAAGTGCTGGGATTACAGGAATGAGCCATTGCACCCTGCCTCAAGAGATTACTTTAAATGGTACTATTTAAAATAGTTACGCTATAGACATTAAGAACATACACTGTCAGGACAGATGGAAAAAAACATTCCAGTATAAAGCACATCATTGCTTTTAACTTGGGATAAAATTTCCAGTGATAGAATTATTCAGACTCCGAAATCTCTGTCACAGCTTAGATGGCAATAAAAATTCATAATATTCTGGAATATTACTGTAAAAAAATTTTGTTGTAGATGCACAAATACACAGGTATCTCAGAAGTTATGTAAATAGTTTATGTAAATTTTGTGACACTTATAAGTAGGTTGGGGTAAAGCAGTATTTCTATTTTACTTCTTTTTCTGAGACAGGGATCTCCCTCTGTCTCCTAGGCTGGAGTGTGATGGTGTGTTTATAGCTGACTGTAGCCTTGAACTTTCTGGGTTCATGCTATCCTCCTGGCTCAGCCTCTCAAAGTGGTGGGATTACAGGCATGAGCCGTTGCACCTGGGCAGTATTTCTATTTTAATATTTTATAGAGATACATATTTTTTATTATGTAGGAAGCTAAATTTTAAATAGCTATTAGTTGATCAAAAACATTAATATTTGCTATTTGTTAAATAGAATTATTGGGTTTCTTCTCACTTTTAAGTAATGGAAAAGCAATTTTATCTAAATTTGTAATTTTCATGCTCTATTTTTTAAAATTTACAAATAGATCCTTCAATTATTTAGCAGGTAACATCTAAAGGAACTGGTTTAAATCCTAATGCCAAAGTATGGCAAGAAATTGCTCCTGGAAATACTGATGCCACCCCAGTAACTCATGGAGCTGGAAGTTGTTGGCATGAAACAGCAGCTACATCAGGTGCTTATCCTGAGGGTAAGTCTTAAATATTTGATCATAAAAAAATCACAGTTTGGTTAAACATATGGCCAAGTATGGCCAAGCAAGTTTACTGAACTTGAAATATATCCTCCCTGCTTGTGTGTGTGTGTGTGTGTGTGTGTGTGTGTGTGTGTGTGTGTGATGGAGCCTTGCTCTGTCACCCAGGCTGGAGTACAGTGGAACAATCTTCGCTCACTGCAGCTTCTGCCTCGCAGGTTCAAGTGATTCTCCTGCCGCAGCCTCCCAATTAGCTGGGATTACAGGTGCCCGCTACCACGCTGGGTAATTTTTGTGTTTTTAGTAGAGACAGGGTTTCACGATGTGCAGGCTGGTGATCCACCCACCTGGGTCCCCTAAAGTGCTGAGATATAGGCATGAGCCACTGCGTGCAGCTGAACTTTTGTATTTTTAGTTGAGATAGGGTTTTACCACGTTGGCCAGGCTGGTCTTGAACTCCTTACCTCAAATGATCCACCACCCTTGGCCTCCCAAAGTGCTGGGATTACAGATGCGAGCTACTGTACCTGGCCAGGATACATCCTTTGATTATTTGATGAAGTATATTCATAAAATTTTCTTCCCTTAAACATACTGCATCTAGCATTTATAAATGTTTAACATGTAGTTTGTATAAAATTCTCATTTATATCTAACATGAATAGATTGCCACTAATTTCAAGTAATAGTTATGTCTTTGGGTTCACCATGCAGCCCATCTATAATAGTGATATTTATAAATTAGCTTTTATCTACCATAATTGACTGTGCCATTTACTCACTGTTCGTCCTTGGGCAAATAACTTAATTTCTCGGTGCTTTTTGCCTCCATCTTTAAAACAGAAACAATAATAATTACAGCATAGGATTTTCTGAGAATTAAATGAATAAAGTGCATGGAATAGTCTGACACATGGATAATGCTGTATACGTTTTAGCAATTGTTGATCATTTTAGTTTATCAGTAAATGTCAAAACTTGACTCCCTTGGAATGATAACTCTTGCTTAAAACCATGTGAACAGCCAGGTGTGGTGGCTCATGCCTGTAATCCCAGCACTTTGGGAGGCCAACGCGGGTAGATCACGAGGTCAGGAGTTCAAGACCAGCCTGGCCAACATGGTGAGACCCCGTCTCTACTAAAAATACAAAAATTAGCCGGGCATGATGGTGGGTGCCTGTAATCCCAGGTACTAAGGAGGCTGAGGCAGGAAAATTGCTTGAACCTGGGAGGTGGAATTTTCAGTGAGCTGAGATCATCCCACTGCACTCCAGCCTGGGTGACAGAGCAAGACACTGTCTTGGAAAAACAAACAAACAAAAACCATTCGAACATATTCCCAACTGGTAGAATTCCTTAGAATCTTTTTATAGGTGAGTTACTGCCCACAGTTCCTGAAAATGGAATTTAAAGAATTCTTATTTACTTTCAGTGTCTGTCTTTAATACAGGTAATGCAGAGCTCTCAGAAGATATATATAAAGAATATGAAGTAATGTATTCTTCGTCTTGTGAAACCGCAAGAAATACTACAGGCATTGAAGAGTCAACCGATGGGATGATTTTAGGACCAGAAGATCTGAGTTACCAAATATACGATGTTTCTGGTAAACTTGATGGTTTTATTGTTAAAATGAGAGAGTCCAGCACATCCCCCACGTGCACGGTCTCTATATCCTTTCTCTGATAAACCTATGGCATTTTTTTTTTATTTGAAAAGAAGATTATTTTATTTTATTTATTTTTTGAGATGAAGTCTCACTCAAGTATAGATCACTTGAGGTCAGGAGTTCAAGACCAGCTTGGTCAACATGGTGAAACACTCTATCATACTGGGGGAAGAAAAAGGGTGGCGCGGTGGCATGCTCCTATAATCCTGAGATAGCACCACTGCACTCCATCCTGGGTAACAGAGTGAAACTGTGTCTGAAAAAAAAAAATTATGTGTATATATATGTGTCTGTGTGTGTATGTATGCCTAACAACTGCCAACTTTGAACATAGAGTTGAAGTGAGATGGCAAGCAGTTGGTGTTTTAATGAGTTTTCTATAAATGACATTGGAATGTTAAATGAATTTGATTGCTTATTTAGCATTTAGGTGGATGAGTTTTGTTTGTTTGTTTTGAGACGGAGTCTTGCTCTGTTGCCAAAGCTGGAATACAGTGGCACGATCTTGGCTCACTGCATCCTCTGCCTTCCAGGTTCAAGCAATTCTCCTGCCTTAGCCTCTGGAGTAGCTGAGATTACAAACATGAGCCACTCTGCTAATTTTTATATTTTTAGTAGAGACGAGGTTTCACTATGTTGGCCAGGATGGTTTCAATCTCTTGACTTTGTGATCTACAAAGTCCGGGATTACAGGCGTGAGCCACTGCGCCCGGCCAAAAATAACTCTTAAACTAATATGAAATGTGTCTGATGAAAGAATATCTAGGTTGAGAGAAATTAGTTAGACTTTGAACTGTCCAAATAATAAATAGAGTTTGGGCCAGACATAGTGGTTTACACCTGTGGTAGGAGGCCAAGGTGGGAGATGTGCTTGAGCCCAGTATTTTGACAACAGTCTGGACAACATAATGAGAGCCTGTCTCTACACAAAAATAAAAGTTTAGCTGGGTGTGGTGGCACAAGTTTGTGGTCTTAGCTACTCAAGAAGCCAAGGTGGGAGGACCATTTGAACCCAGGAAGTTGAGGCTATATTGAGCCATGATCACACCACTGTACTCCTTAGAGAAAAGGAAGACCCTGTCTCTCTCTCTCTCTCTCAAAAAATATTCTTGTTGTGAATTTTGATTGTAGACTTTGTGGCTTCTGAGTACAACAATATGTCAGATTTATCACTTCAGATAACATGCTATTAACTTTTTTTCCTCCTCTTTTCTACCATCAGGAGAAAGCAATTCAGCAATTTCTACAGAAGACCTAAAAGAATGTCTGAAGAAACAATTAGAATTCTGTTTTTCACGGTACTTCATTTTATATTGCTGTTTCTCCTTTATTGAATTTGATTAGTAGATGTAAAATATGTGTGAAATAGAGTGCAAGGAGAGTGATTATTATTTTCTTTTAATGATGTGTTTCGTATTACTGTTCAGTATATTTAACTAGATTTTTTTTTTTTTTTTGAGACAGAGTTTCACTCTTGTTACCCAGGCTGGAGTGCAATGGTGTGATCTCGGCTCACCGCAACCTCTGCCTCCCGGGTTCAAGTAATCCTCCTGCCTCAGCCTCCCGAGTAGCTGGGACTACAGGCGTGCGCCACCACACCCACCTAATTTTTGTATTTTAGTAGAGACAGGGTTTCACTGTGTTGGCCAGGATGGTCTCAATCTCTTGACCTTGTGATCCTCCTGCCTCAACCTCCCAAAGTGCTGGCATTATAGATGTGAGTCACTGCACCCGGCTTGGAGAAGTCTTATTTACAGATAAGAGTTATTGGGAAGGGGGGGGGAAAAAAAAAAAGAATTATTGGCTGGGTGCAGTGGCTCATGCCTATAATCCCAGCACTTTGGGACTCTGAGGTAGGCAGATAACTGGAGGTCAGTAGTTTGAGACCAGCCTGGCCAAGATGGTGAATCTGTCTTTACTAAAAATACAAAAATTAGCCAGGCGTGGTGACAGGCGCCTGTAATCCCAGCTAGTCAGCAGGCTGAGGCAGAAGAATCACTTGAACCCGGGAGGCAGAAGTTGCAGTGAATTGAGATCATGGCTGGCCTCCAGCCTGGGCAACAAGAGTGAGAATCCATCTCAAAAAAAAAAGTAATAGTTACTTTAGCCTATACTTTGGGAGGCCAAGGTGTGTGGATCATCTGAGGTCAGGAGTCCGAGACAAGTTTGGCCAGGATAGCAAAACCCCATCTCTACTAAAAATACAAAACTAGCCAAGCATGGTAGCAGGTGCCTGTAATCCCAGCTACTTGGGAGGCTGAGGCAGGAGAATCACTTGAACCCCAGAGGTGGAGGTTGCAATGACCTGAGATAACAGCTAGCCTCTAGCCTGGGCGACCAGAATGAGACTCCATCTCAAAAAAAAAACAAACAAACCAGTAACAATAAAATATATGTAATAGTTACTTTAGCCTGTACTTTGGGAGGCCGAGGTGGGTGGATCCCCTGAGGTCAGGAGTCCAAGACCAGCCTGGCCAAAACTTCGTCTCTACTAAAAATACAAAAATTAGCTGGGTATGGTGGCGTGTACCTGTAGTCCCAGCTATTGGGAGGCTGAGGTGGGAGAATTGCTTCAACCCAGCAGGTGGAGTTTTCAGTAAGCTGAGATCACACCACTGCACTCCAGCCTGGGTGAATTTTACACCTACTAACTGGATCATTTTTGGGTCTGCTTGTATTGTCAGTGTTTCTTCTCTTGAATTATCTGTCATAATTTACTGCCTTTTTGTATGTCTTGTAAATTTTGATTATATGCTGTACATTACATACAGAAGAAGCATAGAAGCTGCAGGTGATAAAACGAGACAGAGTTTGAGCTTTTTTTCTGTTAGGCAGAGAGTGAAATGTTGATTGCTTCAATCCAGTGAGGAATTGAGCGAGGTCAGGGCTGAGCAACCATTTTAATTAGACTCAATTCACCTTTGATTTAGCTCTATTCCTTCTTCATGGCCCTTTCTTTCAGGCTTTTGATTTAGAGCTTGGCAGTCACCCTCATCTTACAAAATAAAGGAGATTTAGATCTCTAATATAGAGGTTTGAGATTTAGATGTTTTAACTTCTTACCCCATACTACTTGAAAATTGGCAGTGTCTTAAGGGGGAGACTGGATTTGCAGCATTTTTGCTTGCATCTTTTCAGCCTATCTCCCATCTTTCCCCTTAAAACTCAGGGAACATTGTATTGGGAAAATCAGCTGTGTTGATGGCTCCCATAATTTTAATTCATAATTTTAGTTCTGTGCCCATTACACATACCACATATTTATACACAACTGTCTAGAGATCTGCTGGTTTCTCTATTGTCCAGTAGAGTCTGAGTTAAGATCTGCAGATGCTCTTGGGAAAGAAAGATCTTCTTTTTGGGCATTTTAGTCCTTTTGTGATTGAAGCTTCCACAGTTCTTCCACATCTCCAAACACATGATTTTTTGTAGTTTATCCAAGCTTTTTTAGTTGCTGCAGTGGGAGTTCCTACTGGTCATGATCTATCACATCCTACTCAGGACTGTGATCTGGTTTGAACCAGTTGGGTAATTGACATTTGTAGCTCAGCAAAATTGCCTTTAATACATATCAGGTATTAATTAAAAAAAAAATAATAAATAATATATAATTTTAAAAAGCGAAAAAAATACATATCAGGTATTATTCATGAATAGTCAAATGTTGGATGTTATGTCCATTAATTTGATTTATTTCTGACAAGGTACAGTTTCTTTAAGAGTTTTGAATCACTGTATAAGAACAAACCTGCTAAATTTCAGAGTTCATTTAGGCTATAACTTTTTAGTTTTGTAAAGATCATATCTGGAGTTATCTTATTTTCAGATTCTTTTCTTTTTTGGCTCACTGCAACCTCCACCTCCGGGGTTGAAATGATTCTTCTGCCTCAGCCTCCCGAGTAGCTGGGCTTACAGGCACCTGCCACGACACCCAGCTAATTTTTTGTATTTTTAGTAGAGACAGGTTTCACCATGTTGGCCAGGCTGGTCTTGAACTCCTGACCTCAGGTGATCCGCCCACCTCAGCCTCCCAGAGTGCTGGGATTACAGGCATGAGCCATAGTGTCTGACCAACACATATTGATGGAACAACAAAGATCCTCCATGGTACCTATATTGTGACTGGGGGAACACAAAACAAACATAATAAATAAACAACTCAGAAGTATGTTAGGTGATAAGTGCTATGGGAAAAAATTAAATGCAAGTACAGAAATCAGGAGTGCCTGGGTGGTTGCAGTTTTAAATAGGGTGGTCAGTTCAGTACTCTTTGAGAAGGGGGCTTATAAGCAAAAACTTCCAGCTATTTATAGCCAGGCTGTTTCAAAGGATATTTGATGTGTATAGCAAGGTGTGAATTTGATTTTACTTAAGTTTATTAAGCAAGATTTTGTGTGTAAGATGCAAGTGTTTGCATCTTTTTTTTTTTTTTTTTTTTTTTTTTTTTTTGGTTGTTTTTCTTTTTTTGCCCAGGCTGGAGTGCAATGGCGCGATCTCGGCTCACCGCAACCTCCGCCTCCTGGGTTCAGGCAATTCTCCTGCCTCAGCCTCCTGAGTAGCTGGGATTACAGGCACGTGCCACCATGCCCAGCTAATTTTTTGTAGTTTTTTAGTAGAGACGGGGTTTCACCATGTTGACTAGGATGGTCTCGATCTCTTAACCTTGTGATACACCCGCCTCGGCCTCCCAAAGTGCTGGGATTACAGGCTTGAGCCACCGCGCCCGACCTGCATCTTTTTAAAAAATGTACCTTAAAGAATCTTTTGTGTTAATATTAAATATGTATTTTTTTATTTTTATTTTTTGAGATGGAGTTTCACAGTGGCGTGATCTTGGCTCACTGCAACCTCTGACTCCCCGGTTCAAGTGATTATCCTACCTTAGCCTCCTGAGTAGCTGTGATTACAGGCCCCTGCCACCAAGCCTGACTAATTTTTTTTGTTGAGGCAGAGTCTTTGTCGCCCAGGCTGGAGTGCAGTGGCTCCATCTTGGCTCACTGCAACCTCTGCCTCCTGGGTTCAAGCAGTTTTCCTGCCTCAGCCTCCAAGTCACTGGGATTACATGTGTGCGCCATCATGCCCAGCTAATTTTTGTATTTTTAGTAGAGATAGGGTTTTGCCAAGTTGGCCAGGCTGGTCTCAAACTGACCTCTGGTGATCTGCCCACCTCGGCCTCCCAAGGTGCTGGATTACAGGCCTGAGCCACCACGCTTGGCCAATTTTTTGTATTGTTAGTAGAGGTGGGGGGTTTCACCATGGTGGCCAGGTTGGTCTTGAATTCTTGGCCTCAAATTATCCACCCACCTCAGCCTCCCAAAGTGCTGGGATTACAAACCTGAGCCACATCGCCCAGCCAGTGTGCATTTTTATAAGCGTGTTTGACTTACGTAATTTTTTTTTTCAGAGCCCATAAGGCATTTTATTTATAAATATATGTATTACATCCCTAGAAAAAGAATCCCAGGATTTTCCCTCCTGTGTGTTTTCGTCTTGCTTCGTCATGGTCCGTGATGCCAGCTGAGGTTGTCAGTACAATGAAACCAAACTAGCGGAATGGAAGCAGATTATTCTGCCATTTTTCTAGGTCTTTGAGTTGCACATCAAATCTGGGGCTGATCACTCCACACTTGTTTAGCCTGTGTGTGAGGTTCACAACGATTTTCTCAGCTCTGTGATTATCAGTGATTTCAGATTCGCTAATGTAACCATGCTTCATCATCACAGTGAGAAACCGGCTGATGACTTTGGAGCATGGCCTAATAAGCACCTGGCGTTTGCTTTTCTTTTCAGCATTGTTGATGTTCTTGAGAGCATCAGCGAGGACATTCATGTGCACCATTGTGGCGGTGCATGAGGACTTAAATAATTTAAAATATATATTTTGGCCAGGCGCAGTGGCTCATACCTGTAATCCCAGAACTTTGGGAGGCTGAGGCAGGTGGATCACCTGAGGTCAGGAGTTTGAGACCAGCCTGGCCAAGATGGGAAACCCTTTCTCTACTAAATACAAAAAATTAGCTGGGCTTGGTAGTGCATGCCTATCATCCCAGCTACTTGGGAGGCTGAGGGAAGAGAATTGCTTGACTGCAGGAGGCAGAGGTTGCAATGAGCTGAGATAGCGCCTTTGCACCTCCAGCCTGAGCAACAAAAGAGAAACTCTATTTAAAAAAAAAAAAAAATACATTAAGAAATAGAAAATCTGACCGAAACGCAGTGACTCACGCTTGTAATCCCAGCACTTTTGGAGGCTGAGGCCTGCAGATCATGAGGTCAGGAGTTTGAGACCAGCCTGACCAACATGGAGAAACTCCGTCTCTACTAAAACTACAAAAGTTAGCTGGACGTGGTGGCGCGTGCCTGTAATCCCAGCTACTCAGGAGGCTGAGGCAAGAGAATTGCTTGAACCCAGGAGGTGGAGGTTGCAGTGAGCCGAGATCATGTCATTGCACTCCAGCCTGAGTGACAGACAGCAATACTCTATCTCAAAAAAAAAAAAGAAGAAATAGAAAATCCTTCATGAATTAGTTCATAGTTGAGCTACAGCTTTTATCATGCATATTCTAATATCACTGATGAAGTATTTATAAGATGGGACTAGGCTATATGTAATGTTTTGTTAAAATGCTACTTGTAATGTTAAGCCTATTCACATATTAATATAACTAATTGTCCACTGTTGTGCTAGATGTGTTTGGGAATTTAGATACTGTAAAGGTTATATTAACTAATGTATGTATATTACATGAGTGTCTTTTGAACTTTTAACAACTTTTGTGAGTTCCCTGAAAAGTTTAGTGTTATTAATCTTATTTCCATGCATTTAAAAAGTAAGAAAAATGAATAAGATACCTCTTCTCATTAGGTACTTTTTAATAATTGTTTGTTTTATAGTACTATTGCTTTTATTTATTCTTTTTAGAGAAAATTTGTCAAAGGATCTTTACTTGATATCTCAAATGGATAGTGATCAGTTCATCCCAATTTGGACAGTTGCCAACATGGAAGAAATAAAGAAGTTGACTACAGATCCTGATCTAATTCTTGAAGTGTTAAGATGTATGTAAAAATGGCTTTTAGCTTTTTTTTTTTTAATTTTACACATTGCATGTTATTTTGACTTCTGATCATGTAGAGAATTGTTTTTTACTGCCCCCAACCCCTTTATTTTGTTGTTTTGTTCCAAATTATCTTTTTTTTATTTTTGGGTATGGGACAGGGTCTTGCTCTGTCACTCAGGTGGGAGTATGGTGGTGCAAATTGCAGCTCACAACAGCCTCAAACTCTGGGCTCAAGCCATCCTTCTACCTTTTTTTTTTTGGAAACAGAGTCTTGCACTGTGGCCTGGGCTGGAGTGCAGTGGTGTAGTCCCAGCTCACCGCAGCCTCTGCCTCCTGGGTTCAAGTAATTCTCCTGCCTCAGCCTCCCAAGGAGCTGGGATTACAGGCACCCATCACCATGCCCAGCTAACTTTTTTGTATTTTTAGTAGAGAGGAGGTTTCACTATGTTGTTCAGGCTGGTCTCAAACACCTGACCTCGTGATCCACCTGCCTCGGCTTCCCAGAGTGCTGGTATTACAGGCATGAGCCACCATGCCCAGCCTTTATATAGCTTCTGTCGCAATTCTGCACTTGGTTGTTCAGCATCATGCTTACTTAAGAATTAGTCAGGACCTGTAATCCCAGCTACTTGGGAGACTGAGGCAGGAGAATCAGTCGAACCCAGGAGACAGAGATGGAACCCACTGCACTCCAGCCTGGGCAACAGAGCGACCCCATCTCAAAAAAAAATTTTTTTTTTCAATTAAATTTAATTTAAATTAAATCTCATTTTTCTGGACTGTTAGATATTGTTATCACACAACCTTTAAAAAATGTATTTCAGAGGCAGGGCGCGGTGGCTCACGCCTATAATCCCAGCACTTTGGGAGGCCGAGGCAGGTGGATCGCGAGGTCAAGAGATCGAGACCATCTGGTCAACATGGTGAAACCCTGTTTCTACTAAAAATACAAAAATTAGCTGGGCATGGTGGCGCATGCCTGTAGTCCAAGCTACTCGGGAGGCTAAGGCAGGAGAATTGCTTGAACCCAGGAGGCGGAGGTTGCGGTGAGCCGAGATCGCGCCATTGCACTCCAGCCTGGGTAACAAGAGCGAAACTCCGTCTCAAAAAAAGAAAAAAAAAATGTATTTCAGGCTTTTGAACCCAAATAAGAAGCACATTTTACGTCATAGCCCCAATACACACCATATACCTATCCCCAACTAAAAATATTTGTAACAGATGTGTTGATTTTACAACCTACTAATGAGTTGCGATGGGCAGTTTGACAAATACTGCTCTGAAGTTTGGTAATGAGTTTTTATTTTCTTGACTGAAGCTTTAAGCATTTTTGCTGGATTTTGTGTCTTGTATCAGTATTTCTTGATACTAGGTGGGTTTTGTTAATTATTTGAGGGAATAAAGGCAGATCTTGACCCTTTTTTTTTTGAGAGGGAGTTTCGCTCTTGTTGCCCAAGTTGGAGATCTCATTTCACCGCAATCTCTGCCTTCCGGGCTTAAGGAATTGTACTGCAGCCTCCTGAGTAGCTGGGATTACAGACATGCGCCACCATGTCTGGCTAATTTTTGTATTTTTAGTCGAGACGGGTTTTCTTCATGTTGGTCAGGCTGGTCTCGAACTCACCTCAGGTGATCTGCCTGCCTTGGCCTCCCAAAGTGCTGGAATTACGGGTGGGAGCCAGCACACCCTGCCAGATGTTCACTTTTATATGAGATACGTTGAAAATGTTTAAAAGTTAAGTATAGCAAGTCTGATAATAGACTTACATGGGAATAGATTTCCATTCCCAGAGGATTACAAACATTTATGGAATCTCTCATTGGTTTATAAAGACACCATTTCTTAAAATGGCACTGTCTTATCTACATAAAAGTTGACAGAGAGACAGAATTTCCCACCAGTTCAGGCTGGAACCTGGCTGTTATACCCATGCCATCACACTTCTTTTTTTTTTTTTTTTTTTGAGACAGAGTTTCACTCTTGTTACCCAGGCTGGAGTGCAATGGCGCAATCTCGGCTCACCGCAACCTCTGCGTCCTGGGTTCAGGCAATTCTCCTGCCTCAGCCTCCTGAGTAGCTGGGATTACAGGCATGCGCCACCATGCCCAGCTGATTTTTTGTATTTTTAGTAGACACGGGGTTTCACCATGTTGACCAGGATGGTCTCGATCTCTTGACCTCGTGATCCACCCGCCTCGGCCTCCCAAAGTACTGGGATTACAGGCGTGAGCCACCGCACCCGGCCCACACTTCTTTTATTGTATGTACTTACCTACTCAGGGAGATCTGGTATATTACCTCCATCTGGTATATTTCTCCAAGAGACGAGAAATGTTTTGGCTATTTGGTACTATATTTAGTATAATATTTCCGTATGATCAGCATTTAAAAGATGGCTTTTGGGTCTGTGTAGTATGCAAAATTAAGTTGAAATCAAGACGAGCTTATAATTTGTGCGTAGTTCTTGGTTTAAGGGCTTCTTGAACTTTAATCTTAGGAAGAATTTCTTCATATCAGATCTTATTACATTCCTTAGAATAGTGTTTTGCTAATGAAAATACGATAATTTCTGTTAACATCCAGTTATCTATCCAATTGTTATCTTAACGAAGAATTTGGTTATTGCATAAAAGAAATTTGCCTTATTAGATACATGTTTTATGCTCCCTTAAGTCAGTGTCAAAGTTACAGAGTAAGTACTCTGAATATTTTTTCAGTGAATAGCATTTGATAGTGTTCTTTTTACGTATAAATCTCAAAAAAATTGTCATACCTATAATCTTTGATTCTACAATTTAGTTTCTTTGGAATATTAACACAACATCTGCAAATAGTACAGTTGGAAAGTAAATTGAATAGTTTTTTAATGGCATTAATAATATCACTACTTGTCACTTTTTTTTCTTTCTTTTTTTTTTTCCAGTAATGGCTATAAGCAATACTTGTCACTTTTGAATGATACGCTTTCTTTTAAATTTCAGCTTCTCCCATGGTACAAGTTGATGAGAAGGGTGAGAAAGTGAGACCAAGTCATAAGCGTTGTATTGTAATTCTTAGAGAGATTCCTGAAACAACACCAATAGAGGTAAATTATTAATCATTGTTAACACTAAAAGTTCTCTGTTTAAATTGGAAGAGGTTTCTCCTGCCTTTCGTGGGAAAGAAAAACCAATTGGAAGAGGTACACAAGCAAAATGTAAGCCAATGCCTTCATCAATTACTGTGTTAATTTGTTTCATTAATCCTGAAGTACTAGAATGGTATAGAGGAACGAAAAGATATAATTCTGTTTTCGTAGAAGGGTAGACTAAATATTGCAGTGAAACTAATTCTGAATTTGCTAGATTGATTTCATGGCAGCTAATATATAAATAGACTATTTTTGGGATCTTGAGAATTCATCTGTAAGAATGAATGAAAAACTAGATTTTGATGAAGGTTTAAGGAGGCAGGACTGATCCTGTTCGGCAAAATATTATACAAAGCAAATTTGGCAGTCATAAAGGTGGTGTGGTACAGGCACCAGAATAAAATAATATTTGAATGAAATATAATAAATTTGACAATTAGGCTCTACTAGCTATCATGTACTTCGCAGTTATTTAAAGCCAAAGACTTTATTATCTGTTTTACTGATGAAGTAGCTGATTGTTAGGATGGTTAAGTAGCTTGCTCAAGGATACATGGGCTCTTAAATGACAGGAATTTGAGTGTGAACATGATCGCTCTGATCTGAATCCCATGTCATAATCACTTGCAACAGAGCTTCATGTTAAGTTCCCATGATATACATTAAAGAAGATGAGGATTAACTAGTAACTGACATTGTAATTTATCAGCCATTTAGAATATAACTTTATTTTATTTCGAGACAGGGTCTTAGTCTGTCACCTGGGGTAGAGTGCAGTGGCACAGTCCTGGCTTACTGTAGCCTTGACCTTAAGGGCTCAAGCGATCCTTGCACCTCAGCCTCCTGAGTAGTTGGGACTACTGACACATGCCACCATGCCTGGCTAATTTTTGTACTTTTTTGTAGAGATGCGGTTTTGCCATGTTGCCCAGGCTGTTCTCAAGCCCCTGGGCTCAAGTGATCTGTGTACCTCAGCCTCCCAAAGTGCTGGGATTACAGGCACAAAGCCACTGTGCCCACTTCATTATCATTTTTATGGTTATAATAATTCATATTCTGAATACATAAAGAGTTCATACACATAAAAACAGATAAGGCTGGGCATGGTGGCTCACGCCTGTAATCCCAGCACTTTGGGAGACTGAGGCGGGTAGATCACCAAGTCAGTAGATCAGGACCACCTTGGCCAACATGGTGAAACCCCGTCTTTTAAAAAAAAAAAAGGCATCAAATGTTTTGTTGGGTTTTCAAGGGGTTTTTGTTTTTTGCTTCTTTAAAATTTTTTTTTCATGTTAAAAAAAATTTTTCCTCAATCAATGGTTTTCTGAGACAGGGCCTTGCTGTGTTGCTGAGGATGGAATACAGTGGTAGGATCGTAGCTCATTGCAGCCTCAAGCTCCTTTGCTCAAGCCATCCTCCCACCTCAGTGTCCAGAGTAGCTGTGACTACAGGTGCCCACCACCACACCCAGCCAACTTTTAATTTTTTTTTTGTAAAGACGTGTCTAGCTGTGTTGTCCAGGCTTGCCCTGAGCTCAAGCAATTCTCCTGCCTCAGTCACCCAAAGTTCTGGGATTTATAGGAGTGAGCCACTGAGCTACTAGGCTACATTTGACTTTTGCTGTTTCGGTAGATATTTTCTTTCCTTCTTTTACTTCTTTTCCTTTTTTTTTTTTTGAACCCTGAGTCTCACTCTGTCACCCAGGCTGGAGTGCAGTTGTGTGAACTAGGCTTACTGCAACCTCTGCCTCCTGGGTTCAGGCAATTCTCTTGCCTGAGCCTCCCAAGTAGCTGGGATTACAGATGCCTGCCACTGCACCTGGCTAATTTTTTTTTTTTTTTTTTTTTTTTTGTATTTTTAGTAGAGACAAGGTTTCACTGTGTTAGCCAGGATGGCCTCAATCTCCTGACCTCATCATCCTCCTGCCTCAGCCTCCCAAAGTGCTGGTATTACAGGTGTGAGCCACTGGCGCCCAGCTCCTTCTTTTACTTCTTAAGGATACTTAATATTCACTATCTTACCTGTCTATCTATATCTATATAGATATAGATATAAATATTTTTTTTTTTGAGAGGGAGTCTAGCTCTGTTGCCCAGGCTGGAGTGCAGTGGTGCCATCTAGGCTCACTGCAACCCCCGCCTCCTGGGTTCAAACAATTCTCCTGCCTCAGCCTCCTGGCTGGGATTACAGGTGCATGCTACCATGCCTGGCTAATTTTTGTATTTTTAGTAGAGATGGGGTTTTACCATGTTGGTCAGGCTAGTCTTGAATGCCTGACCTCATGATCCACTTGCCTATCAAAGTGGTGGGATTATAGGCCTGAGCCACTGCACCCAGACTTTGTTTTCTTTTTTGAAGTATCTTTCAATCCATTAACTGTTTTACCATCTTTAGTTTTGGTAGTCACCCTTTTTCTGAGTCCATATAGCTGTGGAATTTCTGTTTACGTTTATACTAATTTTGGAAAAGAGAAGATATATTTGCACAGAGTTAATGTGTATGTTGTAAGCAAAGCATCTGGCTTAAATGAGAATGCATGAAAATTTTTATTGCCTAGAAAATGTTAATGAAGAATATCACTTGTCCTGTGGCAGGCCAGGCAGGAAAAGGACGGGGGAGATTTCACTATGAGGAGCATTTGGCTTGCCACTGGAAGTAAAATACTTACGCCTTGCCGACTGTAAAATAAATCATTTCAAAGTCATGTACAAAATGCATCCCCTGACCAAGTGGGGTGGCTTATGCCTAGAATCTCAGCACTTTGGGATGCTCAGGCAGAAGGATCGCTTGCATCCAGAAGTTTGAGACCAGATTCAAATATATCTAACTCCGTATTTGTTTTGAAACACAGTCTATCCTCAGTAGAAAAATGGGCAAAAGTTAACAAGTGGAGTGATAGGAAAGATCAAAGACATGAAGAGATGCTCAACATTACTAGTAAACAAACAAAAAATGCCAATTATTGATGTATTTTTTAGAGTTAACTGATTTTTTTTTTTCCTTTTAGGAAGTGAAAGCTTTGTTCAAAAGTGAAAACTGCCCCAAAGTGATAAGCTGTGAGTTTGCACACAATAGCAACTGGTATATCACTTTCCAGTCAGACGTAGATGCACAACAGGTAAGAAAACTTGTATCAGTTTTTCTGATACAAGCCTGTCCCAGTGGCAAAATAAGTAGTGATATATTTTAATTGAGAATATGTGTCTTTACACTGATGTTTATCAAGACTAGTGAGTACCTTGGTTACCCTTTTGCTTTTGCTCAGCTGGTTTCCTTGTTGATGATCTTCCTAAAGTTTTTTAGTTTTGATTTAGGAAGTTTTCTGTTGATAAGAATATTAACATAACAGTTTTAAAATTAACATAGGAATTGAGAACCATGAACTTAGTAGTATTTTTAGTACATAGTAGGTCTGTAATAAAAAATTCTTGGAATTTTGACTTGATGGTTTTATTCTTAATTGTTAACATGTCTTAAAGAGAAAAGATAATCCTTTGAAACAAAAATATACCAATGATAAGAGTGTTGGCCAGGCAAGGTGGCCCACACCTGTAAATCCAGCACTTTGGGAAGGCTTAGGCAGGCAGATCACGAGGTCAGGAGATCAAAACCATCCTGGCCAACATGGTGAAACCGCATCTCTGCTAAAAATACAAAAAATATTGGCCGGGCGTGGTGGTGCACACCTGTAGTCCCAGCTACTTGGGAGGCTTGGGGCAGGAGAATTGCTCCACCAGGGGCAGAGATTGCAGGGAGCTGAGATCTCGCCACTGCACCAGTACAAGACGTTGTCTCAAAAAAAAAAAAAAGTGTTTAAAATCACTCAGATTTTTTTTTTTTTTTTTTTTTCTTTTTCTGTCTTTTT
>NW_016107496.1:2286456-2291303 GCF_001604975.1 Cebus imitator
AGGTTCAAGCAGTTCTCTGCCTCAGCCTCTGGAGTAGCTGGGATTAGAGGCTCATGCCACCACACCCAGCTAATTTTTGTATTTTTAGTAGAGACGGGGTTTCACCATCTTGGCCAGGCTGATCCTTGAACTCCTGACCTCATGATCCACCCGCCTCGCCCTTCCAAAGTGCTGGGATTACAGGTGTGACCCACTGCACCCATCTGATTGATTATTTTCAAATTGGTTTCTAGGGATATTTTGGGCCTGTTTTCAGTCTTAATGCATTTTGTCTGCAGTAATCCATGGGGGCTTTTCTACAATAAAAATGAACCATAGTTGAGAAGGCCTAAAATTTTTACTTCTTCAGTCTCTATCCACCTGCACAGTGGAATTACCTGCATAATTTTTTTTTTATAGTTTAATACTAAACTCTCTTAATAAAGATGACTTTACTGAAATGTTTGGATGCTAATGAAAATTTTTTTGTGCTTTGTTAACAGGCTTTTAAATACTTAAGAGAAGAAGTTAAAACATTTCAGGGCAAGCCAATTATGGTAAGAAATAGAGGAGGGCAGTGTGAAACCAGAACAGGTTTTGGTTTGTCTGTATGAGAATTTTAAAACTACAGACAGATAATATTTTATAAAAACCTGTAGTGACTTTTTAAAAATTTCTGGCTTGGGCCGGGCACGGTGGCTCACGCCTGTAATCCCAACACTTTGGGAGTCCAAGGCAGGTGGATCACTTGACATCAGGAGTTCAAGACCAGCCTTGCCAATATGATGAAACACTGTCTCTACTAAAAATAGAAAAAATTAGCCAGGTGTGGTGGCACATGCTTGTAATTCCAGCTACTCAAGAGACTGAGGCAGGAGAATTGCTTCAACCCGGGAGGCATAGGTTGCAGTGAGCAGAGATTGCACCACTGCTCCCCAACCTGGGCAACAGAGCAAGACCTTGTCTCAAAAACAAAACAAAAACAAATTTTTGATTTGTATTATGTATTACTTCAGAAAATTCTTTGATAAGGCATGAAAATACTTTGCATACAGCATTTCTTTACAAAGGGGTAACTCCAAATAGCATGCTGATGAGATAATTCCAGATCTCAAAATGAGCAACAGGAATAATTTTTAGTAACAGACATGAAAAATATTCATAGTACTTTCAACCTGATCTCAATTAATTGCATCACTACATTAACATACAACCATTTGGGAACCTAAGCATTGTCATTGATGACACTTGCTCCTATCTTTACATGTCTAATCTGTTCTGAGGTCCTGTGAAAATGCTTTCTAAAAATCTCCCACTGTTTAGGCTTGAACACTTGGAATAGCCTCTTAACTGCTGTGTTATCAGCCTTTTACCCCCTTAACAGTCTGTTCTTTGCTACCAGAGCTAGTGTTCTAAATAATGATCCAGTAATATACATTTAGTTTGACTTGGTCCTCATTCCCCAAGTGCTATAATTCTTCTTTGTAAATGTAATACATTATTCTTCTGTGTTGAACTCTTACTGTGTATCACTTTGTTTTAAGCACTTTACTTGTATTGACTCATTTAATCCTTACAAGAAAGAACCTAATGAGGTAGTACTTTCGTTTTCTTCACTTTACTATCGAGGATAATAAGGCATGAGGGTAATACATAACTAGTAAGTGGAAGAACTAGGGTAAAAGTGGCTACATTTATTAAGAGGTTCTATGAACTTAACCATATTTAAATCTCATTAATGCTGTGGTATAAGTGGGATTATTAGTTTCCATATTACAGATGAGGCTATTTTCTAGCTGTCATTCTACTTCCTCTCTGCCTATGATAGTCTTCTCCCTATTATCTTTCCCTGCTTTGAGGCTTTAATATTCTCCTGAGTCTTCTTACTAGCTTTAATGTTTTATTGCATTTCAGATGCAGATTTTTTGTATATCTGTAATTAATTTGATATATAGTATAAGATAGGGATCTAGTTCTATTTTTCCCCATATTTGGAAAGACATTTATCTCAACTCTTAATTCGTTGTCATTTCTATTCTTCTGCAACTTGTGTGTAATGCCACAGCTATGAGATTTGTTTCAGATTTCTGTTTTCTTTGAGTTCTGCTTCCCTGAACCAATATGGTTGTTTGTTTTATTTTGTTTTTGAGATTGGGTTTCTTTCTCTCTGTCACCTAGGCTCGAGTGCAGTGGCATGATCACGGCTCACTGCTGCCTCGACCTTTGGGGTCAAGTGATCCTCCTTCCTCAGCCTCCCAAGTAGCTGGGACCACAGGTGCGCACCATCATGCCTGGCTAATTTTTAAATTTTTGGTAGAGTTGGGGTCTCACTATGTTGCCCAGGCTGGTATCAAACTCCTGAACTCACAAATAATCCTTCCATCTCAGCCTCCCAAAGTGCTGGGATTACAAATGTGAGCCACCACACCGTGATTGCATTCTTGGATATCACTGTTTTATTTTATTCTATTTTATTTTATTTTATTTCTTGAGATGGAGTCTCATGTGTTGGCAGGCTGGAGTGCAGTGGCATGATCTCAGCTCACTGCAACCTCTACCTCCTGGGTTCAAACAAGTCTCCTGCCTCAGCCTCCTGAATAACTGGAATTACAGGCGCCTGCCACCATACCCAACTAATTTTTGTATTTTTAGTAGATAGGGTTTCACCATATTAGCCAAGCTGCTGTTGAACTCCTGACTTCAGGTGATCCGCCCACTGCAGCCTCCCAAAGTGCTGAGATTACAGGCATGAGCCACCACACCTGGCCAGATGTCACTGTTTTAATTACCGTCGTTTTACAGTATCCTTATTTACTTCTGCTGGTTCTTTGTCCTTGATCTTATTTTTCAGAATTGTCTTGGCTATTCTTAGATCATTACATTTTCACACAAATTTTAGAATATTTGTCTAGTTTCAACAAACAACCAAACAGAATCTGTAATGGAATTAATGGAATTGTGTTTAATTTATTGGTTAAATTGGGGACAGCTGGCTGTTTTAGCCTACGTTATACACTATTGTAACTATTAGGTATTTCAGTGTTAAGTCATTTTAAATTACTACTTTAAAATAATTTTGGTTGCTTTTTCTTCTTCTTGGTATCTTACTGATTTAAAAAAAAAAAAGTTTTAGTGTCAGCAGCAACCTTGCTGAACTTGTTTTTGGTGGGTCTTTTGGATTATCAGCCTAAGAGATCATATGATCTACAGATAATCACTATTTTGATTATATCTCCCATTTCTTATAAGTAATGTTTTTCTCTGCCATTTTAGTTTTTCTTGATGCTTCTTTTGATTAGCCATCACATAGCAACATAAGTTTCAAGGAAATTCACATTAACTTTTATACCATTTATTAAAATCAAATGACCTAACACCTGGAAAGACAGGTACAGAAGCAAGGAATAGCTATACTCCAATCCTGGAGGTGCTTTCTGCCACCAGCTATTGTATCTTGAGTGTGTCGTGCCAACCTGTAAGGTTCTAGTTTGTTTCTTTGTAGTGTGCATGCTCCTCATTTCTAAAGTTCTGTGATTCAGAAGTGATTACATTGGAGGAAAGGGGCATTAAGTGGATAATGTTTATCCATCTGTTTCCTAATTTATTTATGATTTCATTAAGAGGCATTGCTTCATTCTGTTTTAACTGTGATTTCTATGCCTGATAATAACTGGTATCAGTTCCCTTCAGCCTAAGGAACTTCCATTAGTGTTTCTCAAGAGTACCCATGAGCAATGAATTATCTTATGTTTTCCTTAACTAAAAATGTCTGATATTTCACACTCCTTTATTTTATTTATTTGTTTGTTGTTGTTGTTGAGACAGGATCTTGCTCTGTGACCCACGCTGGAATGCAATCTCAGTTCACTGCAACCTGGCCTCAAGTAATCCTCCCACCTCGGTGCTGCCCCCCCCCCCAACCCCGTCCTAATTAGCTGGGACAATAGGTGCATGCCACCATGCCCAGCTAATTTTTCTATTTTTGGTAGAGGTGGAGTTTTGCTACATCGTCCAGGTTGGTCTCAAACTCCTGAGTGCAAGCAATCCCCCTACTTTGACCTCCCAAAGTGCTGGGACTATAGACAGTGAGCCACTGTGCCCAGCATTTTTGATGGGTATTTTCCATGGAAACAGAATTCAGGGATGACAGCTAAATTTATTTTCCATCCTTTCAAGATATCATTCTGGGCTGGACAAGGGGACTCATTCCTATAATCCCAGTACTTTGGGAGGCTGCGGCGGGCGGGTCATCTGAGGTCAGGAGTTCAAGACCAGCAAGGTCAGGAGTTAAAGACCAGCCTGGCCAGCATAGTGAAACCCCATCTCTACTAAAAATACACAAATTAGCCAGGCGTGGTGGCAGGTGCCTGTAATCCCAACTACTTGGGAAGCTGAGGCAGGAGAATTGCTTGAACCTGGGAGGCGGAGGTTGCAGTGAGCTGACATTGCTGTGCCATTGCACTCCAGCCTGGGCAACAGAGAGAGACTCTGCCTCAAAAAAAAAAAAAAAAAAAAAAAGATATCATTCTGGACTCTTGTTTCTGATGAGATATTCATCATCATTTACATGACTATTCCCATGTATATGATGTGTCCTTTTTCTTTGCCTGCTGTCAAGATATTTTTTGTTTTTAGTAGGTTGGCTGTGGTGTATCTAGTATGGTTTTTTTACTCATCATACTTGGCAAATACTAAACTTCTTGGCTCTGTAGGTTATTACTCTTCACTGCATTTGGGAAGTTTCCAAATACTTGCCAAATTTTTTTTCTGCCTTCCCTTCTCCTTTCTTTTTATGGGACTCCAATTTTTTATGTTGGACTGATTGATATCAGTGAGATTCTATTCATTTTTCTTTTTTTTTTTTTTTT
>NW_016107496.1:2291441-2293328 GCF_001604975.1 Cebus imitator
TGTTGACCAGGATGGTCTCGATCTCTTGACCTCGTGATCCACCCGCCTCGGCCTTCCAAAGTGCTGGGATTACAGGCTTGAGCCACCGCGCCCGGCCTTATTCATTTTTCTTAAACCTATTGTTGTTGTGTTCTCCAGATTGGGTAATTGGATTTGGGTTCATCTTTAAGTTCACTGCTTTTCTTTTGCTATCCCCAATATGATAAGACTCTCCAGTGAATTTTTTTACATGCTGTATTTTAGAGTTTCCGTTTTTAAAAGCATTTCTTTTCTCTCTGCTGTGATTTCCCCTTAATTTCAATTAATTAGAAAAATAATTATTATCTATGAATATATTTACTTGTGAAAGCTGGATTGAAATCTTAGTCCGCAGTCTGACATCTGGGTCATCTTGGAGTCTTTTTTTTCCTCTCCTTTTTTTTGATTCTTTTTCATTTGCAGTTCCATGCCCTGAAAAGTTTCTTTAATTGCTGTTTTCTTGGCTAGCAGACTTTTTTTTTCCTTTTTTTGAGACAGAGTCTCACTCTGTTGTCCATGTTGAAGTGCAGTGGCACTATTTTAGCTCACCACAACCTCCACCTCCTGGGTTCAAGGGATTCTCTGCCTCAGCCTCTGGAGTAGCTGCGACTACTGGTACGCGCCATTATGACTGGCTAATTTTTGTATTTTTAGTAGAGACAGGGTTTCACTGTGTTGGCCAGACTGGTCTCAAACTTGTGACCTCATGATGTGGCTGCCTCAGCCTCCCAAAGTGTTGGGATTACAGGTGTGAGTCACTGCGCCCAGCCTAGTGGACTATATTTTTAAAATAATGCTATTTACTTGATTTTAGTTCCTTAGGGAACATTTTAACATTAAAGTATACTATAATGTATGACATTACGTTAGTTAAAGCAATAGCCATAATTATTTTTGAGGTTGTATTAAAGTCTGTTTGTCAAGTTTGGCCATAATTCATTTCCTGTTGTTTGGTTGCAGTATTAAGAGTGGAGGAGGGTTCCTGCCCTATTGCCGTAAGGATCGTAAAACATAGCTTTCATACATTCATTCAAGTGGTAATTTTATGTTTTCACGTGTTTTTTCATTTGATATTCCTAGTAACTTGGTGTGCCTTGTGCTTCTAATCTAACCTTTACACATTTTCGTATTACATATCTTGAGCATCCCAAATCCGAAATTTGAATTGCTCCAAAGTTGAAAACTTTTTGAGTGCTAACATGCTGCTCGGTGGAAATGCTCATTAGAGCATTTTGAATTTTTGGATTTCGGATGCTCAACTGGAAAATACAATGGGAATATTCCAAAATACAAAAAAACTGGTACCAAGCATTTTGGGTAAGGTATAGTCAACCTTTGGTTTTATTAAAAGGGTCAGCAAACTTTTTCTTTAAAGAGCCAAACAGTAAATATTATAGATCTTGCTGGCCATGTGATTCCTGTTGCAGCAACTTGTAGGGCAAAAGCAGCCACAAGCAATGTGTAAAATGGTCGGCTTTATAAATTTGCCAAGTGTTAGAGGATTTTTTCCCTTTTTAAAGTTAATATAGGAATTTGAAGCATATAAATTGATAAAATGGTGTAATTAGTGTTTACCCATTATCCAATTGTTTCCCCAATTTATTTTACTTTCTTTTATTTTTTAAAGAGACAGGGTCTCACTTTGTTGCCCAGGCTGGAGTACAGTGTTGTGTGATCATAGCGCACTACCACTTTGAACTCCTGGGCTCAAGGGATCCTTCTGCCTTCATAGTAGCTGACTCAGGTAATTATTTTGTTTGTTTTTGTGGAGACCGGGTCTTGCTGTCTTGCACAGGCTGGTCTCAAACTCCTGACTCAAGTGATCTCCCCGCATTGGCCTCCCAAAGTGGTGGTGTGATTACAGGCCTG
>NW_016107496.1:2295090-2302729 GCF_001604975.1 Cebus imitator
TTGATCTGTCTCCTATATTTCATGCATATTGGTAGCAAGAGCCATGATCAGAATTGGGTTTGATTTTGGGGCAACAGGGAGTCTACAAAAGCTAGCCGCTATGTTCATTGATTTGTTAATTCGTCAGAGATTGTAAAAATGGTAGTATTGCTTTTATCTATTTTTCATTTATTAGAAACTCATATTCATCTTCATTACCCTGAGTTACAGGTTCTATGTGAAATCCATGTTACATGCTTGATTCTAGCTTTTATTACCAGTTTTTAAAAAAAACTGTTTATTGATTTTTTTTTAGCAGATTTTTAACTCTGTTTTCTGCTTTGAATATTTATATTTAGGGTATTTACTGTTGATGTTGATTTTGGCCTCTTTGAATTGACTCCTGAGACCTTTTGTTACAGCCATAGCACTCTTTACTAGTTACCTTGCTGTGCAGTTTGTCAAGATATTCCAGGCTTTTAAACATTTCATATCAAAGGCCTGGAGTGAACCAGTTCTTTTTAAGTCCTCAGCCTACTTTATGGGTAAATGGTATTTTGTGGACCACTGCCTAGACACAAGTATTTGTGTCTACTGGTTTCGTCATTGTTTCTAAGCTTTTTTAGACAGAACTGTTTAGTTTTTATGTTTTAGGACAAAATACAGGTTTGTACTGAGGCTTTCAATTTAAATTCAGGCTGTATGTTTTTCTTTCTTCTGCTTCATGTCTGTTTCTCCTTTTTCCCATATGAAAATCTTGGGAAAAAATCCGCCTCACAGGTTCAAGGGATTCTCCTGCCTCGGCTTCCCGAGTAGCTGGGATTACAGGTATGCGACACCACACTTGGCTAATTTTTTTTTTTTTTTTTAGAAATGGGGTTTCACTGTGTTGGCCAGGCTGGTCTAAACTCCTGACCTCAGGTGATCCATCCGTCTCGGCCTCCCAAAGTGCTGGGATTACAGGCACGAGTCAGTGCGCCCAGCCGCCTTGTCCCTTATTAAATTTTTTTTTTTTTTCACAGTGTATTCTGAAGTCACTCCATAATAGTATTTAGAGCATTTTTTCAATTATTTTTTACATTCATGATACTCAGTTCTTTGGATGTACATGTTTTATTCAATGGTTGATGGACTGTCGGGTTGCTTTTGGGCCTCATGGGTTTTCTTGCCTTTTACAATTAGTGTTAGCAAATAGTCATGTGCTTATATTTCTTTCTCACAGCTTTATTAAGGTATTATGTAATAGGCAAATAAAATTGTATACATGGTTTTTGGTGTTGCAAACATTTAAAGTCAGCAATTTTGCATTATATAATGCATTATTATTAACTATCATCACCCTGCTGTACAACGGCTCCCCAGAGTTTATTTATTCTAACTGAAACTTTATACCCTATGATCAACATTTCCCCAGTCCGTCCCTCCCACAGTCCCTCCTTCCCCCGTCCTTAGCTTATGATAACCACCATTATACCCTCTCTTTCTATGAGTTCAGCCTTGTTATATTTCACATACAAGTGAGATCATGCAGTGTTTGTCTTTATGTGCTTGCCCCTATTTCACTTAGCATAATGTCTTCTTGATTCATTAAGGTTTCACAAATCACAGGATTTTCTTTTTTAAGACTGAATGCATCTGGGCACGGTGGCTCACGCCTATAATCCAAGCACTTTGGGAGGCCAGGGGAGGCCGAGGCGGGTGGATCACCTGAGGTCAGGACTTCAAGACCAGCCTGGCTATCATGGGGAAAACCTTGTCTCTAGTGAAAAACATAATCAGCTGGGTGTGGTGGCAGGTGCCTGTAATCCCAGCTACTCAAGAGGCTGAGAGGCAGGAGAATTGCTTGAACCCAGGAGGCAGACATTGCAAGCCAAGATCGCACCGCTGCACTCTAGCCTAGACGACAGAGAAAAACTGTCTCAACAACAACAAAAAGAATGGTGTTCCAGTGTGTGTGTACACATTTTCTCTGTCTATTCATTTGCTGTGGACACTAGGTTGTTTCCATATGTTAGCCGATATAAATAATGCTACACATATAATAGTGCAGATACCCTTGAGCATACTAATTTCATTTCCTTTGGATATACATAGGATTGCTGAATCATAGGGTAGGTCTATTACATTTTTAACTTTTTCGAGGCAGAGTCTCACTCCGTTCCCCAGACTGGAGTGCAGTGGCGCAGTTTCAGCTCAACGCAATCTCAGCCTCCTAAGTAGCTGGGATTACAGGCATGCACCACCATGCCCAGCTAATTTTTGTGTTTTTAATAGAGATGGGGTTTCACCATATTGGCCAGGCTGGTTTGGAACTCCTGACTTCAAGTGATCTGCACACCTTGGCCTCCCAAAGTGCTGGGAATACAGGCATGAGCCATTGCATCTGGCCAATTTTTAACTTTTTTGAGGAATGTTCATGCTAGTTTCTATAATGGCTGGGCTAATTTACCTTCCCACCAACAGTATACAGAAGTTCCTTTTCTCTACATCTTCTCTAACACTGTTGTTTTTCCGTTACACTCATTTAAAAGAGATGTGACATGCTGTCTGTGATTTCAGTTTACATTTCTTTGATGATTGGTGATTTTGAGTACCTTTACATAGGCCTGCATTTATTTTATGAGTGAATTTAGCATCTATTTCCTATGTTAAAGAGCCATTTGCCCTTTTTTGTTCTGTGAACTCTGTTCATTTCTGTAACCCAGTTATATATAGCATTTTTGGGCCTTTTCATGTCTGTTTTTACAATTTGTGTATTAGAGATACTAGTGCCCCTGTCTGCGATGAGCTGCAGTTACTTGGCTGGGCATGGTGGCTCATGCCTGTAATCGCAGCACTTTGGGAGGTGGGCGGATCACAATGTCAGGAGTTCCTGACCAGTCTGGGCAACAATGTCTCTACTAAAAATACAACTACAAAAAAAATTAGCTGGGTGTGGTGGTGTGCACCTGTAATCCCAGCTAGCTACTCAGGAGGCTGAGGCAGGAGAATCGTGTGAACCCGGGAGGCAGAAGTTGCAGCTAGCTGAGATCACGCCATTGCACTCCAGTCCAGGCAACAGTGTGAGACTCTGTCTCAAAAAAAAAAATGAGCTACAGTTACTTTTACTATTTTGACTTAGTTTTCTGGGAGATTTTTATTCTGCTTGTTGTTGTTTAGAGACAGTGTTGCTCTGATGCCCAGGCTGGAGTGTGGTGGGGCACATAGCTCACTACAGCTTACAGCTCCTGGGCTCAACCAGTCCTCCCCAGTCTGCCTCCCCAGGTAGCTAGGACTACAGGTTGCATGCCACCATGCCCAGGTTTTTTTGTGTTTTTCGGTAAGACATAGCTCTCGCTGTGGTATCCAGGCTGGCCTCAAACTCCTGGGTTCATGTAAGTCTGCCCACTTTGCTTCTCAAAGTGCTAGGATTACAGGTGTGAGCCAGTACACCTGGTTGTTTTGACGTGTGTGTGTGTGTGTGCGCTCGCACACCTGCCTGTGTGTTTACCTTGTTTACTGTGGTTTTTATACCATGAAAACATTTTTATTATTAAGTTGTCATTTCCTTTTCTTTTGTTCTATTGAGTCTACCTTAGGCAGAAGTAGTATAGTCATGTAAAATATATGTTAAAATGTAAATTAAATGTATTTTTAAAAATAAACACTTAATTCTTTGTTGCTATAATGTGTTCCTCTTCTAGGCAAGGATAAAAGCCATCAATACATTTTTTGCTAAGAATGGTTATCGATTAATGGATTCTAGTATCTATAGTCAGCCCATTCAAACTCAAGTACAGTATGCCTCCCCAGTCTTTATGCAGCCTGTATATAATCCTCACCAACAGTACTCGGTCTATAGTATTGTGCCTCAGTCTTGGTCTCCAAATCCTACACCTTACTTTGAAACACCACTGGTAAGTGAGTTCCTTATAATAAAATATAATAATATTTTTAATTTGAGCTGGCATTTTGATTAAATCAGTTGGAGTGGGAGTTCATTTGTGTTTACACTGGTTACTTTTGGGCTTCTATTTTATTTTTTGTATTTTTCATAGAGATGGAGTTTTGCCATGTTGCCCAGGCTGGTCTCAAACTCCTGTGCACAGGCAATCCACCCGCCTCGGCCTCCCAAAGTGCTAGGATTATAGGCATGAGCTACAATGCCCAGCCACTTTTTGGCTTTTAAACAGTGATATGGATATCTAATAGTCCATAACAAATATATGTATATGACTAACAGTTGAGCTATTAGAGCGTGTAATTTTATTCCATAAAATTTGCTGAGTGAATTGAAAGAACAGACTGGATGAGTTTTGCGTGATTTTCAGTGCATCTTCGTGTTGTGAAATGTCAGACCAGAACGTTCTTTATTAAATTATGAACTATTTATTGTTCATAAATCTAGCAGTACTTCAAGTGAATATTGCAGAAGTGAATCAGTAAAATGTTTTAAGGTATTTCTGCCTTGTAAAAGATAAATCGATACGTTCATTAAGGTTCTTGTGACCCTCACACCAGATTTTGCCTTTACCATTAATATTGTTCAAACATACATTTTCTTCTAGGCTCCCTTTCCCAATGGTAGTTTTGTGAATGGCTTTAATTCGCCAGGATCTTATAAAACAAATGCTGCTGCTATGAATATGGGTCGACCATTCCAAAAAAATCGGTAAGATAAAAACCATAGCTGGCATGTATTTTAAACAATTCCTTATGGATCTTAAGGCATTAATAGCAGTGCTTGTTGTCCAGCTCAGTAAAAAGGTTTGGTGGGTTTTTTTGTTTGTCTGTTTTGTTTTTGCCAAATCTATGTGAACAGTTTAATCCACAATTCAAAAAATCACTTTGACCTTAGAATTGGTAATGCATGTAACAGACTTAGGACTCAGATTTTTTTTTTTTTAAACAATAAAGAGAATGGAAAAAAATATTTTATGGCAGCATTCTCTGACAAATCTGGTGACTAATTGCTGATTAGTATGTTAAATGGGTAGCATTTTAGAGAATGAATTCTTTGAAGATATAACTGTTGTTAACCGAATTATATAATAAATGTTGGGGTGTATGTTACTTAGGTTTTTAAAGGGTTTTTGAAATGACTTCCAAGAACTATAGTGCACAACAGAGAGTAGCTAACATTTATTGCACACTTAATATCACAAATTGTGTTCCTAAGGGCTTTACATATATTATCAGTTACTTTTCAGAACCCTGTATAGGTGCACTTAAATGTCTACTTTACACTTAAGAAAATTGAGACATATCATGTCCGAGAAGACACAGCTAGTAATTGGTAGAACTAAGATTTGAACCTAGACAGTTTGACTCCAAAGCCTGCACTTAAAGCACTATGTTCAGAATGAATTATTAAGAACCATAGAAACTATATGCCATCATAATGAAGATTAACATATATGCCTCAGGTATTTTTCTTTATGTAGACATCAACAGATAATCTAAATATTAGGTGTGGTATATGTTATGGCTTTTTGTTGTTCTTGTTGTTGTTTTGGGGATAGAGACTGGGTCTGCTTGTGTTGCCTAAGACTGGACTTGAACTCCTGGGCTCAAGCAGTCCTGCCACCTTGGCCTCCCAGAGTGCTAGGATTACATGATACTATGGCTTTTAACCGTGTAAGTAACCAAAGAATAAAGGACTGATAAATAGTCATTTCAGTTTATTTATTTATTTACTTTTATTTTTATTTTTTATTTTTTTTGTTTTGAGACAGAGTCTTGCTCTGTCACCCAGGCTAGTACAGTGGTGCGATCTCGGCTCACTGCAACCTCTGCCTCCTGGGTTCAAGCAGTTCTCCTGCCGCAGCCTCTTGAGTAGCTGGGATTACAGGTGCATGCCACCATACCCAGCTAATTTTTGTATTTTTAGTAGAGACAGGGTTTCACCATGTTGGCCAGGGTGGTCTCAAAATCCTGACCTTGTGATTTGCCTGCCTCAGCCTTCCAAAGTGCTGGGATTATAGGCATGAGCCACCACACCCAGCCCATTTTGATTTATTTAATAGTTACCATTTATTATTTCTCGTTGGCTGTTTTTGTGAGACTCTTGGTCTTTGAGGGTTTATCCTAATGATTTATTTTCAGTGATTTTCAGTCGTTTGCCAGCTCTGATTCTCTCAATTATTTCTTTTTAGAAAGGAGACTATCTGGAGTATGGTTTTCCAAGATAAGTTCTAGGAACTTAGCCTTTTTTTGACAGGTTTTTCCTTTTTTGACTTGTTTTATTGGAGAAATGAGTCCCAACAGAATGAAAAAATACTCTTCTCACTGGAAACATTATGTACTACCCTGTCGAGTTTTTGGACTACTCTTGACAGACACAATTAGTTCAAACAATTGAAGATCATTTTCAAGTACTAGAAAAATTTTACTACTAAGAATAAACACAGGCCAAGGTAGGTGGATTACCTGAGCCTCAGGAGTTCAAGAGCAGCCTGGGCTACATGACGAAACCCTATCTTCTACCAAAAGTACAAAAATTAGCTGGGCATGGTGGTGTAGTGCAAGCCTGAAGTCCCAGCTATTCAGAATGCTGAGGAATGAGAATCACCTGAGCCTGGGCTTCACCCTGCCCCAAAAAGGCATTGATATTTGTAGTTGCTTGACTTAAAAGACTTTAGATGGGTCCATGGTTATTTCGTTATTATTACCTTTTATCTGTTGCACCTTTTTGGTGACAGGGATGAAATCATAGTAAGAAAGCCAGGAATGACAGATAACAGTAAATTTATCTTTACTTATAAGGAAGTATACCTATGGTTTTGAAAATACAAGGTGAATTCAGTACATTTTTATATGTTACTTTTTTTTTTTTTTTTTTTTTTTTTGAGATGGAGTCTTGCCCTGTCTCCCAGGCTGGACTGTAGTGGTGTGATCTCAGTTTACTGCAACCTCCGCCTCCTGTGTTCAAACGATTCTCCTGCCTCAGCCTCCAGAATAGCTGGGATTACAGGCACCCACCAGCATGCTTGGCTGATTTTTGTAGTTTTATTAGAGACAGGATTTCACCATATTGGCCATGCTGGTCTTGAACTCCTGACCTTGTAATCCACCCACCTGGGCCTCCCAAAGTGCTGGGATCACAGGCATGAGCCACCTCACCTGGCCAGGTTGTTAATTTTTAATTACAGAAATAATAAGTGAATACTTTCTTTTTCTAAAAATCCAAATAATGACCTTCTGGACCATCAACCCAAATCCTTGTCTCCTTGCTTTTAAAAAAGAGACTAGTGTCAGGTCTTTATTATTATTAATGTCAACAGCCAAGGACAAAGTCAGTTTATGAGAGCCTTTTGCAATTTTTGTGTTAACCTGTGACAGCCCAGTGATGATCACTATTCCTACTTAGAGAGAATAGGACTAACTTTCAGAAATCCAGGCATTTTTCTACCTTTCATACTTTCATCTTGCTTTTCCTTTACTTCTCTTTTCTGTCTTTTATCACTTCTTTCTTCATTCTTTCTCTCTTTTGCCTGGATAGAGATTGTAAGTCCCTCTCAGTGAAGGGTAAGATTATGAGATCTGAGGGCTGTATAAATCTTATAACTTGTTCCTTAAGCACGTTGAAATGCAGTGTGAAAATTGGATGAATGACATTTTCCAAGCATATGTACATAGCATATCTGTCATATAAGGTCATTTTCAGATGTAATGGATAATA
>NW_016107496.1:2304045-2313196 GCF_001604975.1 Cebus imitator
AACGTTTTGCCCTTTCACCCAGGCTGTAGTGCAGTGACATAATCATGGCCCACTGCAGTTTTGACCTTCCAGTTCAATTGATCCTCCACCTCAGCCTTCCTAGCAGCTGGGTCTACAGTTGCATACTACCATGCCCAGCTAAGTTTTTTTTTGTTTTTTGTTTTTGTTTTTTTGTAGAGGCACGGTTTTGCCATGTTACTTAGGTTGGTCTCAAAACTCCTGGGGCTCAAATGATCCTCCCATCTCAGCCTCTTAAAGTGCTGGGATTACAGGTATGAGCCACTGTACCCAACCTGATAATTTTCTTTAAGTTTTAATAATAGTTATTTTCTATGGTTTGTAAAAAATAAAACAGGACAGCTAGAGATGCTGCAGGAATTCACCTTTACTTGGTGGGTTTATAATCAAGAGGTTTTAAATCCCTATTCCTAAAGTCAGGAATTGGCAGCATGTGATTAATATTGTTAGTTTATAACTATGAAAATAGATTATAAAAACTGGGATATAGAAACTGCAAATAATGGGCCAAACATAAATCTCACTCTTTATCTGTAGAGCCAGGATCCTCAGTTGTTTGAGTTTTTAGGTGTGTTTGTCACTGATTAAACTGCATTTTTTCTCTGTTAGTTGACCTTAGCTTCACCTGCTTGTATGTTTTTAGGACGTTGGGTGCTTATACCCATCATCCAAGATAAAAACTGCTTTCGTTAGAAGCAGATTGGTTTGTTTAACCACACTGCATTCCTTAATTCCTGAAGTTGTGCTATGCTGTTGGGTGCATTGCTATATTTTCCTACTTTGCAGTCTTTCATGTGGATCTTTCAACAAATTTTATTGGGTGATGGATGCTTAGTAAGAGACTAGAATTTTTTTTTTTTTTTAACGAATCTATGCAATGCATTTGTGTGTGTGTGTGTGTGTGAGATAGAGTTTTGCTTTGTTGCCCAGGCTGGAATACAATGACATGATCTCAGCTCACTGCCACCTCCGCCTCCCAGGTTCAAGTGATTCTCCTGCCTTAGCCTCCTGAATAGCTGGGATTACAGGCACGTGCCACTATGCCCGGCTAATTTTTGTATTTTTACTAGAGATGGAGTTTCACGATGTTGGCCAGGCTGGTCTCGAACTCCTGGCCTCAGGTGATCTACCCGCCTTGCCTTCCCAAAGTGCTGAGATTACAGGCGCCAGCCACCGTGCCAGACTGAAGCTAGGATTTTAGTTATATAGTTATATTACAGTGTTTCTTACTCTCTTCATTGTTACTCACCCAAACAGCCTTTTCAGGCATTTTCCTTCTAATTTCATCCTGTGAAAATTTAATACTACAGATTATTATATATCTGTATGTATTTAATATGTGTATATCTGTGCTTTATACATAAAATGATTACTTTTTGCCTATCCCCCTCCTCCCCCCATTTTTACTCCCATTAGCGTGGGGTTTTGCTTCCATTAAGAATGCATGGCATAGGTTGGGCACAATAGCTCATGCCTGTAATCCCAACACTTTGGGAGCCTGAGGTCGGTGGTCAGGAGTTCGAGACCAGCCTGGCCAACATGGTGAAACCCTGTCTCTACTGAAAATAGAAAAATTAGCCAGGCATGGTACCCCATGCCTGTAGTCCCAGATACTTGGGAGGCTGAGGCAGAAGAATTGCTTGCACCTGGGAGGCGAAGGTTGCAGTGAGCCAAGATTGCACCACTGCACTCCAGCCTGGGTGACAGAGTAAGACTCCGTCTCAAAAAAAAAAAAAAAATTGCATTGCATAGACTCGTCGATAAGCTTAAAACTTGGCTGATTTAAACATATTGAGGGTACAGCCAATGACAGCTACTTCTGAGACACTAGAAAGATGGTGGCGCAAGAGCAAAGAAAAATCCCTTTGTTTCCAGAAAATCTCCTGAAAAAGAGGAGAGCTTATCAAGCCCTCAAAGCCTCTCAGGCAAAGCGGCACTTTTGACAAAGAAGGAACAGAGGAAAGGAAAAGGGCCCAGGTTTAAGCGACTGGAATCATTCCTACAGATTCCTGATGGCAGAAATGTGACAAGGTGTGTGTCAGTCTAGAAGTGAAACCTCACGCCTTGGAATTGCCAGATAAACATTCCTTGGCCTTTGTTGTACGCATCTAAAGGACTGATGGCTTGAGTTTACTGGTACAGAGAACCATTGCAAGACTTTGCCTAAAGAAAATTTTTAGTGGTGTGTTTGTAAAAGTCACCCTCCAGAACCTAAAAATGCTGCATATAGTGGAACCTTATATGACCTGAGGATTTCCAAACCTGATGTCTGTCCAGGAACTCATTTTGAAACGTGGACAAGCCAAGGTCAAGAATAAGACCATTCCTCTGGCAAACAACACAGTGATAGAGAAGCACCTGGGGAAGTTTGGTGTCATTTGCTTGGAAGACTTCATTTATGAAATTGCCTTCCCAGGGAGGCATTTCCAGGAGATCTCATGGTTCTTGCGCCCTTTCCACCTCTCAGTGGCCCATCATGCTACCAAAACTAGAGTGGGCTTCCTCAAGGAGTTGGGCACACCTGGCTATCAGGGTGAATGCATTAATCAGCTTATCCGCCAGCTGAACTAGACCCATGTACCAAACTGCAGTAAATTTTTTATCAATGGAGTGGATGCGTGTGTTTTTGTGTTTTGGAGATTTTTGTTTCTTTGTTTTTTTGGAGACAGGGTTTTCGTTCTTGTCGCCTAAGCTGGAGTGTGGTGGCATGGTCTCTGCTCACTGCAACCTCTGCCTCCTGTGTTCAGGCGGCTCTCCTGCCTCGGCCTCCTGAGTGGCAGGGATTGCAGGCACCTTGCCACTACATCCGGCTAGTTTTTTGTATTTAGTAGAGACGGGTTTTGCCACATTGGTCAGGCTGTTCTTGACTTCCCGACCTTGGGTGATCCACCCACCTTAGCTTCCCAAAGTGTTGGGATTACAGGTGTGAGCTCCTGCACCTGGAATTTTTATCAAGTATCTTCAGAGATTATTTCCTGCTTTATCTTCAAAAACTGGAAAGGAAGTGTCAAAGAAAAGATAGTAGCTGGCCAGAAGCGGTGGCTCACACCTATAATCCCACCACTCTGAAAGGCTGCTGCGGTGGGCGGATCACCTGAGGTCCAGAGTTTGAGACTGGCATGGCCAACATGGCGAAGCCCCATCTCTACTAAAAATGCAAGAATTAGCTGGGTGTGGTGGCGCGGGCCTGTGGTCCCAGCTGCTTGGAAGGCTGAGGCGGGAGAATCACTTGAACCCTGGAGGCGGAAGTTGCAGTGAGCTGAGATCGCGCCATTATACCCTAGCCTGGGCAACAAGAGTGAAACTCTGTCTCAAAAGAAAAGAAAAGAAAAAAACATAGTTTTTGGCAAGCACCATTTTCATGGCAAGCACCTCTCATCACAGTCCAGTTCCAAGGAAAAATTCTGGCATTTTCTACATTGGCTGCTGCCACATCTGAAATCAGCATATTACATGGAGGAAGGAGTCCTGCTTTGTTGCATCTTCTTTCCTAGGGCTTCATGTTGGTAAATGAGTAACTCTAGCATTTATACAAGGCTTCCTAAGGCTCCTGCAGCAGTTGACCAAGCCAAGAGACATAATTGAATCTGGAGATTCCTGGGGCCTTGTTGTGAAAAAGACTTGAAATACACATGGCAAGAAACGTACAAAATAAATGTTCACTTGTCTCTGCAAAAAAAAATAAAAATAAAATAAAATCCTAATTCTGAGTATTGAAGTAGAAGTAACTTTCTTTCTTTCTTTCTTTTTTTTTTTTTTTTTGACGGAGTTTCACTCATATTACCCAGGCTGGAGTGCAATGGTGCGACCTCGGCTCACCGCAACCTCCGTCTCCTGGGTTCAGGCAATTCTCCTGCCTCAGCCTCCTGAGTAGCCGGGATTACAGGCACGCGCCACCATGCCCAGCTAATTTTTTGTAGTTTTAGTAGAGACGGGGTTTCACCATGTTGACCAGGATGGTCTTGATCTCTTGACCTTGTGATCCACCCGCCTCAGCCTCCCAAAGTGCTGGGATTACAGGCTTGAGCCACCGCGCCCGGCGAAGTAACTTTCTTTCAAAGAATTTTGGATTTCCCCCCATCTCTCCAAACACAACTTTAAAAATATATATATATGTATTATCTTAGAGATAGGGTTTTCTCTGTTGCCTGTGCATGAATGCAGTGATACAATCATAGCTTGTTACAGCCTCAAACTCCTGGACCTAAGCAGATTTCCACTTCAGCCTTCCAAGTTGCTAGGAGTACTATAGGTGCATACCACCACACTTGACAAATGTTTTAATTTTTTTTTTTTTTTTGCAGTGATAGGGTCTTGCTGTGTTGCCCCAGCTGGTGTTGAACCCTTTAGCTCAAACAATCCTCCTACCTCAGCCTCCCAAAGTGCTGAGATTATAGGCATGAGCCACTGCATCTAGCCCACAGCAGTTTTTTAATGTAAAATTTACTTCACTTTTTAAAATGTCTGGGATGTAAATGGGGCTACACTTTTAGAACATAATGCTTTTACGTTTAACTTAATTTTTCAAAAACCCCAGTACAGCAGAAGCCAATTTTTTTTTACGTGAAGAAAGATGATTTTTGTCTCAATTTACTGCTTTATATATATTATTTTGTATTTCCTATAGCACGAAGCCTCCTTTTAGGTCATCCGGTGGTTCAGAACACTCAACAGAGAGCTCTGTATCATTGGGGGATGGACAATTGAACAGATCTAGTTCAAGAAACTTTCCAACTGAACGGCATAACCCTACAATAACTGGGCATCAGGAGCAAACATATCTTCAAAAAGAGACTTCCACTTTGCAGATGGAACAGAATGGGGACTATGGTAGGGGCAGGTAAGGAAATATGGTACCTGAAAATCTTTGATAATAATATGATCATCCTGAATAGTTGACGAACATGATCTGGCAGTTGGTTTTTGTTTCGTTTTAATTTAATTATTGGTATATGGTTATGTTAAATACATTATTTTTGCAACATGATTGTTTTTTATAATTAAGAAATAGAGTACTCATATAGGATATAGTTATGAATCAGAGGTTTATAAAGCTATTCTGAAGTTCTTTTTAGTTCATATAGGAAAGAATAGCTCAGAAAAATAACATACCCATCTGCTTTATGGTTTTAATTGCTTCCAATTCTAAAGTATAAAAGTGGCTGGGCATGGTGGCTCACTCTTGTAATCCCAGCACTTTGAGAGGCTGAGGTGAGTGGATCATTTGAGGTCAGTAGTTTAAGTCCAGCCTGGCGAACATGATGAAATGCCGTCTCTATGAAAAAAATGCAAAAATTAGCCAGGCATGGTGGCAGGCTCCTGTAATCCCAGATACTCCAGAGGCTGAGGCAGGAGAATCACTTGAACCTGGGAGGCAGAGGTTGCAGTGAGCCAAGATTGTGCCACTGCACTCCAGACTGGGTGACAGCGAGACTCTGTCTCAAAATAAATACATAAACTATAGGGGTGAGGTTATATATTGCCAATTAAACCAGAGTATGCTTCTTGTTTGAAGGGGGTGCTACTAACAAATGAGTTCAACTAACTTTATGGTGTGGTAGTAGGTAAAGTTTTTGGTAAATTGGCTCAAGATCCCTCAGAATAACATACTATCTTTTAGTAATAGAGAAGACTAGCCCCAAATGTAGACATATACTTAAAATAGAAATGTATACAGCTTTGGTAGAATGTATATATCTGAAGAAACTTATGAGTTGTTCCCACCCCCCTCCTTTTTTGTTATTAAAAGGAGATCTCTTTTCAGAGGTCGAAGACGGCGAGAAGATGACAAGATCTCGGTAAGTTTTTTAAAACTTTTAATTATATTGAGTTTTTTTTCTCTTCTGTAATTTACTGGAATTGACTTACGGTCTTCCTTTTTGGGTTTTTGTTTTATTGATTCTAGCCTTCAGCAAAGGCCTTGGCCTCCCAAAGTGCTGGGATTACACGTGTGTGCCACTGCGCCCAGCCCAACAAATCTTTTTTTAGCATTTCATTGTAGCATTCCACATGACTTCTCAAGTGGCCCTCAACAATTTGGAATAAGAGATTAGGCTGGGCGTGGTGACCCACACCTATAATCCCAGCATTTTGGGAAGCCAAGGCAGAAGTCAGGAGTTTAAGACCATTCTGGCCAACTTGGTGAAACCTCATCTCTACTAAAAATACAAAAATTAGCTGGGCATGGTGGCTCATGCCTGTAGTCCCAGCTACTCAGGAGGCTGAGTCAGGAGAATCACTTGAACCTGGAAGGCTGAGGTTGCCTGAGCGACAGAGCAAGACTCTGTCTCCAAAAAACAGATATTAGATTTGGGGTTTATTCAATATGTTGTAAATGTCATGATTGATGACTAAACATTGGGGTGAAAGAAAAGAAAAAGAAACAGGTATGCCTTCCAGTAGGTAGATCATAATAGAGGATCTCTTATGCAGGAGGGAGATTTTAGCTGGGAATAAAATTTTGGATTTGTAAGCCTTCACATAGTAATTGGAGTGATAAGCTCATGCAGGGTACTCTCCTTAGAGTGATGAAGGTGGTCTAATATGGAACTTTGGGGAATAAAGCAGCAGTGTTGGGTTGAAAATGAGTATGCAGCATGCTGGGTTTTTTTTGTTGTTTGTTTTGAGACAAAGTCTTGCTCCATAGCCCAGGCTGGAGTACAGTGGCATGAACTGAAATCCTGTCTCTACTCAAAATACAAAATTTAGCTGGGCATGGTGACACATGCCTGTATTCCCAGCTACTCGGAAGGCTGAGGCAGAAGAATTGCTTGAATCCAAGAGGCAGAGGTTGCAGTGAGCTGAGGTTGTGCCACTGCACTCCAGTCTGGCAACAGAGCGAGACTCTGTTTTTAAAAAAAAAAAAAAAAGAAAGAATCAAAATTAGCTCCCAAGGAAAGAACGATTAACACACCAAATGCTGTAGTGAGGTCAGGAAAAAGAGTCTGTCAGATTTGCATTGTTGAAAGCATTGGTAACACCTAAAATCATTTTAATAGAGTGATGACAAAGTGGAGGAAATAAAACAAGTAAGAGTGAATATAGGGTGATAGACAGGAGGGAAGCATGAGTTTTTTAAACATGTTATATAGAGGAAGGATATTGTTCTCTCTTAAAATACATAGATGGAGAAAGTTGGTGATGGTTGGATGCAGGGGCTTAATCCTGTAATCCCAGCACTTTGGGAAGCCAAGGAGAGAAGATCACTTAAGCTTAAGAGCTCGAGACCAGCCTGGATAGCTTAGTGAACCCTTGTCACTACTAAAAAATAAAAATTTAACCAGGTGTGGGGGCACGCACAGCTACTCCAGATGCATAAAAGGCCAGGAGAATTACTTGAACGCAGGCAGTCAAGTCTGTAGTCAGTTATGGTTGTGTCATTGCATTTCAGCCTGGGAAACAGATCAAGATCCTGTCTCAAAAAAAAAAAAAAGGGCTCATAGCAAATTTAGGTAAAGTGGGTGTTTTTGTTAAGAAGATATAGCAAATTATGAAATGAATAGCGGAGACTGATTAGAAGGTTTAAGGAGTTTGGCAAAGTTTACAAAAGAAGCAGGTGTGAGAACTGACTAAAGAAAAGTAGAACTGATAAAGACTGATGAGAGCTCAAGGGAGATGCAAAACCAAGAATTTATATAGGGATACATACAGTTCTGTACATTATAGAGGTTTTGTTTGCTTCTTTTCTTGCAGCTTTAAGCTCTGTGGCACAGGATTTGAGAATGAGATAGCCATGTTACCTATTTTGTTATTTGTCCATTTTAGAGATCTCATCCTTCAACAGCTGAATCAAAGGCTCCAACACCAAAGTTTGACCTACTAGCCTCAAATTTTCCACCTTTACCTGGAAGTTCATCAAGAATGCCAGGGGAACTAATTTTGGAGAATAGGATGTCTGATGTTGTTAAAGGTGTCTACAAAGAAAAGGTAAACACCCACAATCTAATATGAGTCTTACCTTATGAGACCATATTTAGGCTTTATTTGCAGCGTTATTATTTAAAATTTTATTTGCACTTAATGTACATTTCTATCATAGTTTTTATTTTTAGAGTTTTCAGCATACTTAGAGTGTTTTGGTTTTTTTTTTTAATATATTCCCCATAAAGCTACACAAAGGCAATAAAATGTTTCTTGGTTTTTGCATGTCTTTTTTTTTTTTTTTTTTAAAGATGGGATCTCAGCTCACTGCAGTCTCTACCTCCTAGGTTCAAGTGATTCTTCTGCCTTAGCCACCCAAGTAGCTGGGACTACAGGGGTACACCACCATGCCTAGCTAATTTTTGTATTTATTAGAGAAAGGGTTTCACCCTATTGTCCAGGCTGGTCTTGAATTCCTGACCCCAAGCAACCCAAGCGACCTGCCTGCCTTGGCCTCCCAAAGTGCTGGGATTACAGGCATGAGCCACCATGCCCAGCCTTGTATGTCTTTATATCAGTCAACTCAGCCTGGTAGAACTGATAACTGATTCATACAAGCTAAATGGTATCATTTCCATTTATGCACCTAAAATTCACCAGTGATGTAAATGAATTCTTTCAAACAATGGAAAATAGATGTCAAGAGGTTGAGATACCTCATCCTATGATTATTTGGTGTGTAGACCTCTCCATGTTAGAAATCCTCATGTCTCACAAGTTTTCTCATTTTCTACTTTTTAAATTCTAATTCAGTTTTTTAAAAAATTATTATTGTAATAGCACATGTCTATAGTATATTTAGGCTTTTAATGAAAAAACACCAGTCCCCTGCAACTACATTCAACTCCTTAACTATTTCTCCCAACTTTTATTCCTTTATTTCTCTCTCTTTTTTTTTTTTTTTTTGAGACAGAGTCTCGCTCTGTTGCCCAGGCTGGAGTGCAGTGGTACAATCTCAGCTCACTGCAACCTCTGCCTCCTGGGTTTAAGCCATTCTCCTGCCTCAGTCTCCAGATAGCTGGGACTACAGGCATGTACCACCACATCTGGCTAATTTTTTTGTATTTTTAGTAGAGACGGGGTTTTACCATATTGGCCAGGTTGGTCTCGAACTCTTGACCTCGTGATCCATCCATCTCGGCTTCCCAAAGTGCTGTGATTACAGGGGTGAGCCACCGCGCCTGGCCTATTCCTTTATTTCTTTTTTTTTTTT
>NW_016107496.1:2313341-2326826 GCF_001604975.1 Cebus imitator
GTCCTGGGTTCAGGCAATTCTCCTGCCTCAGCCTCCTGAGTAGCTGGGATTACAGGCATGTGCCACCATGCCCAGCTGATTTTTTGTATTTTTAGTAGAGACGGGGTTTCACCATTTGACCAGGATGGTCTCAATCTCTTGAGCTCGTGATCCACCCGCCTTGGCCTTCCAAAGTACTGGGATTACAGGCGTGAGCCACCGCGCCCGGCCCTATTCCTTTATTTCTAATTAACATTCTTTTATTGTAACCTTGGCTTTTCCATTTTCCACAGTGTCTATAAACTTCACATTCTCAAGCTAAAGATTTAGCTCTCTTAAACCAACATACTCATGCTTTCCCCATCCTCCTGATATATTGTACTTCATTATATCTAAGATATCATCAATTATAAATAACCCATTATTTTAGTATCTCTAAGAAAGTAAAAGATGTTGCTAGTTACACTAGGATACACCATCCTTTGTAAGTCACATATCAGCATTACATATTTTTTTCACGGCTGAGACTCAAACAACATATACTATGATTGTTTGTTGTACACTCTCAGTGCCCTACTGCATAGCTGTGTTCCTGGGCCTTGTCTTAACCATCACCCTGGGAATTTTCCTTACTCTTCCTTTATCATATCTCCATTTTTTCCTCACTCTTGTTTGACTCTCTTATATTAGGGTGGTTCACATTTTCCACAGTCATGAAGTATAAGTTTCTTGCATTCTGAAAATGTTTTTCTTCTCTCAAATTGATCAGTAGTTCATTTCTATATTGGGATCTCCATTAGAAATCATTTTCCCTTGGAATTTTGAAGGTATTATTCCACTGTCTTCTTTCTTTAAAAAAATATCGTGACATGTAGTCGTTACTTCATAAATTCTTCGGAGGCCAAGGGCGGGCAGATCACCAGTGGTCAGGAGTTTGAGACCAGCCTGACTACCATGGAGAAACACTGGCTCTACTAAGAGTACAAAAAAAATTAGCCAGGCGTGGTTGTGGGCGCCTGTAATCCCAGCACTTGGGAGGCCAAGGCAGGAGAATTGCCCGAACCCAGGAGACAGAAGTTGCAGTGAGCTGAGCAGAGGTAATAATAATAATTTAAAAATAATAACTTACAAACCATTATTAGCTTGTAAGCGATAAACAAGTTGAAGGCTAGATTTGGCCTTGCAGATCTTAGTTTGCCAACCCCTGCCCTACATGTTAAAACGGTGTGCCTGTTTTTGAACATATTATAAATGGAATTGTACAGTATGTATTATCCTGTTACTTCTTTAATTCTGTGTGAAATGAAACGATTCATCACTGTTGATCCAGATTATTGTTCATTTTGAACTACTGTGTAATATTCTATTGTCGGAAATAAAACATTTATTCATTGTACTGTTAATGGACATTTTGCCATTATAAATCTTCAAGTGAGGAAGAACTTTTTGAGGATATATACATCAGCTTGTGTTCTTTTAAAATTTTTTTCTTTCTCCCTAGACTGCTCAGCAGGATCTTTTAAAATTTTAAAGTCTTTCAAGTATTTTTTGAGATGGAGTCTTGCTTGTTGCCCAGGCTGGAGTACAGTGGCATGATCTCTGCTCAGTGCAACTTTCGCTGCCCAGGTTCAAGCGATTCTCGTGCCTCAGCCTCCCAAGTGGCTTGGGACTATAGGCGCCACCATGCCAGCTAATTTTTGTATTTTTAGTAAAGACAAGGTGTCACCATGTTAGCTAGGCTGGTCTCAAACTCCTGACCTCAGATGATCCACCCACCTCAGCCTCCCAAAGTGCTAGAATTACAGGCGTGAGCCACTATGCCTGGTCAGTCTTTCAGGTTTTTAAGAAACAGACTCATGTATTTTTTACATATTCTGCATACTAATTCTTTGTCACATATAGTTACATATAGTACAAATAATCTTTCACTTCTATGGTTTCTTTTCAGTCTTTAGTGCCTGTAGGTGGAAACAACTTCTTAATTTTAATATGGTACTATTAGTCTTTTCTTTATAGTGTGCTATTTTTATTTCATGCTTAGGAAATGATCTAGCTTCCATAGATTCTTTTGAGAACCCAAAGGGTGCTGATTCCTGATCTCTGGCATGATTTTTTTCCCTTGTCTGGAGGTTTTTTGGGTCTTTTATTGATCCTTGGTTTCTGCAAAAAATTTTGATGATGTGTTTTGGAATGGCTTTGTTTTTTTTTTTTGAGATAGAGTCTGTCTCCGTCGCTCAAGCTAGAATATAATGGCATGATCTTGGCTCACTGCAGCCTTCACCTCCCGGCTTCAAGCAATTCTCTCACCTCAGCCTCCATAGTAGCTGGGATTACAGGCACACACTACCACACTTGGTTAATTTTTTTGTATTTTCAGAAGAGACGGGGTTTTGTTATGTTGGCCAGGCTCGTCTCGAACTCCTGGCCTCTGGTGATCTGCCTGCCTTGGCCTCCCAAAGTGCTGGCATTACAGCCGGGAGCCCAGCCCCAGCCTGTTTTTCACAGATTAACCTTAGCAGCTTAATGGCTCTTATTCATTTCAGCGAATGCTTGGTAGACCCTTTCAATCAGGAAATGCAAGTCTTTCTCTGCTGGGAAATTTTTTGGTATAATCTCTTTGATAAATTCTCACCTGTTTTCTCTCTTGAAATGTTAATTTGGTGTTGAACTTTATAGGTTACTTTTGTTTTTTTGGTTTTTTTTTCTATTGAGATGAAGACTCGCTCTATCTCTCAGGCAGGAGTGCGGTGGTGCAATCTTGACTCATTGCAACCTCTGCCTCCTGGGTTTAAGCAGTTCTTCCACCCTCAGCCTCCCCAGTACGTGGAATTACAGGTGCGTGCCACTATGCCCAACTAATTTTTGTATTTTTGGTAGGACCGTTTCACCATGTTGGCCAGGCTGGTCTCGAACTCCTGACCTCAGGCGATCCACCCACCTTGGCCTCCCAAAGTGCTTGGATTACAGGTGTGAGCCACCGCCACCAGACCTTACTTAAGTTTAACTTTTTTTGAGATGGGGTCTCTGTCACCCAGTGTAGAGAATAGTGGCATGATCTTGGCTTCTTGCCGGCTTGATCTCTAGGTTCAAGCAGTCCTTCTGCCTCAGCCCCCCAAGTATCAGGGGTTACAAGTGCAGGCCACCATGCTGGGCTAATTTTTGTGGAGATAGGGCTTTGCCACATTGCCCAGGCTGCTCTTGAACTTCTGAGCTCAAGTGGTCTGCCCACCTTGGCCTCTCAAAGTGCTAGGATTACGGGGATGAGCCACTGCACCTGGCCTTTCTTAAAACCTTTTTTTGTTTGTTTTTTAGATGGAGTTTTGCTTCGTTGCCCAGGCTGAAGTGCAGTGGTGTGATCTCAGCTCACTGCAATCACTGCCTCCTGGGTTCAAACGATTGTCTTGCCTCAGCCTCCCGAGTAGCTGGGACTACAGATGTGGTAGCACACACCCGGCTACTTTTTTTGTATATTTAGTAGAGACAGGGTTTCACCATGTTGGCCAAGCTGGTGTCAAACTCCTATTCTCAAGTGATGTGCCTACCTCAGCCTCCCAAAGTCCTGGGATTACAGGCGTCAGCTACCATGTCTGGCCTAAACCTCTGTTTTTATCTTTGTTCTTATTTATATTTTCTGCAAAGTTTTTCTGAACATTATCTTCTAATCCTATTGAACATTTTATTTCATCCATCAGTTTTAATTTCTAGGGCTCTTTTCTAGATTCTATGCCTGCAGTATAAATATACATAACAGCGTTTACCACGTTTTTTTAATATACCATCTTAACCATTTTGTGTGTACAGTTTAGTAGTAGTATTAAGTACATTCACATGGTTGTGCAGCTAACTCTAGAACTCTTTTATCTTGTAAAATTAAAACTCTATACCCATTAAACCATTCCCTCTTTCCCTTCTCCTATCCTTTAGCAACCACCATTCTACTTTGTGTCTCTGAATTGACTACCTTAGTAATTCATATAAGTAGAATCATACAGTATTTGTCTTTCTATGACTGGCTTATTTTACATAACATCCTCAAGCTTCATTCATATTGAGGATTAATCAAGATTTCATTTATTTATTTTTTTAATGCAGCCTACAAACGTTGGTTTTCTTTTCTTTTCCTTTTTTGTTTTGACAGTCTTACTCTGTTCGCAGTAGGGAGTGAGTGGCGCTGTCCTATTATGGCTCACTGCAGCAGCCTCAACCTCCTAGGCTCACGTGATCCTCTCAAGTAGCAGGGACAACATGTGGACACCCCCACACCCTACCTAAATATTTTATTTTATTTTATTTTGTAGAGATAGGATCTTGCTATGTTGCCCAAGGCTGGTCTTGAACTCCTGGGCTCAAGCATTCCTCCCACTTCAGCCTCCTAATGTGCTGGGATTATAGCCATGAGCCACTGTACCCAGCCCTATATTTAACTTTTTAAGTAGCTGCCACATTGCTTTCTAAAGCAGTGCATCATTTTACATTACCACCCTTTATGTATGCATTTTAATGTTTTCATATCATCACCAACATTTGTTAATGTCTGTCATTTTTATTGTAACCATCCTGTGGGTATGAAGTGATTTTTCATTGTAGTTTTTCTTTGCATTTTTATAATGACTAGTGATGTTGACCATCTTTTCATGTGCTTATTAGCCATGTGTATATCTTCTTTGGAAAAAGGCCTAAGTGTAATTTTGAAAAATGTTTTTACTTTAAGGATAATGAAGAGTTGAGAGTTAGTTGCCCAGTGCCTGCAGATGAGCAGACAGATTGCACTTCTGTCCAGCCACTCAATATGAGTACCAGTTCTCCATGTACTGCGGAACTTACTGCATTAAGGTACAAGTTTTAGTACAGAAAATCTCCAACCTAGGCCGGGCGTGGTGGCTCACACCTGTAATCCCAGCACTTTGGGAGGCTGAGGCAGGCGGATCACCTGAGGTCAGGAGTTCGAGACCAGCCTGATCAATATGGTGAAACCCTGTCTTAAAAAAAAAAAAATTTTTTTTTAATAAAAAAAGAAAAAAAAAATCTTCAACCTTAAATTACTTTTCCTGGCCGGGCACAGTGGCTCATGCCTGTAATCCCAGCACTTTGGGAGGCCGAGGCAGGTGGATAACCTGAGGTCAGGAGTTCAATACCAGTCTGGCCAACATGGTGAAACACCGTCTCTACTAAAAATACAAAATACAAAAATTAGCCGGACGTCGTAGTGGGCGCCTGTAATCCCAGCTACTGGGGAGGCTGAGGCAGGAGAATTGCTTGAACCCGGGAGGCAGATGTTGCAGTAAGCCAAGAGCACGCCACTGCACTCCAGCCTGGGTGACAGAGTGAGACTCCGTCTCCAAAAAAATTTTTTTAATTACTTTTTCTTCTGATTAGTTGCTCAACTGTTCCTTAATGCTATTCTGAGTCTAATTGCAAGCTCTTTTTTTTTTTTTTTTTTTTTTTTTTTAGCACAACTCAGCAAGAAAAGGATCTAATAGAGGATTGCTCTGTTCAGGATAGTCTCAACCAGATGACTATACCAGTTTCTCCTCCAAGTACTACAAAGCCATCAAGGGCAAGTACTGCTTCACCATGTAATAGTAATCTGAATGCAGCTACAGCTGTGGCTCTACAGGTAATTTGAAGGTTTTAGTTTATATTTAAAAAAATAAAATAGATTAATTTTTTTCACTTTAACACTTTGTTAGAGCAGAGTCATTTGGAAGTAGCCCAAATTGGGGCTGACTGTATCAGAAAGACACTTAAGGAATTTAAGGTCACTGCAAAGAGATGGAAAGTTTTAATCATGTTGAGGGAGTGAAGAACTTACTGTTGATTCTGTTTCCTTTCATTTTTTTTTTTTCTGTTCATATGGTTAAGTGAAGCTTCTTCCAAACCCACATCAGGATGAATTTATCATTTTAGGGCTAACATAAAAAGGCCTTGTGCCTCTTGATATTCTTTTTGTTGTATATGTGATACTTAGCAAGTCTGTAAGTGGCCATTGAGAAGCCACTCCCACTTATTCAAGTTCCAGAATTGTCTTATAATTGTATAATTGGGAAAATACAGAAAAGGAGAATAAAACACAAAATTTACCTACATAATCCCTAGCATTTTAGTACAGCACCTTTTCAAATAGATTGAAAGGGCTATCTTCTCATTTAATAATGATAGTAATAATACTAAAATAGCAGCTACCATTTGAATGCTTACTATATATTATTAGGACTAGAGCTGAAGACTTTACATGCTTTATTCTGTTCTCACAACAGATCTATTCCACCTTTTTCAGTTGAGGTAACTAAGACTTTTTATTAGTGTTCTGTTTATACCATTGGTTTCTAACTGCTCTGCTGGGATTCTTTTGGAATCTTCGGTTCTTTGTAGCAAGGAAACAGGAGCAGGACCATTTTATTTCATCATATGGCTATGGCATTATTAATCTAATCTGTCCTTTCCTGTTAGGCATTTAGGTCGTTTCCAGTTCTATCATCGTTATAAACAATGCTGACATTAATATCCTTCAGTTAAATTCCTCAAGTGAAGTTATTGTCTAATAAATAAATTGTTAAAGATTGTACTACAGTACTAAGCAATATATATGAGAGTACTTTTTGCCCTTTTTTGGAAGATAACCTGTGGTTTTCTTGTGGTTAACACAGTTATTTTTGTACTTTATTATTTAGAGAATGTGTACCATAAATATTTTTTTTATCATCACTTCAAAGGAACCCCGAAAGTTAAGTTATGCTGAAGTGTGCCAGAAGCCCCCTAAAGAGCCATCTTCAGTTCTTGTGCAGCCACTACGAGAACTTCGCTCCAATGTAGTGTCTCCCACCAAAAACGAAGACAGTGGAGCTCCTGAGAAGTCCGTTGAGAAACTACCTGAGAAGCCAGAAGCAAGGGCTAGTAAGGATTATTCTGGCTTCCGAGGCAATACCATTCCCAGGGGAGCAGCTGGAAAAATCAGGGAACAGAGACGCCAGTTTAGCCATAGGGCTATACCTCAGGGAGTGACTCGACGTAATGGCAAAGAGCAGTATGTGCCACCCAGATCACCAAAGTAAAAATCAACACAACTATTCAAAAACTTCTCTCTCTTCCAGTTAAACTTGAGCTGTGGCTATATTGAACTGTTTTGGAGGGGAAGGGGTAGCCAGGAAGGAAACAAGAGAAAGTACGTCTTTAAATCATTATGGATTTTGGAGTTTTGAGTGATGGGATCCCAAAATTCATCTCTAATGTGATTTTTAAATGCTGGAGGATTCCAATCAATATAATATATATACACACACACACACACACACATATATATAAAAAGTATAATTTTTCTATTTTTGGTTTTGGTTTTAATTTGCAGAGATTTGCTGCCAGGAATCAATTTTGAGGGTTCAGATTTAGCTTGGAGGCAAAAAAAAAAAAAAAAAAAGACATTATACATCCTTCAGTATAGGAGATGAGGGAGTGAGAGAAAATATTTTTTGAAGAAGCATTTCTGTAAAATTATAAATTTTTTAAATCTATTTAAAGTTTGGCTTGAAGAATGCCATCTCTGACTATATGGCCTTGTATTGCAAAGCAGATCAGTGGCTGGGGTGCCTGTTGTGGTTGTGAATGTGTACAAGAGTGATTGAAGCCAAATCTGTTTTCATGTTAGTAAATGATTTGAAAACTGAATGTAATACTTGAGTAGATTTTTTCTAGTTTGAAATTTAGTCTTTTTGACCTTACTAATATTTCATTCAACAAGTTCTGAAACTCTGATTGTACTCTGAGATGTGACTACCAATCAGTTTGATACTCAAGGAAAGAATGGGGGTTATTCAAAAAACTGAAAATTTCATCTTGGATCTCAGTGCATAGGTCAAATGGATTTCAGAGGTTTAAGTTTCCCTGTGATTCCCTCTTCCCCGAAAATGGGAAACAAAATTTTTTTTCTTACTCCATTTGTTACTTTCTGTTCTTGGACTGCTTACCCGCAAAAGCAAAATAACCAACTACCTTCTGAATTGTATGTTTGTAATTGCTTTAACCAGTTTAGTCAAATCATATAAATTGTTCCAAATTTCAGATTTGAACATTGAAGTATTTACTCTTCTGTTCCCATATTTAGAATTTTAAATCCTAAGATGGTAGGGCAGACTGACCCTACAGTAATTTATTTGTTGTTAGTGTTAAAGATGAAACATTGTAATTGACTCTTAAGTGTTAAATAGTGTAGAAGTAATTTTTTTTTTTTTTTTTTTTACAAAAAAGGCTTAATTTTAGGGGGGACTTATTTCTGTTTACAAAGTATATCACCTTTCTTCCCTCCTCTTCTCCCCCACACCCAAAAAGCATAGTTTGGAACTCACTAAAACAGAACCAGCAAGTTGTGAGATTAAAGATAAGAAAGATGGTTGAAGAAAATTAATGCATAATTTCTCAGTGAATAAAATTGTAGCTCTCATATACTAAATAGATGAGTTTACATGTTGTTGTTTAGAAAATGGCTAAAATATTAAAACCGTGTTCTGTCTATTTTAAGTCATGCTGTATTCAGAGCTCTATGTAAGGTGGGTTTTATTTTTCTTTTAAGGGATAGTTTGTAATAGTAAGAACTGTCCCATATGTTAGTGAATTACATATGTACAAATTGAAACTGTAAATTGTGAACACTGGAAAGCACCATGTGACATAGAGTAAACATCTTAGTAATATATTCAAGTGAATGTAAATGGTGGTTAAAATTACATTGCTGTGAAATTCATCTTCCAATTCTAAGTTAAGCTTTGGAGATACGTATTAGTGGTTAACTATTAAGAGCTTTGAAAAACTGCACATATCTGTACAAGCCAGAATGAATTACTATTTCTTTGACTTCTTATTAGCTTGGCAGTTGCTTTTGATTTGATTGTTTTATGACATGATATACTATATTTACTCAGTTTGAAACTATTCATTTCTACACACTATTTTTTAAAATCACCTACTAGGTGAAAAATACAATAAAACTACCTGTGCTGAAATTTGGGGGGAAGTTTAGGTCCTTTAAGAAAAACGTATTAATCATTGACTACATCTATGATTTTAAAAAATGCTTATTTTGGTTTCCTAAGAATGCAGTTGGTGGAAATGATAAACATTTTAAGTGTTAACATCCTTTGAATGCATTGGATTTCAGAGAATAAAAATTTTGTAAAAATCACTTGGTAAGGATTATAAACTTAATTACTGCACTTAAAATGAAACATTACTTTTTCTAAACAATGTGTCACAAATGTGGGCCTGTATTACTTGTATGCTTGTGTGACTTACTATTAGTCCACCAACTTCTAAAAATTTAAATGGCCTAATAAAACACAAGAAAAGGGCCTTCTTTTAGAAGAAAACAAGTATATTTTTTTGCTTTTTTTTCAAATGTTATTGAAAGTAGACATTTAATTTGAAGATAGAACCTTTTAAAAAATGTGCTTAAGACATAATGTTTTTAATTTAATTTGCCTCATTACATCTAATAGTTCCCATTTGATGGGATATGTAGGGAAGAGTGAGTGTGTATATGTGTGTGTAATATTTATATATATTCACAGTATGTATTTAGCATTTATTTTATTACAGCAGATTTAAAGTTTGTATCTAAATAATGCCTGTGAGTTGTGTGAAGCTGTTGGCTTTTTTCCAACATTACTCTGTAACTAATGAGGTTGGATATTCATTGTAGTTTATTTATTTGGTTCTTTAGATGGAGGAATTTAAATATCAAATTTTTCTCTTCACCTTTATGACTTGACATTTTCTTGGTCTGTTGGGGGCTAAAAGTAGGTATAAATGATATTGAATGTTTGATATAGTGATACTCTGCCATATTTCTTACTGCATGAAGAGAACAAGAGTCACACAAGTTCATCACTTTGCAATTCAGAGAAGGTACATAGAGACATTGCAAAACCTGTCTCCATTTGCTATCCTGATAATTAAGATTTTCATAATATCTAGGGCTTGTCTCTGAGTAATTTTAATTTTGCCAAATACACTGATATTTAATTAAAATAGTGATCCATCGAAGTTTTTTTCAACTGGATTTTGAGGAAGATAAGACCTTTCAATGATAAGGTTTTGTTGTGGTAATTATCTTACGTGCTGAATTTGCAGATGATCAGATGCCATGCAGAGTTCTGATTTATTTTTGTTTCCTAAAATTAAGATAGCTTAAATATTGTTTCACATTCCTTTTTCTTTTTTAAATAACCAGGTTTGCTTTGGAGAGGCTTAATGATGGAATGTTAGCATCTTCACTAGGTAAAGGAGAACAAAAAGGATGTTGCTGAAACATAAAAATAGTATGTAAAAGTTAATGAACAGTTCTCTAGTTTTATTGGTTATGGCCTTAATAATTAGTCTCTTGGCTTAAATGTCCACTGGTTTTACTTCAATACAGTTGAACAACACTGGGGTTGAGTCACATTAAGTCTCTGATATTTATGCTGGCAATATATATTAACCATATTTAAAAAGTACCAATTTTGTTTTGTTTTTACAGAAAAGAAAACTCAAAAGAACAGTGTATTCCTTTTGAGGGGCTTTTGTAAATTCTTAACTAACATATGATGGGTTTTTTTCCTAATTTTTTATATTTCCTTAAAATTTTGGTGGCCATTAATTTAACTTTAGGCTTTTGGGCATATGCTAGTCTGAGCTTCCAAAAAGATACGTACGTGTTTCTCTTTTCATGAGCTGAATGAGGATATTTTAAGAAGTTGAAAGATAATTTATTTTCAAGTTGTGAGTAAATTCTCTTTTAAAATTCACCTGATTATTAAATAACTTAAAATTTATTTTTAAAAGCTGACAACTTTTTATGAATCGTCGAGTAGACAGCTCCTAGAAGTGTAACTCAGATATTAGTGGGCTGTGTATTAAATGGTTTTATTTTCAGTTTTGCAGCACAGAACACTGTTGAAATATCCATATCAACTTGATTTTTTTTAACCTAAATCAGGTGTCCTTTGACATCTCTTAAATGTTGGGGGTCGGAGTCAGAGCCGGTTATCAGGCTTCTATTTTGTTGATTGCTTAGATTTGTTCCTGTTGTCAAAATTGTCGCCCCCAAAATTGGTGTGGCACATGCTCATGCATAAAATGTTAAAATGAGTACATCCTTGTATTTGTATTTGTTTCAACATCCCCAAGGTGCTATGGGAAATTAAAGTAACAAAATTAGAAAAAAAATAAAATTATTAAAAAGCAGAACTGGTTTCCTTTTCTCTAGGTGTGGTGTATGTCTAATGACTACTTCTGTTTACCTCTCAGTTTTATATGTTGCCATCACTAATTCTATTATTCTGGTCTAAGCTGTTTTTTGGTTGGTGAAGGGAGTTGGAAGTAATGTGTTTCACATAAAACAAGGGCAGAGGCCGGGCGCGGTGGCTCACGCTTGTAATCCCAGCACTTTGGGAGGCCGAGGCGGGTGGATCACGAGGTCAAGAGATCGAGACCATCCTGGTCAACATGGTGAAACCCCGTCTCTACTAAAACTACAAAACATTAGCTGGGCATGGTGGCGCGTGCCTGTAATCCCAGCTACTCAGGAGGCTGAGGCAGGAGAATTGCTTGAACCCAGGAGGTGGAGGTTGCAGTGAGCCAAGATCGTGCCATTGCACTCCAGCCTGGGTAATGAGCGAAACTCCATCTCCAAAAAAAAAAACAAGGGCAGAGAGACAAGATTCAGCTTTATGATCCTGGGATTTTCTTATAATTATTTTAGTGTCAGAAGCAATTATTAAAGGTGGGGGAAAGGCTGGGCATGGTGGCTCATACCTGTAATTCCTGCACTTCGGGAGGCCAAGGTGGGCTGATCACCTGAGGTCAAGACCAGCCTGGCCAACATGGTGAGATCCCGTCTCTATTAAAAATACAAAAATTAGCCGGGCGTGGTGGCTCAAGCCTGTAATCCCAGCACTTTGGGAGGCCAAGGCGGGTGGATCACGAGGTCAAGAGATCGAGACCATCCTGGTCAACATGGTGAAACCCCGTCTCTACTAACAATACAAAACATTAGCTGGGCATGGTGGCGCGTGCCTGTAATCCCAGCTACTCAGGAGGTTGAGGCAGGAGAATTGCCTGAACCCAGGAGGTGGAGGTTGCAGTGAGGCGAGATCACGCCATTGCACTCCAGCCTGGGTAACAAGAGCTAAACTCCGTCTCAAAAAAAAAAAAAAATACAAAAATTAGCTGGTCGTGGTGGTGGGCACCTGTGATCTCAGCTACTTGGGAGGCTGAGGCAGGAGAATCGTTTGAACCTGGAAGAGGGAGTTTGCAGTGAGCCAAGATCACACCATGGCACTCCAGCCTGGGTGACAAGTGAAACTCAGTCTCAAAATAAATAAAGGAGGAAAAAGACGAGGTGCAGTGGCTCACACCTGGAATCCCAGCAATTTAGGAGACTGAGGTGCAAGGATCACTTGAGGCTGTGAGTTCAAGACCAGCCTGGGCAATATATCAACCCCATCCCTACAAGTGGTAAACACCTGTAGTCTCAGCTAATAATCTAGAGGGTGAAACAGGAGGATTGCTTGACCCCAGAAGTTAAAGGCTGCAGTGAGCTATGATGGTGTAAGTGCACTGAAGCCTGGGCAAAAGAGCAAGATCCCATCTCAAGAAAAGAAAATAGTGATTGGGGAACAGGAATCATGGTAATGTGTAGCTTAAAGATTGTACCTTTGCCACGTGTGGTGTCTCACACCTGTATTCCCAGCACTTTGGGAGGCCGAAGTGGGCAGATCACCTGAGGTTGGGATCACCTGATCCAGACCAGCCTGATCAACATGGAGAAACCCTGTCTCTACTAAAAATGTAAAATTAGCCAGGCGTGGTAACCCATGCTTGTAATCCCAGCTACCTGGGAGGCTGAGGCAGAAGTGCTTGAAGGTGGGAGGCCGGGAGGCAGATGTTGCAGTAAATTGAGATCATGCCATGGCACTCCAGCCTGGGCACCAAAAAGGAAATTCCCTCTCAAGAAAAAAAATATATATATACCTTCATGGAACAGATTGTGGCCTCATTTGAGTATGTCAGTATCAAGCCTAGCTAGAGAGTATTTGGGGCTTCTCGGAGGGAAAATTGACTAGGAAATTTAAATTAGTTTTAATTTTTTAAAAATGCTTTAAAGCAAAAATGGAAAAGCTAAGTCAGTCTCTGGCTTTTTAACAGGTATCTGTAAATTATTGTGACACTTTTTACTGAATATATATTGCTAAAAAATAATGTAGCCAGGTGCCATGGCTCGCGCCTATAATCCCAGCACTCTGGGAGGCCAAGACGGGTGTATCAGCTGAGGTCAGGAGTTAGAGACCAGCCTGACTAACATGGTGAAATCCCATCTCTACTCAAAATATAAAAATTAGCCAGGCATGGTGGCTTATGTTACTCTGGTGTCTGAGGCACGAGAATCACCGGGAGGCAGAGGTTGCAGTAAGCGGAGATCCCGCCACTGCAGTCCAGCCTGGGTGACAGGGCAAGTCTCTGTCTCCAAAAAAAAAA
>NW_016107496.1:2327951-2329502 GCF_001604975.1 Cebus imitator
TGCCTCGGCCTCCCAAAGGGCTGGGATTACAGGTGTGAGCCACCACGCCCAGCTTGAAGTGAATTTTTTAATGGTAGAACTCTTTTTTTTTGGGAGGGGGGGGTTTGAGACAGTCACTCTGTCACCCAGTCTGGATTGCAGTGGATCAATCTCAGCTCACTGCAACCTCTGCCCCCCAGGTTCAAGCGATTCTCCTGCCTCAGCCTCCGGAGTAGCTGGGAATACAAGCACATGTCACCGTGACTGGCTAATTTTTGTATTTTTACTAGAGATGGGATTTCACCATGTAGGCCAGGCTGGTCTCGAACTCCTGACCTCAAGTGTTCCACGCACCTTGGCCTTCCAAAGTGCGGAATTACAGGAGTGACCTACCACTGCCTGGGTGTGGTGGGTCATGCCTGTAATTGTGGCCTAATTTCAAATTCTCAGAACTATTTACTATTTTACCAAGTTATGTAATATGGATACATTTGTAGATATACCTTAAGGTAACAGACTTAATATGAGCATTCACTTTAATAATTACTTAGCTTTTTAAGTAGCATTGCCTTTAGCTAAACTTTTAATTTGCAAATGAACAATTATTTATCTTAAGGAAGATAGCTAATGTCAGTGAGCAAAGTTGTGCTGGTAATGACAGGTTTCTGGGGGTTAAGTGCTAACAAAGCCTTAGGGGACTTATGTCAGTGTTTTAGTCTATTTATTTGGCCAAGAAATGAGGGGTGCATAACTTAAATTTTATATAAAGAGCACAGTATTCTTTTTAGTGGACCCAAAACCAAATTGGTAAACTCAAGTACACTCTCGTGTTGTATTTAAAATGAGTGATTTTGCAGTTTCATTACATACACCTTATATTTAACTACACTTGTTAAAAAATATTACCCTAAATATTATATCTTCCAGTTTTAATTACATATTTCCTTTTTTGTTGTTGCTCATTCACCATCATATTCTGATATACCTGGAGGTTTTTTTAAATGAGAAGTTCTAACAGTTACTGGTGAAGAATTGTGAATTTTCTTAAAACAATAGTGTCTTTTGAAAGGAGAGAGAAGTGTTGTCACAAAGAAAAAGTGTCTTTGGTTTGTAGGAGAATTTTAAGGAATTGGAATGTTTTCACTTTTTAAATATTGTTCCCAAATCAGCACCCCCAGTTTCTTACCTTTTTGTTTAAGACAAGATCTCACTCTCACCCAGGCTGGAGTGCAGTGGCACAGTTGTGGCTCATTGTAACCTCGAACTCTTGGGTTCTGGCAATCCTCCCACCTCAATCTCTGCAGCAGCTGGGACTACAGGCACAGGCCACCGTGTCTGGCTAGTTTTAGTTTTGTTTTTTATTTATTTTGAGACAGCCTTGCTCTGTTGGACAGGCTGGAGTACAATGACACAGTCATGGCTCACCGTGATTCAAATATTGAATTGGCCTCCTGCATTCAAGTAATTCTCCCACCTCAGCCTCCCAAGTAGCTGAGACTACGGGTATGCTTCACCACACCAGCTAATTTTTCTTTTTCTTTCTTTCTTTTCTTTTCTTTTTTTTTTTTTTTT
>NW_016107496.1:2331592-2333516 GCF_001604975.1 Cebus imitator
TGCTCCGGCCAAAACAGCAGCTTTAAGATTGACGGTGCTTTTCTGACTCTGCACCAAGAACCGCCACACCAAGGCAGTGGCAAAACCGCCTCACCGGCCTCAAGAGTCACGCTGGCGACACGTGGGGCTCCTCCGCTGGGAATCTCCTGGTGTGTGAGCAACAAAAATTGATCTGAAAGTGTGGCGTCCTCTCGTTCTCTGCTCTTTCAGTGGGAGCTGCAATCCCGAGCTGCTAGTGATCAGCCATCTTGGATCTCCGTTTACCTTTTAAAATACATTTTTTAGACAGCCATTCATCAAAACTGAGGGTATTGATGGCATTGGAGCTAATCATGATGGAGTGTTTATTTAATCAGTATTGTATGCCATGTTCCAGACCCTGCTAGGCAGCAAAAATAGGATTCCTGCCCTTACGGTGCTTAGCATGAAAAAGTCATAAATAATTGCAAAATTTAGAACAATAGTAAATATGACAGGTGGATTCTGTCTGACAGTCTATGAGACTGGAGTAGAGGATGGTACAGGAAGGAATGCTCGGAGCAACTGAGAGGACATACATCTGAAAGGGTAGGAGTCAATTATATGAGCAGGTAGAGGGTGCCCTTAGATGTGAGGGAACAACCGATACCACTTTATGGAAGAATTGTAAGCTCCTGCAGTTACAGCATGGGGAATATTGTTCCATCTTCTACGATAAGGCTGGAGAAGTAGGTAAGAGCCAAACTCCTGGGATCTGAAGTGTGTGTTGTGGTACTGAGACACGGTGTCACTCTGGGGCTGAGGTGGGAGGATCACTTGAACCTGGTAGATGGAGAATGCAGTGAGCCAAGATCACACCTCTGCACTTGCCAGGGGGATACAGTGAGACCGCCTCAAAACAACAAAAAAATCTGCTCTGCAAAAGAGACTGTTGAGAGAAGAAAATACAAGCCACAGACTGGGGGGAAAATTGCAAAAGATGTATCTGATAAGTGACTGTCATCTAATATGCACAAAGAACTTAAAAAAAATTTTTTTAATAAGCTGGGTGTGGTAGTGTGTACCTATAGTCCCAGCTACTTGGGAGAATGAGGTGGGAGGATCGCTTGAGACTGGGAGTTAGGCTATAGTTCACTACAGCCTGGGTGATAGGGCTGGACCCTGTCTCAAAAAAAAGAAAAGTTAACTAAAGACCTTAACAACACCTTGCCAAAAAATACATATACATGGAAAATAAGTATCTGAAAAAGGTGCTCCATATTATATGTCATCAGGAAAATGTGAATTAAAACAACATACCTCTACACCTAATGAGAATAGCCAAAATTCAGAACACCGACACCATCAAATGCTAGCAGAATGTGGAGCAACATGACTTCCCATTTATTGCTGGTGGGAATGGAAAATGGTACAGCCACTTTGGAAGACCATTTGAGAGTTTTCCACAAAACTAAACATATCACCATGCAATCTAGCAATCATGTTTCTTAGTATTTACCCAAAGGAGTTAAAAATATGTTCATACAAAACCCTGTACATGGGGCTGGGTGTAGTGGTTCATGCCTGTAATCCCAGCATTTTGGGAGGCTAAGGTGGGCAGATGATGAGGTCAGATCAAGACCATCCTGGCCAACACGGTGAAACCCCGTCTCTACTAAAAATACAAAAATTAGCCGGGCATGGCAGCGCATGCCTGTGGTCCCAGCTACTTGGGAGACTGAGGCAGGAGAACTGCTTAAACTCGGGAGGCAGAGGTTGCAGCGAACAGAGATTGGGCCGCTGCACTCCAGCCTGGGCAACAGAGCAAGACTCCGTCTTAAAAAAAAAAAACAAACAGGGCCGGGCGCGGTGGCTCATGCCTGTAATCCCAGCACTTTGGGAGGCCGAGGCGGGTGGATCACGAGGTCAAGAGATCGAGACCATCCTGGTCAACATGGTGAAACCC
>NW_016107496.1:2333616-2340947 GCF_001604975.1 Cebus imitator
CAGGAGGCTGAGGCAGGAGAATTGCCTGAACCCAGGAGGCGGAGGTTGCGATGAGCCGAGATCGCGCCATTGCACTCCAGCCTGGGTAACAAGAGCGAAACTCCGTCTCAAAAAAAAAACAAAACCTGTACATGGATGTTTATAGCAACTTTATTCAAAATTATTAGAACTGAGAAGCAACATTCAGTAGGTGACTGGATCAATAAACTGTGGTACATCCAGTTAGTGTTATTCAGCACTAACAAGAAATGAGCTATCAAGCCATGAAAAGACAAGGAAAAAATTTAAATGCATATTATAAAGTGAATGAGGCCAATCTAAAAAGGCTGCATGCTGTATGATTCCAACTTATGACATTCTGGAACAGGTAAAACTACAGAGACAGGAAAAAGAGCAGGGACGGATGCATGGGTGGAACATAGAGGATTTCTAGGGCAGTGAAACTATTCTATATGATATTATAATGGTAGATACATGTCATTAGATACATGTCATTAGACATTGGTCCAAATCAATAGAATGTGCAGCACCAAAGTGAAGGCTAATGTAAACTGTGTAATTTGATAATGATGTGTCAGTGTATGTTCATCAGGCCAGGGGAGGTGGCTCACGCCTGCAATCACACCTGACCAGCCTGGGCAGCATGGTGAAACTCTGTCTCTACAAAAAATATAGAAAAATTTTCCAGGGCCTGATGCAGTGGCTCACATCTGTAATCCCAGCACTTTGGGAGGCCAAGGTGGGCAGATCACTTGAAGCCAGGAGTTTGACCAACCTGGCCAATATGGCAAAACCCTGTCTCTGCTAAAAATACAAAAATTGACTGGGTATGATGGCTCATGCCTGTAATCCCAGCACTTTGAGAGGCCAAGGCAGGCGGATCACTTAAGGTCAGGAGTTTGAGACCAGCCTGGCCAACGTGGTGAAATCCCATCTCTACTAAAAATACAAAAATTAGTTGGGCATGGTGGCGGGCGCCTGTAATTCCAGCTGCTCTGGAGGCTGAGGCAGGAGAATTGCCTCAACCTGGAAGGTGGAGGTTGCAGTGAGTCGAGATTGAGCCACTGCACTCCAGCATGGGAAACAGAGCAAGACTCTGCCTCAAAAACAAACAAACAAACAAGCCAAATTAGCCAGGCATGGTGGCTTGTGACTGTAGTGTCGGCTACTTGGGAGGCTGAGGCAGGAGGATTGAGCCAGGGAAGTCGAGGCTGTAGTAAAACCTGATCATGCTACTGCACTCCAGCCTGGGTGAGAGACCCTGTCTTAAAAAAAGAAAATGTAGGTTCATAATTTGTAATAAACGTATCACTCTGCTGGAGGATGTTCATGATAAATGTCACATTTATATGTGAATAGGTGAGATATCTGAAAGGCCCATTGGATTTCACAATTAGGTGGTTCCTGGTAACCATTACCAACCGATTCACTAGAGTGTGAGTGGAATCCTGATTATATAGGGTTGAAAAAAGGTTAGAAAATAAGCAGAGGGAAGCCAGAGGTCTACTTTATTTTTATATTTTTTGAGATGGAGTCTTGATCTGTCACCAGGCCAGAGTTCAGTGGCTTAATTTCAGCTCACTACAACCTCTGCCTCCTGGGTTCAAACGATTCTCCAGCCTCAGCCTTCCGAGTAGCTGGGATTACAGGCACCTGCCACTGTGCCTAGCTAATTTTTTGTATTTTTAGTAGAGACAGGTTTTGCCATGTTGGTCAGGCTGGTCTCGAACTCCTGACCTCAAGTGATCTGCCCACCTCAACCTCCCAAAGCATTGGGATTATAGGCTTGATTCGCAGTGCCTGGCCTGAATGTTAGCTTTTAAGTACATTGATTTTATTTTGGTGCAATTTTTTTTTCTGAATTAATCGTCATTGTTTCCAAAACCGTTTGTTGAATATTGTATCCTTTCTCTCTGATTTGAGGTGGCACCTTTATCACAAAGGAAACTCCCAGTTATTCCTGAGTTATTGTTTCTTAACTGTTTGTTCAATTCCTTTTATCAATTTTATGCCTACACTAATAGCTTTCTGTCTTAAATCCTACATCTTTTTGTGTGTGTATTTCATGTTTACTCCTATGAATATTCTTGTTTAGCATGCCTGGCCACTCCTGTGAATTATTTTCTTCAATGTGGATTTTAGAATCACCTACTGAATTTTTGTTTGTTTGTTTGTTTGAGACAGAGTTTCACTCTTGTTGTCCAGGCTGGAGTGCAATGGGCACCATCTCCGCTCACTGCAACCTCCACCTCCCGGATTCAAGCAGTTCTCTTGCCTCAGCCTCCTGAGTAGCTGGGATTACAGGCACGTACCACCACCCCTGGCTAATTTTTTGTCTCTTTAGTAGAGATGGGGTTTCACCATGTCGGTCAGGCTGGCCTCGAACTCCTGACCTCAGGTGATTCGCCCACCTCAGACTCCCAAAGTGCTGGGATTACAGGCGACAGCCATCATGCCCAGCCTTGAATTTTGTTAAAAAGTATTCTGGGCTGAGCACAGTGGCTCACGCCTGTAATCCCAGCACTTTGGGAGGCCGACGTGGGAGGATCACCTGAGATTGGGAGTTCAAAACCAGCCTGACCAACATGGAGAAACCATGTCTCTATTAAAAATACAAAATTAGCTGGGCATTGTGGCAGGCACCTGTAATCTCAGCTACTCAGGAGGCTGAGGCAGGAGAATCGCTTGAACCTGGGGGGTGGAGGTTGCAGTGAGCTGAGATTGCACCACTGGACTCCAACCTGGGCAACAAGAGTGAAACTCTGTCTCAAAAACAAAAAAGTATTCTGTTAGGATTTTTATGAATATTTTATTGCCCTTGTTTGTTTGTTTGTTTTGAGATGGAGTATCACTCTGTCACCCAGGCTGGAGTGCAATGGTGTGGTCTCAGCTCACTGCAACCTCCACCTCCCAGGTTCAAGGGATTCTCCTGCCTCAGCCTCCAGAGTAGCTGGGACTACAAGTGTGTGCCACGACACCCAACTAATTTTTGTATGTTTAGGAGAGTCAGGGTTTCACTATGTTGGCCAGGCTGGTCTTGAACTCCTGACCCACCTCAGCCTCCCAAAGTGCTGGGATTATGGGTGTGAGCCACCCACCAAGCCCAGCCCTTTATTTATTTATTTATTTATTTTTTTGAGATGGAGTCTCACTCTGTCACCTAGGCTGGAGTGCTGGGGCACGATCTCAGCTCACTGTTACCTCTGCCTCCCAGGTTCATGTGATTCTCCTGCCTCAGCCTCCTGAGTTGCTGGGATCACAGATGTGCACCACTATGCCCAGCTAAGTTTTGTATTTTTGGTAGGGATGGGATTCTGTCATGTTGGCTAGGCTGATCTTGAACTCGTGACCTCAGGTGCTCCACCTGCCTCATCCTCTCAAAGTGCTGGGATTATAGGTGTGAGCCATTGTGCCCAGCCTGCATTACACTTATAGGAAGTTTTAGGACAACTGACTTGATAAAACATTGAGCCTGGCCACTAAAAAACATGTATGTTTGTTTTATTATTCATCATTCAGACTTAATTTTTATGTACTTTAATCAGCCTTCTCTTCTGATTTCTTGGTTTTTAGACTTAGAGCTTTTTAGTATGTTTTGATATCAAGTCAAGCAAAGCCCCTTTTTCTATTTTTTATTTTTTGACATTCTTTGAACATTTCATCTTCTGTTTGAAGTTTAGAATCAGCTTGTCAAGTTACAATTTGTAAAAATTACAATGAGGCCGGACACAGTGGCTCAAGCCTCTAATTCCAGCACTTTGGGAAGCCGAGGCGGGTAAATCACTGGAGGTCAGAAGTTTGAGACCAGCCTGGCCAACATGGTGAAACCCTGTCACTCTAAAAATACAAAAATTGGCTAGGCATGGTGAGTTATGCCTGTAATCCCAGCACTTTTGGAGGCCAAGGTGGGTGTATCACCTGAGGTCAGGAGTTCAAGATCAGCCTGGCCAATAATGAAACCCCATCTTTACTAAAAATACAAAAATTAGCCGGGAGTGGTGGCATATGCCTGTAGTCCCAACTACTTGGGAGGCTGAGGCAGGAGAATCGCTTGAACCCAGGAGTCGGAGGTTGCAGTGAGCAAGCTCACACCACTGCACTCCAGCCTGGGTCACAGAGCAAGACTCTATTGCAAAAAAAAAAAAAAAATTAGCTGGGTGCTGTGGTGGGTGCCTGCGGTCCCTCAGCTACTAGGGAGGCTGAGGCAGGAGAATCGCTTGAACCCAGGAGTCGGAGGTTGCAGTGAGCAAGCTCACACCACTGCACTCCAGCCTGGGTCACAGAGCAAGACTCTATTGCAAAAAAAAAAAAAAAATTAGCTGGGTGCTGTGGTGGGTGCCTGCGGTCCCTCAGCTACTAGGGAGGCTGAGGCAGGAGAATTGCTTGAACCTGGGAGGCAGAGGTTGCAGTGAGCCAAGACTGCACCACTGCACTCCAGACTGGGCCACAGAGTGAGACCCTGTCTCAAAAAAAAAAAAAAATTACCATGAGATTCTGATAAATATTGCATAGATTTTTTGCTGATTAAGTTTTAGAGTATTGATGCCTTCATGATACTGAGTCTTCTCTTCTAGAAGTGGGTAATTATTCAGGTATTCTTTTGTTTGTTTTTCTCCTAGGTCTTCTTTCAGATCAGTTAGTGTTGCAGGTTTTTTTCCTTTCGTATAGGTTTGTACATTTCTTGTGGGGATATTCCTATTTATGTAATGTTTTGCTATAATTATGAATGGATTTCGCCTTTTTAAAAAAAATGTATTTATTTATTTATTTATTTATTTTAAAGACAGGGTTTCACCATGTTGGTCAGGCTGGTCTTGAACTCCCGACCTTGGCCTTTAAGCTGACTGGATTACAGACATAAGCCACCATGCATGGCCTAGGATTTTGCCTTTCAATGAAATTCCTATAAGACAAGAAAATTAGTTATTTTTATATGTTGACCTAATTTTAAGCTACTTTATATAACTCAATAATATTCTGTCAGAAATAGAATTTAAACTCTATATGAATATGGACCTTATTCAAACTCTATCCCTAGCACCTAGACAATCCCTAACATGTTACATTAACTTAATATATTTTTTATTTTTATTTATTTATTTATTTTTAGAGGAAATCTTGCTGTGTCGCCCAGGCTGGAGTGCGGTGGTACGATCTCTGCTCACTGCAACCTCCGCCTCCTGGGTTCAAGCAGTTCTCTGCCTCAGCCTCCCGAATAACTGGGATTATAAGCACTCACCACCACACCCAGCTAATTTTTGTATTTTTGTTGGAGACGGGGTTTCACCATCTTGGGATTACAGGTGTGAGCCACCGTGCCCAGTTGTTTATATGTATTTTAATGAACAAATGATGGTATTTTAGTTGATTCTGTTGCATTTTCTGGATAGACAATATTTCCAGTTTTTCAACTATTGTAATCATGAGACTTGGTAGATTGCTCAGAAATTCATGTTCTGAAGTACCCTTTCTCCTATGTATACATCAGTATTAGATAAAATAGAAAAAGGTAAAGTTACAAAGCTATGACATGCAGAAACAAGAACTATTTCTTTGTACTTGAAACAGTGTTAAGATGCCGGGCAGGATGGTTCACGTTTGAAATCCCAGCACTTTAAGAGGCCCAGATGGGAAGAATGCCAAGCATTTGAGAACATCCTGGGCCACATAGGGAGACCCTTGTCTCCACCAAAAGTAAAAAAATTAGCCAGGCTTGAGTCCAGGAGGTTGAGGCTCCAGTGAGCTATGATCATGCCACTGCACTGCAGCCTGGCTGATAGTGAGACTCTGTCTCTAAAGAAAAAAAAAGACGATTTTTATTTAATTTTTAATTTTAATTTTATTTATTGGTGCACCCTATCACCAAACTGGAGTGCAGTGGCAAGTTCTCAGTTCACTGCAACCTCCACCTCCCTGGTTGAAGTGATTCTCCTGTCTCAGACTCCAGAGTAGTTGGGATTACAGGCATGGGCCACCATACCCAGCTAATTTTTGTATTTTTAGTAGAGTTGGGGTTTCACCATGTTGGCCAGGATGGTCTTGATCTCCTGATGTCACAATCCACCTGCCTTGGGCTCCTAAAGTGCTGGATTACAGGCGTGAGCCACCTCGCCCGGCCAACACTGATTATTTTTAGAAATAATACCTGAAAACTTCTCAAATTTGATAAGGAATATTAACGTGCATATTCAAGGTCAATTAACTCCAAGAAGAATGAACTCAAAGAGATCCACACCTAGGCACAGTATAGTCAAACTGCCAAAAGACAAAAACAGAGAGAGAATATTGAATGCAAAAAAAAAAAAAAAAAAAAAGCAACTCTTCTTGTATAAGGGATCCTCAACAAAATTGATGGCTGACTTCTCTTCAGAAACCATGGGGCCCAGGAGGCAGTGGAACAACATTCAAAGTGCTAAAAAATATTGTCAACCAACAATTCCATATCCACAAAACTATACCTCAAAAATGAAGGAAAGGCCAGGTGTGGTGGCTCATGCCTATAATCTCAGCACTTTGAGAGGCTGAGGAGAGGATCACTTGGTCCCAAGAGTTTGAGACCAGCCTGGGCAACATAGTGGGATCTCATTTCTACAAAATAGTAAAACATCAGCCAAGTGTAGGGGCATGCATTTACAATCCCAGCTACTTGGGAGGCTGAGGCGGGAGGATTACTTAGCCCAGTAGGTTGAAGTTGTAGCAAGCCAACATTGTGCCACTGCACTCCAGCCTGAATGATAGAGCAAGACCTTGTCTCAAAACAAAACAAAACAAAACAAAAAAGATGGAGAAATGCGACATTCCCAGATAAACAATAACTGGATTTGTCACTTGCCCTGCAATTTGAGCCATTCAGGCTGAAATGAAAGATTATTAGACAATAACCTGAGTTCATGTGAAGAAATAACACTGGTAAAGATGCTGGGCACAGTGGTTCACACCTGTAATCCCAGCGTTTTGGGAGGCCAAGGCCGGGGATCACTCGAGGTCAGGAGTTCGAGACCAGCCTGGCCAACATGGTGAAACCATGTCTCTACTAAAAATACAAAAATTAGCCAGTTGTGGTGGCAGGTGCCTGTAACCACAGCTACTTGGGAGGCCGAGGCAGGAAAATTGTTTGAACCCAGGAAGTAGAGGTTGTAGTAAGCTGAGATCGCACCACTGCACTCCAGCCTGGGTGACAGACTGAGACTCTGTCTCAAAAAAAGAAAAAAGGCAGGGCGTGGTGGCTCACGCCTGTAATCCTAGCACTTTGGGAGGCCGAGGTGGGTGGATCACCTGAGGTCAGGAGTTCAAGACCAGCCTGGCCATCATGGTGAAACCCCATCTTTAAT
>NW_016107496.1:2341387-2368716 GCF_001604975.1 Cebus imitator
TTTTGAGTCAGAGTTTCGCTCTTGTTACCCAGGCTGGAGTGCAATGGTGCGATCTTGGCTCATCGCAACCTCCGCCTCCTGGGTTCAAGCAATTCTCCTGCCTCAGCCTCCCGAGTAGTTGGGACTACAGATGCATGCCACCATGCCCAGCTAATTTTTGTATTTTTAGTAGAGACGGGGGTTTCACCATGTTGACCAGGATGGTCTCGATCTGTTGACCTCGTGATCCACCTGCCTCGGCCTCCCAAAGTGCTGGGATTATAGGCATGAGCCACTGTGCCCGGCCCTTTGTCAAGTTTAAAATTTTTTTCTTCCAAAGCATGAGCCACCACACCTGGCCTAGGAGAAAAATTTAATGTTAAACTTTTAAAATAGCCATAGAAAGAATAGCAGTACCATTTGTACCTTCCAAACCAGAAGAATAAAGTAAAGAAGTACTATCTAACACTTCACTAATTTGACAATAGAAAAAGAAAGGGAAAAAAGCAAAGACAGAGAATGATAACCAGAAAACATTGAATAAGAATGAAGAAATAAGTCCTAATATATCAATAATCATATTAAATGAACATAAATGGATTTAGTTAATTTGTTACAGAGTTACAGACAAAAGTGGAAAATAAAAGAATAAAAAAAACAAATAGTAATTAAAAAGACTGGTACAACATACAGACAAAAAGAATTTAAGGTGAAGAATAAATCATTAGATATAAAGACAATTTAATATAAAGAGGGTCCAAGGCTGGGTGCGGTGGCTCATGCCTGTAATCCCAGCACTTTGGGAGGCTGAGGTGGGAGGATCTCTCAAGTTTGTTCTAAGCTTCTTTAATTTTAAATAAACATTTTACTTTAGAATGGTTTAAAACTTACTGAAAAGCTGCAAAGACAGTACAGAGAATTCCTGTGTATTCTTCATCCAGTTTTCACTTTTTTTTTTTTTTGAGACAGTTTCAACTCTGTTGCCCAGGCTGAGGGCAGCGGCCAGGATCTCAGCTCACTGCAACCTCCGCCTCCCATTGCCTCCTCGGTTCAAGCAATTCTCCTATCTCAACCCCTCCAAGTAGCTGGGACTATAGGCATGTGCCACTCTTCCTGGCTAATTTTTGTGACTCCTGACCTCAGGTGATTTGCCAACCTTGGCCTCCCAAAGTGCTGGGATCAGAGGTGTGAGCCTGGACCCTCTTTATATTAAATTAAAATTAATGTTTTGGAACACCTATTAGGCCATATACGGAGGAGGATGAGATAAAGTAAGCTCCCTCCTTGTTAAGTTGTTAGAAGTCTAGACAGGAAGAAATGGAGTCCCTTTCCATTGTCTTTTTCTTTTCTTTTTTTTTTTTTTTTTTTTTTTTTATTTTTTTTTTTTTTTTTTTTTTTTTTTTTTTTTTTTTGAGACGGAGTTTTTGCTGTTACCCAGGTCAGAGTGCAATGGCATGATCTCAGGTCACTGCAACCTCTGCCTCCTGGGTTCAAGTGATTCTTCTGCCTCAGCCTCCTGAGTAGCTGGAATTACAGGTGCCCGCCACCACGCTTGGCTAATTTTTGTAGTTTTAGTAGAGACGGAGTCTCACCATGTTGGCCAGGCTGGCCTCGAACTCTTGACCTCAGGTGATCCATCTTTCTCTGCCTCCCAAAGTGCTAGGACTACAGGATAAGCCACTGCGCCCGGCCTGCCTTTGTCTTTTTAAAAGCTAAAACTGAAACAGAAACAGAGAGCTCCTGGCATTTGGGACCAAGAGCCACCGTGAAGGAGGTGGCCTGTGATTACGTTTTCATAAATGGGCAGGTATTAATTGATCAGGGGAAATGAAGTAAAGGACACGACAAAGACATACATTGCTAAGTCTAGTATTGGAAAAGTAAGGCCCGGGGCCCCTGAACACTTGCTCGAGAGTGAAAGGTAAATGCTACACACTACTGTGGTAAAGCCGACGGTCCACACCGTGAGCCCATTTCGCGCAGGGAAATTCGGGTGGTGGGCTTGGGCCAGTGGTTCTGGCAGCTCTCCGGTAGAGGGCGACGTAAGCATGCGCGTCCTCAGCCTGACCGGGCTGCGGAGGCGGTGCGTCCTCCCGGCCTAGGGGCGGGGCCGCCGCGCTCACGTGACCTTTGCTCATGGCGGCGGCGGCGGCGGCGGCGGTGGCGGCTGTGCTGGTGGCATTCGGCGGCCGGAGCCGGATCCTGTAGCCGGGTGTGGGCCCGCGTCGGTCCGTCCCTCCTTCGGCCCCCTCTCTTGTCTTCCGGAGTGTGGCTGACGGAGCCGGGATGGCGGAACGAGGCCTGGAGCCGTCGCCGGCCGCGGTGGCGGCGCTGCCGCCTGAAGTGCGAGCGCAGCTGGCAGAGCTGGAGCTGGAGCTCTCGGAGGGTAGGAGCCGGGCGGGGGAGCGGGCGCCCGGGGCCCTGCGGATCGCCGTGACTCGGGAGACAGGTCCCCACCGCGCGCCCTGGTGGCCGTGCGGCAAGGGGAACGAGGGTGCAGAGAACCTGGCCTGGCACTCCACGGCCGTCTTCCCTCGTCTCCCACCCCGCTAAGTGGTTTCCCGTGGCTTTCATTGTTTTCCCTTGGAGGGGGCTAAGTAAGGGGTTGTGGGAGGTCTTCCCGGGCCCACATTGCTTCTGCGCTTCCTGCCCCCCAAACCCGAGACAAAGCTGCGCCCTCCCGCTTCTGCCCGGGCGTCTGGGCAAGGTGGGGTGAGGGGGAGGGCTGCGAGGAGGGTGGCTGACAGCTTTTTCCTCTCCTGTCCCCTTTTCGTGGAGGGCTCCACGCCTTGTTCTAGCCCTGCTTCTCCTTTTCAAAAAGAGAAAGACACATGGGAAATCCGCAGCGGCATTTCTTCTCTCTTTTAACAATGCGAGATGCCTCCCCAGTGACAGGAGTGAGACAGAAGCGGGTGAGCCATTGAGGGTCCTAGGGAGATGAGAAGCAGTGGCATTAACCCAGAGAGATACACGGTGCTGCTTAGACCACCTTTGTCGTAAGAGTTTTTTTTTTTCCTGGTGCCTTGTTATTCGGGCTACATTTTCCGCATCTGGTCACCTTTTGGAGTCTTCGAAGAAGGAAGGAGAAGAGGCTACCGGTTACTTGCAAATCCTGGCCGGCATCCTTTCTTTTGACAATAGATTGGGACAGGGAGGGTTCGATTTATTTTGAGAATTTAAAAAAATGGAATAAATCAAGCCACTGTTATTAGAGAACTCCTTGTACAACAATGAGAGAAACACAGTGCTCTGTTGTGGGCATGTGATCAGGCTTGTTGGGCAGTTGTGATCAGTTCTCTGTAAAGTTCCTGTTTTTATCACTGGCTGCCCCTGAGACAAAAGCAGCATTTTTTCCAAGTCTAATACCAGTACTTTGATTGTGTCTCCAGAGTTGCATATTCTTACTGAGTTCCTTGTAGAAGGCCTTCTTCACTAGCATTTTTCAAGTGGTTCCAAAAACTCTTGATTGGAAAAGAAGACTGTGACCAGCTCCCAGGAGCTTATTAAACATTACATATTGTTTACTTATTAAGGCATTATGGTTCCCTCCCCTCTGAGACTCCTTTACAATGAAAAACCAAAAGTAGACTTGAATGTTATAAATCCTGTTGGGCATTGAAGGAAATAATTATTTTTAATAACCCTTTTTGGTTTTCCCAGTGTGTAGGGAAGTGCTGTTTTTACCTGCACTTAACTACCAACATACAGTTTTTCAATTAATCAGTTGGGAAGTTTTTTGGCCAGCCCAGGCAATCACTGGTATTAGATTAGTTTGTTTCTGTGAAGTGCTTAAGACGATAGGAATCCTTTGGGCTTGTCTGCCCAGTTATACCTTTGGTTGAAATATTCACCAGGTGAACCCATAGACTTGAATAGCTGGGTCTTAATTTGTTTAAATGTAAATTTCTTTAAGTCCCCCCTTTCGAAAATCGACTGGTTTTTTGTATTACCATCAATTCTGTCTCTCAAGATACCTCCTTTTTCTCCTAGACTAAAGCATTGAAATTAAGTCTGTGTTGATTTGCATTAAAATCTGACTTTTTTTTTTTTTTTTTTTTGAGACGAAGTTTCGCTCTTGTTACCCAGGCTGGAGTGCAATGGCGTGATCTCCGCTCACCGCAACCTCCGCCTCCTGGGTTCAGGCAATTCTCCTGCCTCAACCTCCTGAGTAGCTGGGATTACAGGCACGCACCACCATGCCCAGCTAATGTTTTGTATTTTTAGTAGAGACGGGGTTTCACCATGTTGACCAGGATAGTCTCGATCTCTTGATCTCGCGATCCACCCGCCTTGGCCTCCCAAAGTGCTGGGATTACAGGCTTGAGCCACTGCACCCAGCAGCAAAATCTGACTTTTAAAACTGCTATTAGAGAGTAACATATCAGCTAGCTTTGATTAGCCAGAAAAAGAGAGGTTTGCCTGGATGCTTGCGTCAGAGGGAGATTAAAAATAGTTGATTACTTTCACACGGAGAGGGAAATCCTGGAAGCTCCTTATTCTGGGTATATCTGCTTCCAGCTGATTGTTGTTTATGTCTCTGGGTGTTTCTAGACATCTCTAGATGTCTAGAAACATTATGAGGAACTATTTCTAGGACCCACAACTGATTAGCTCACCTCTCTCTCCTTCAGAAAGGTGTGAAACTTCTACAAATTGTGAATGCCAAGGCTTAAACATTTTAAGGACAAGTGCACAGTTTGCTTTCCAATGCAGGATTGTTTTGGTTGGCATATGACTTAGTTTGAATTTGTTTCTCATGGATTTATACTACACTATCCCATATTTTATCTCTTTTAGCAGTGGATGACTCTGGAAAAAATGCAATTGAAAACTTGGGCCTGCAGTGTCAGCGTATTGGTCATGTTTCTTGCTTAAAATACAGGGGATGGTTGACCGGAGAAGTAGATAGACATTAAGAATTCAAGTGAAGTTAAAATAATTCAATAGTCTCCATAGCTATGTAGTATGGTGTTATTTGTGATGTCTGTAGCATATTTGGAACTAAGTTTTATTTGTTTTCCATTTTCTTTCCAGTTACTGCTCTAACAAAAGTACTTTGCTTTTTTTTTTTTTTAATTCTTTTCTTTTGTTCGTTTGTTTTTGAGACAGAGTCTGAAACTGTTGCCCTATTTAAGCTCACGGCAACCTCTGCCTCCCAGGCTCAAGCAGTCCTTCTGTCTCAGCCTCCAGAGCAACTGGGATTACAGGCAAGCACCACTACTGCCCAGCTAATTTTTTTGTATTTATAGTAGAGACGGGGTTTCACCATGTTGGCCAGGCTGGTCTTAAACTCTTGACCTCAAATGATCCACTTGCTTCAGCCTCCCAAAGTGCTGGGATTACAGGGAAGAGTCACTGCTAAAGATGCTTTTAACTATGTATTTATCGTGCCTTTCTGATAATTGGTGCACTCATTTCTCTATTTTAATTCTTTTTAAGGTTCAGGCTGTCATTGGTCCTAACCATAGCAATAATTTGAGCTGTATGCTGTTAAAGAATTTTCTTTGTGCTTGCATGTGTTTTCAGCTGCAGGCTTTGGCCATAGATCAGCCAACTCTGTGCTGAGATGCAGGTTTGTGCCTGCTTTGGGCTGTTTGCCGCAGAGTGTGTTGCAGAGCTGTGTGATGTGTCTGGTGCTTCAGGCAGGTCACCAGGCATCTTCGTGGTTAAAACCTGCTTCTGTCACAAAAAGAACAGCCTGAAACTGTCTGGAAATCATTTAGAAATTGAATTTACAAATAAGGGTAACCTTTTCTATAGATGAGTTGAATAGGTAGAAGGTTTCCGCAAGTATTTATGTGATTGAAATGTTTAATGATCCACGTATATGCTTGACAGTAAGCTCTGTTGTTTGAACTTGTTTATATGGTCTAGTCAAATGTATGCACATCAAATAGCACAAATGGTGAGAATTAATTTGTTTCAGTCTGTCCAATAATACGTTATATTTGTGTAATTGTCTTTCTTTGCATTGTCATTTGAGCTTCACTCACCCCCGACCCTTTCTTTTTTCTTTTTTGGCTTAACAGAAGGGAAACTTGTACTCAGAAACACTGTTTTGTCTAAAGTTACATACCTAATAAGTGCCATTATCCTAAGCTGCCATGTGATGATGACATTGGAATGATTTAAATATCTACACTGTCATTGCACAAGCTGTTAACTAATTTTTACTCTAAGGAAATGCTACAAAGAGTTCTATACCACAGTGTTGATTCTCCCTTTGAAATCTCTTTCAAATCCATCATTTATGCATTCAGTTCAGCAGACATTTATTTTGTGCCTACTGTGTGCAAGTGAGCAGGATACCATGGTAGCTTTCAAGAAGCTCTGAGTCTGGCAGGGAAATCTGAAAAATGTCAACAAAAGAGTGCATGACCATGGTGGAGTTATGTATAGGGGCCGCCTTCTAAGAAAAGAGGAAGCTGTCTGCGTTATCGTTGTTGTGAGAAACAGAAGAGAATTATAAATATGAGATCGGATCGTGTGGCTAGTAGAGCGGGCTGTGATTTAGCCTGTGCAGTTCAGTCACAAGTGCAATGCAAAGAAGAATGTTCCCGTACTTTTGTGGCATGCAGGAAGGAGCTCAAGTCTTTCAGTGTGTGAGAACAGCCCAAAGATGACAACTGGAAAGGTATTTAAGATAAAATAACACTCACAGGAAGGGACCCTCCCTTTTCTTGTTTGAATACTTCTCTGAGCACAAACAACAAACATAGTCCCATCCTCCCTTTCTCCTGCCTGTTTCGTCACGTAGCTCTGTGGTCCTGAAAGCATGGCACAGGGTCTACCATGAAGGTGAAGGGATAAGAGGAGGCTGCTTCCTAGGAATTGCAGTGACTTTTCTTTAGGAGTGGGGCAGAGGTAGGAGAGTTGAAGAGGAAAAGGAAGCGATGCTGGATAAAGATTTTACAGTCTCAGAAAGAGGCAGATAGACTTAAGCCACCATAAAACTGGTCCGTCCCTCCTGCTTTACCTGTCATGGGAAATGGGGCCACTTTTCCAAAATACCTAGCTTAGTCATAGATTCATAGGATACACCTTTATCAGAAAGTTCTGTCTAAGCAGTTGTAACACTTGATGCTAGGAGTTATTTTATTTATTTATTTATTTTTTTTGGAGACGGAGTTTCGCTCTAGTTACCCAGGCTGGAGTGCAATGGCGCAATCTCAGCTCACCGCAACCTCCGCCTCCTGGGTTCAAGCAATTCTCCTGCCTCAGCCTCCAGAGTAGCTGGGATTACAGGCGCGTACCACCATGCCCATCTAATTTTTGTATTTTTAGTGAAGACGGGCTTTCACCTTGTTGTCCAGGATGGTCTTGATCTCTTGACCTCGTGATCCACCTGCCTCAGCCTCCCAGAGTGCTGGGATTATAGGCGTGAGTCACCGCACCCGGAGATGCTAGGAGTATTAAGGAAAGCAGGAATGTAGATTTTTAAATAACCAAGAATGTGCATTATCTAAGCGATCTGCCTCCGGAACTTGCGTGTGTGTTTTTGGTGGGCAGCAGCTCATCATCAGGATTACTGTCAGAGCCTGTGACACATTCCTTTGAAAACCCTCATGGTGACAGATTTCAATTCTTTGAGGGTAGAGTTTCATTTATAGGTCACTTGGAATCAAGTAGAGAAAAGCTGGTTGAAATTCTTTTGGAGCCCAAACTAGTTGTGACTGAAAAAACTAGAGTGATTATAAACTGATTTTAGTTGTGATTGTCAAAAAATCAGAATGATTGTAAACTGGTTTTGAGGGAGGTTCCAGAAGAGAAGTTACACATTCACTGGAAGAATGATTCACCTTATTGAAAAGAGTGACTTGTTTGGATACCCTTGTTCTGGTGTGTATTTTGAAAAATTAATCTTGTTGTTTGACAGCCCCATGGCATTGAGCTAGATTTTTGAATAAGATAAATCATTAACCTGTCACACTTAGCTCAGCCCTTGGTTCTGACGTTCTGTCCTAGCCTCTGTAAGACTTAGCACCTCAGGGTTGAAAGTTCAGATGACTGACTAAAAATAGGGCTTTCATACTATATTTGTGTTATAATTACTAGAGTTCTCCATGGTTCTCTCATGTGACTAATTCAGGGATACGCTTTGAAATGCCCCTTCTTCCTTGTCTGCACAGTCTCTGATAATTCTTCCTTTTTTTTTTCAGACGAGTTTCCCTCTGTTGCCCAGGCTGGAGTGCAGTGGCATAATCTAGGCTCACAACCTCCACCTCCTGGGTTCAAGCGATTCTCCTGCCTCAGCCTTCCTAGTAGCTGGGATTGTAGGTGCCTGCCACCATGCCCAGCTAATTTTTATATTTTTAGTAGAGATGGGGTTTCACCATGTTGTCCAGGCTGGTCTCAAACTCCTGACTTCAGGTGATCCACCTGCTTCGGCCTCCCAAAGTGCTGGGATTACAGGAGTGAGCCACCGCGCCCAGCCTCAATGTAAGCTCTTATAGAGGTCCTTCGTATCTGAAAGTGATTTTAAATAACTCCCAACCATTTATTTCTTATGTTGTTTTAGGAGTATGATAAATTTTTGGTCACTTCAATTTGAATTGAAAAATAAAGGCTCTGTCTTGGGGACTTGATTTTTGGCATGAGACATTTTTGTGTGATCATTTGAGAGGCAGCATTTTGACATGATGGGCCTGGGTTGAAGTTCTGGCTGTATCATTTATTAGCTCTGTGACTTTGGACAAACTGTCTAACCTCCCAAGTATGAGTTTCTTCAACGCTTAAAAAAGGGATGACGCCCTTCTTAGAGCTGTAAGGAGGTTTAAAGTAAGATAACAGAAAAGCTGAGTGTAGTATGGCATGCAGTGAGCACTCAGCATGTGTAATCTTTACTGCTGCTGATAGTGAATGGATGCACAGAGCCTAGAGAATTGGCAGTTTTTAATATCTTGTGTTACTTAGTAGAATAAGTTAATATATGAAGTGATGAATGGAATCAATTTGTGATATATTTTTTAAAAGTAAGGCTTCCGTCCATCATCAGTTATTCCTGTCGGCACCTATACCCTTAGCCCAGCACATGCTGGGTCACTGCCAGTAGTTGACTAGAGCAGAAGAAGACTGACTGGTGTGTTTCATACAGACATCTCACATATGTACATTTCTGAGCCTGTAGGTTCAGGCAAATGGCTGTGACATGTAAGCTTGGTTTCTGAGACTTAGCATATACAAGCTATGAAAAGGCACATATGGATGTTTAGAACCTTCAGAAACTATGGGTTTTACTCTTGTCTTATGCCCCACTTGTCCTCAGTGAATACATCCTTTTAGTTTCTCCTTCAAAAGTTTTCCGGCTGGGTGCGGTGGCTCACACCTGTGATCCCAGCACTTTGGGAGGCTGAGGAGGGTGGATCACCTCAGGTCAGGAGTTTGAGACCAGCCTGGCCAACATGGCAAAGTACTACTGAGTATTTTGACTTCCAATTTCAGACTGCAGAGAACCTGCTGGATTTGGAATCTCTCTCTGCAGCATTGTACACTGTGGACCATTCTTTTTTTTTTTTTTTTTTTGAGGCAGAGTCTCGCTCTGTTGCCCAGGCTGGAGTGCACTGGCATGATCTTGGCTTACCACAACCTCCACCTCCCAGGTTCAAACGATTCTGCTGTCTCGGCCTCCCAGGTATCTGGGACTACAGGCACGTGCTACCATGCCCAGCAAATTTTTGTATTTTTAGTAGAGACAGGGTTTCACCATGTTGGCCAGGCTGGTCTTGAACTCCTGACCTTATGATCCACCGCCTCGGCCTTCCAAACTGCTGGGATTATAGGCGTGAGCCACCGCGCCTGGCCTGGACCATTGTCTTTATGAAACTCTCCCCTTCCTAACCTTTGTGACATAGTTTCCTTCTGGCTTCTTAACTCTTCTTGTCCTCTCTGGGGTTTCTTCTCTTTCTCCTGATGAGGGTATTCCTTGGATTTGTGTCTGCTCTTTACCTCACTTTACATATACTTGCTGAGTAATCTCATCTGTGCCCAGGACCTCAGCTGTCATGGCTGCGCAGATGGTATCTGCAGTCTGTATCTGTAGCCCTGATTTTCCTCTACTGTAGACATTCCATTGGTTCCCCCATACTAACTTAATAAGTCTAAAACAACTCCGTTTCAACTTCCTCCCCCACCCCTGCCCCTATCTCCCTGCTTCACAGATGCTTCTATTTCAAATGTCTGTTTACTATCTCCATCCATTTCTGTTGCTATGACAAAATACCTTAGACTTGGTAAATTATATGTGATAGAAATTTATTTATTTATTTATTTATTTATTTTTTTTGAGACGGAGTTTCGCTGTTGTTGCCCAGACTGGAGTGCAATGGCACGATCTCGGCTCACCGCAGCCTCCGCCTCCTGGGTTCAGGCAATTCTCCTGCCTCAGCCTCCCGAGTAGCTGGGATTACAGGCATGCACCATCATGCCCAGCTAATTTTTGTATTTTTAGTAGAGACGGGGTTTCACCTTGTTGACCAGGATGGTCTCGATCTCTCGACCTCGTGATCCACCCGCCTCGGCCTCCCAAAGTGCTGGGATTATAGGCGTGAGCCACCGCGCCCAGCCGTGATAGAAATTTATTGCTTACAGTTTGGAAGCTAGGAAGTCAAAGATCAAGAAGTCAGAAGATTTATTGTCTGTTGAGAGCCTGTTCTCTGCTTCAAAAATGGCACCTTCTTGCTGCATCCTGGCATGGTGGGAGGGGCAGACAGACTCCCTCAAGCTTCTTTTGTTTTTTTGTTTGTTTGTTTGTTTTTTGTTTTTTGGGACGGAGTTTCGCTCTTGTTACCCAGGCTGGAGTGCAATGGCGCGACCTCGGCTCACCGCAACCTCCGCCTCCTGGGTTCAGGCAATTCTCCTGCCTCAGCCTCCTGAGTAGCTGGGATTACAGGCACGCGCCACCATGCCCAGCTAATTTTTTGTATTTTTAGTAGAGACGGGGTTTCACCGTGTTGACCAGGATGGTCTCGATCTCTTGACCTCGTGATCCACCCGCCTCGGCCTCCCAAAGTGCTGGGATTACAGGCTTGAGCCACCGCGCCCGGCTCAAGCTTCTTTTATAAGGGCACTAAACCTGTTCACTAGCACTTCTCTTTCATGACCAAGTTACCTCCTAAAGGCCCCATATCTTATATGTGTGTTTGTGTGTGTATATATATGTAAACGTATGTGTGTATGTGTGTGTATATATGTATATAGAGAGAGAGAGAGAGAGAGAGAGGGAGTGTCTTGCTTCTCACCAAGGCTGGAGTGCAGTGGTGAGATCATAACTCACAGTAGCCTTGAATTCCTGGGTTTAAGTGATCCTCCCAAGCAGCTGGGATTACAGGCGTGTGCCACCGCACGTAACTAATTTTTTTTGAGTCTCACACTCTCACCCACGCTGTAGTGCAGTGGCGCAATCTTGGCTCACTGCAATCTCTGCCTCCTGGGTTCAAGCAATTCTCATGCCCCAGCCTCCTGAGTAGTTGGGACTACAGGTGTGCACCACCATGCACAGCTAATTTTTTTGTATTTTTCACCACGTTGGCCAGGATGGTCTCGATTTCCTGACCTCGTGATCCACCCACCTTGGCCTCCCAAAGTGCTGGGATTACAGGTGTGAGCCACTGCACCCAGCCTAATTTTTAATTTTTTGTGAAGACAGGTCTCGTTATGTTTCAAACGCTGGTCTCAAACCCCTGGCCATGAATAGTAGTCCTGCCTTGGCCTCCCAAAGTGCAGGGGTTATGAGTGTGAGCCACAGCACCTGGACCCCATCTGTTAATACTATCACACTGGGGATTAAGTTCCAATATAGGAATTTTTGGGGTACACTGACAGACCATAGTAACTTACTGAAGTCAAAAAATTAAGAGTCATCCTTATATTCCAAAAAAAAGAATTAAAAAAATTTTTTAAAAAAATTGAGATGAGGCCGGGCGCGGTGGCTCAAGCCTGTAATCCTAGCACTTTGGGAGGCCGAGGCGGGTGGATCACGAGGTCAAGAGATCGAGGCCATCCTGGTCAACACGGTGAAACCCCGTCTCTACTAAAAATACAAAAAACATTAGCTGGGCATGGTGGCGTGTGCCTGTAATCCCAGCTACTCAGGAGGTTGAGGCAGGAGAATTGCCTGAACCCAGGAGGCGGAGGTTGCAGTGAGCCGAGGTCGCGCCATTGCACTCCAGCCTGGGTAACAAGAGCGAAACTCCGTCTCAAAAAAAAAAAAAAAAATTGAGATGAGGTTTTGCAGTGTTTCCCAGACTGGTCTCACTCTTGAGCTAAAGTGATCCACCTGCCTTGACCTTCCAAAGTGCCAAGATTACAGGTGTGAGCCACCTTGCCCAGTGAGCCATCTTCTAATGGATCACTGAGTCTTGTTTCTACTTCTGCTTCTCCATACCATTCCATTGTTTGTTCAGGCACTAATTTCTTGCTCTGACTAATGAGGTAGTCTCCTAACTCATCTGCCTGTCTCAATCTCTTCTCCTTTCAGCATGTCCTTCTCTGTCCTGTCATTGATTAATCATTCTGAAACACAAACCTAATTGTGTTCTTTTCCCTGTTTAAAACTTTTCCTTGGCTTCTCGCATTCACAGGATAAACTCGAAGCATCTTTCTTTGTATATCAAGACCTCCCTGCCTTTTTAACCTCGTTTCCTGCTCTGTCTATATTTTTTCTCTGCTCTCTAGCCATGCCAGATGACTTGCACTTCCCTGAGTGCACTGTGCTTTTTTTCACTTCTGTGCTTTTGTATACATTGCCATTCTCTAAAATATCCACTCTGGCATGTTCTTCCCCTTTTTTTTGCCTGGTTAACTTCTGTTCCATTCAGTTTCCTGTGAGAAGCCAGCTTTTTCTAAGCTCCCTTAAGAACTTAAGTCTCTGTATAAGTAGTCATCAGTTATTGAGAGTTTATGATGTAATAGATCCTGTGCTTAGCACTTCATATACCTTGCCTGGCCAGTAACTAGGTGCTGAATACATAGCTCCTATATCATGATGATGAGGGAACTGAGGTAGCAAAAAGCACCTGAACATTGCATCCAGTGTATCTTCCCACCTGTAGTTACACATTTTTCCGTAAGGTAGCATTCTGGATGAATGGCAGTGGGAAGGAGCACTGAATTTGGGTGTCATGCCGAATTGTGTTCACACCCTGAATGGTCCTGGGCAAGTCTTTTTTTTTGAGATGGAGTCTCTTTCTTGCTCCCCAGGCTGGAGTGCAATGGCACGATCTCAGCTCACTGCAACCTCTGCCTCCTGGGTTCAAGCGATTCTTCTGTCTCAGCCTCCCAAGTAGCTGGTGCTGCAGGCGCCTGCCACCATGTCCGGCTAATTTTTGTCTTTTGTATTTTAGTAGAGACGAGGTTTCATCATGTCGCCCAGGCTAGCCTCAACCTCCTGACCTGAGATGATCCGCCCACCTTGGCCTTCCAAAGTTCTGGGATTATAGGCATGAGCCACTGTGCCTGGCCCTTGGGCAAGTCTTTGAAATGTGTTTCTAATCTTAACTCCTAGAGATAGGTGTGCAGTTTCTGTGCAGTGTGCTGGTATTGGAAACCAAGTCTGTTTGATTCTAAGCCCTGTGGTGTTTCCACACTGCCATTTGACCACCATCTCCCTGAATTTTATTTCAAGTAGTTTTGGCAGAATTATCTTCCATCTTAACTGGTATGTCTCGTTTTCCTTAGGATACAGCTTCTGGTTTTTTGTTTGTTTGTTTTTTGAGACAGGGTGTTGCTCTGTCCTCCAAGCTAGAGTGCAGTGGCATGATCTTAGCTCACTGCAACCTCAGACTCCTTTGCACAAGCAAAGTAACTGGGATACTAGCAAAGTAGCTTATCCAAGTAGCTGGGATAACAAGTCCGTGTCACTATGCTTGGCTGATTTTTTATTTTTTGTGGAGATGGGTCTTGCTTTGTTGCCCAGGCTGGTCTTGAACTCTTGGGCTCAAGCATTCCTCCTACCTTGGCTGCCCAAAGTGCTGGGATTACAGGCATGAACCACTGCACCCGGCCATAGCTTCTGTCTTTATTTTTTGGGGGGTAGGGCTGCCTGGAGGGAGGAGAATTGGAATGTTCTATTTTATTCTTAGAGAAATAGGTAAAGGGGTGTAATTTGTTATTTCTCACCATGCTTTGCAGGAATCAGAGGGGTTAACACTCTACTCTGTAGATTCTATTTGGAGGGTTTCCATCATACCAGCATAATTGCTGGCAAGATGTGACTTTCATTTCTTCTTCTTATTTTTAGAGATGGGGTCTCATTGTATTGCCCAGGCTGGTCTTGAACTCCAGGGCTCAAGTGAACCTCCCACCTTGGCCTCCCAAAGTGTTGTGATTACAGGCATGAGCCACCATGCTGGGCCTCTTTTATTTCTTAAAAAAAAGTGAAAAATGAAAAATATTAAGATCATCTATAAAGTAAGAGGTAATTTTATGTACTTGTCTTTTGCCGGGTAGTTACTTTTTCTTCCTTGAATTGAGATGGAGATGATGAGAAGCTGAAAGGGGAAACTTGGGATGATAATATTTTGGATGCTACACAGGACAGCCCTAAATGAAAATCCACAGGTCTAGCATCTTTGAAAGGTCTGTGTTATGAACAGGCCTTGAGTTTCTGGGCTACTGATGCAGGGTTATACTTACATTGTGGTGCAGAAAGAGTTTTTAGTCTTTTTTCCCCGTAGAATATTTCATGTTTAATGTAAAAATCAATGTATAAATGAATGTAGATGTTTCCTTGAATGACATGTGCTTTAATTGGTTTTTCTTGGAGTTATAATTTTTTTTTTTTTTTTTTTTGTAAAGGAATAGTGCTCTAATACTCTTTATATTTAGAGGACTGTTGCTTTTAGGGATACATTAAAGGATCTGCAGGGTTTTTTTTTCTTTCTAAGGATGTAGGATCATATTCTCATAAGTTAATCATAGGCCAGAACTTGTGGCTTTTGATTTAGTTAAGGCATGAATAAATTTTATAGTGCTGACCAGTCTTGTCATTAAATCTCCTTTTAAAGAAATGAGCCTGGCCGGGTGCGGTAGCTCACACCTGTAATCCCAGCACTTTGGGAGGCCAAGGCAGGCGTATCACCGAGGCAGTCGGGAGTTTGAGACCAGCCTGACCAACATGGAGAAACCCCGTCTCTACTAAAAATACAGAATTAGCTGGGCATGGTGGTGCATGTCTGTAATTCCAGTTACTCGGCAGGCTGAGGCAGGAGAATCATTTGAACCCGGGAGGCAGAGGTTGCAGTGAGCCGAGATCGTCCCATTGCACTCCAGCCTTGGCAATCGGAATGAAACTCCATCTCAAAAAAAAAAAAAAAACTCAAACTCAAAAAAAAAAAAAAAACCCCAGCAGGAATTATTAGGTAGAAGCTTCTGAGCTTTTGATAGTTCCTTGTTTAGCAAATCTGTGACAAAGGCCTGAAGGCACTGTCTTAAAATTTTAAGGAGTCATTCTTGATTTATTAGACTTCCTCTCTGGTTTGGAGAAACTTTCATTTTTAAGTTGAAGATGTAGAAAAAGCAGTGGTATGAGTTTTCCTCCCATAGTCCTTTGCTTGTTTTTCTTCAAGGAGACCAAGAGAAGTACTAGAAAATGAACTTCCTGTTAAAAAAACAACTTCTCCATTTGTCGGTTCTCTGAGCTCTGATTTCTAATGTTACTCCTATATCATAGCTATTTTAAAAATTATCTTAAAGTTAGGAAATTATCATTTGTATAAATATTCTCATCTCCCCTAAGTAAGCTGCTTGAGGACAGCACACAGTGTCCTTTAGTGTAAATGCTTTTCAGTTCAGCTAGTGAACAAATCTAGATTATGCCATCAATCTCCTATCTTTTTTTTTTTTTTTTTTTTTCTAGTATCTGACACTTTTCTATTACAGTCGTAGGGGTTTCCTCACTCTTGACAAGCTCATTCCCATCTCTGCATTTGTAGTGAGTATTTTCCCTGTCAGGACTGCTTTTTCTATCAAAATCCAACCCTTGTTTTAAGGCCTGGCTGATGTTCCTCTCATCATGAAACCTGCTGACTGCTTTAGTCCATATTAATCTCTTCTATTTTTAGACTATTGTTATATTCAGCAATAGTTTTAACACTTAATTTACCACTATTTGTTTCATTTATGTTATTTTTACCTTCTCAGACCTTAGGCCTTTTTTTTTTTTTTTTTTTAGACAGAGTCTTGCTCTGTTGCCCAGGGTGGAGTGCAGTGGCATGATCTCGGCTCACTGCAACCTCCATCTCCTGAGTTCAAGTGATTCTCCTGCCTCAGCCTCCTGAGTAGCTGGGATTACAGGTGCCTTTTACCACCATGCCCAGCTAATTTTTGTATTTTTAGTAGAGATGAGGTTTTTCTGTGTTAGCAAGGCTAGTCTTGAACTCCTGACTTTAAGTGATCTGCCCCCCTTGGCCTCCAAAAGTATTGGGATTACAGGTGTGAGCTACTGTGCCTGGCTTAATTTTTGTCTTTTTTTGTAGAGATGGGGTTTTGCCATGTTGCTTAGGCTTCTTGAACTGCTGGGCTCAAGAGATTCACCTGCCTTGGCCTCCCAGAGTGTTGAGATTATAGCGTGAGTCACCATGTCCAGCTTCCAAACACTTTTTTTTCTTTTTTCGAGATGAAGTCTCACTCTGTCACCCAATCTGGACTGCAGTGGTGTGATCTCCGCTCACTGCAACCTCTGCCTCCCGGGTTCAAGCGATTGTTCTGCCTCAGCCTCCTGTGTAGCTGGGATTACAGGTGCCTGCCACCATGCTCGGCTAATTTTTTTATATATATGCTTTTTAGTAGAGATGGGGTTTCACTACGTTGGCCATGCTGGTCTTGAACTCTTGACCTAGTGATCCACTTGCCTTAGCCTCCTGAAGTGTTGGGATTACAGGTGTGAGCCACCATGCCTGGCCAAATTTTTTATTTTATTATTATTATTATTATTATTATTTTTGGGGGACGGAGTTTCGCTCTTGTTACCCAGGCTGGAGTGCAATGGCACGATCTCGGCTCACCGCAACCTCCGCCTCCTGGGTTCAGGCAATTCTCCTGCCTCAGCCTCCTGAGTAGCTGGGATTACAGGCACGCACCACCATGCCCAGCTAAGTTTTTGTATTTTTAGTAGAGACGGGGTTTCACTGTGTTGACCAGGATGGTCTCGATCTCTTGACCTCGTGATCCACCCGCCTCGGCCTCCCAAAGTGCTAGGATTACAGGCTTGAGCCACCGCGCCCGGCCTATTTTATTACTTCTTTAAGATGGAATCTTGCTCTGTCACCCAGGCTGGAGTGCAGTGGCACAATCTTGGCTTACTGCAACCTCCACCTCCTGCATCAGCCTCCTGGGCAGCTGGGATTTCAGGCATGTGCCACCACTCCTGGCTAATTTTTGTATTTTTAGTAGAGACGGGGTTTTAACCATACTTGTCAGACTGGTCTTGAACTCCTGACCCTGTTTAGTAGAGACCAGGTTTTACCATATTGGTCAGGCTGGCCTCGAACTCCTGAGGTCCACTTGCTTCGGCCTCCCAAAGTGCCGCGATTACAGGCATGAGCCACTATGCCCAGCCACATTTTTTTAAAAAGTAAAGATTAATATAAACAAATAAGATAATTTATCTGGTTATTGCAGTTGAGGGTCTCGGAAGGTGGGAATCTATCCAAGCAGCTTGGGGTACAAGGTGGGAACAAGCGCTGGAAAGGACTTTCATTGCAGGGTGCACACGTACATACCCACGCTCACTTAGACTGGGACAATGAAATGTGCCAGTTCACATAACGAACACATATTTGGGATATAGGGGAAACTAGAGTACCCGGAGAAAACCCACACAGACACGGGGAGAACGTGCAAACTCCACGCAGACAATGGCCCTGAATGGGAATTGATTTTTTTTTTTCCTTCTCAACCTCTTTATAGCATAACATTGAGTAAAATAATGTTATTTGAGGTCCTACTTGTATATACATAGTATATATTGAGAATGACAAGGATTGTGTAGTAGAAATGCTAAGTAAGGATCCTTGAACTAGAAGAAACGTATTCCAAAAGAAAACCTAGTCCTCTGAATGAAGGATTCCCAATGATTTCACAGAACTCAGATGTTGGACAGGGTAATGTGGGTGGTAGATGGGAAGTAAAAGCATTCTTTGTTGCCACTTGGATATTGGCAGTGGAAGAATGGAATTTAACTGTATTGGTGAGGACAAAAATATTTTATTTATAAAAGTGTTAAAAATTATACTTCCTAGAATATATTTGGGAAAAAGAGAAAAATTATAAAATACTTAAATATTGCAAGAAAGACATACGATCTGTATGAAGAAAATTGTAAAACTTTAAGGATATAAAAGCAGTATCTGAAAAAATGGAAATAGATGCAGTTGTTCCTCTGTCCATGGGGGATTGGACTCTCTTCGGTTACCAAAACCCGAGGGTGCTCAAGTCTCGGCTAAAAAGTGGCATAGTATTTGTGTGTAAGTTAAGCACATCCTCCTGTATACTTTAAATCATCTCTAGATTACTTATAGTACCTAGTACAGTGAAAATCCTATGTTGGCCGGGTGTGGTGGCTCATGCCTGTAATCCAAGCACTTTGGAGGCCAAGGCGGGCGGATCACCTGAGGTCGGGAGTTCAAGACCAGCCTGACCAACATGGTGAAACCCCGTCTTAAAAAAAAAAAAAAAAGGTTCCTTCTTTGCTGCGTTTACTGCGAGAATGAAGACCATTCTCAGCAATCAGACTGTCGACATTCCAGAAAATGTCGACATTACTCTGAAGGGACGCACAGTTATCGTGAAGGGCCCCAGAGGAACCCTGCGGAGGGACTTCAATCACATCAATGTAGAACTCAAGTCTTCTTGGAAAGAAAAAAAAGAGGCTCCGGGTTGACAAATGGGGGGTAACCGAAAGGAACTTGCTACCGTTCGGACTATTTGTAGTCATGTACAGAACATGATCAAGGATGTTACGCTGGGCTTCCGTTACAAGATGAGGTCTGTGTATGCTCACTTCCCCATCAATGTCGTTATCCAGGAAAATGGGTCTCTTGTTGAAATCCGAAATTTCTTAGGTGAAAAATACATCCGCAGGGTTCGAATGAGACCAGGTGTTGCTTGTTCAGTATCACAAGCCCAGAAAGATGAATTAATCCTTGAAGGAAATGACATTGAGCTTGTTTCAAATTCAGCGGCTTTGATTCAGCAAGCAACAACAGTTAAAAACAAGGATATCCGGAAATTTTTGGATGGTATCTATGTCTCTGAAAAAGGAACTGTTCAGCAGGCTGATGAGTAAGACTTTAGAGTTGTCCAGCTACAGAAACACAAGATGCCTATCATAGCTAAGACCTGCTTGTGATACTTAAATGATGCAATAAAAGACCTATTAATTTGGAAAAAAAAAAAAAAAGAAAAAAAGAAAATGCTATGTCAATAGTTGTTATGCTGTATTGTTTATAGAGTGATGACAGGAAAAAAATTCTGTACATATTAAGTACAGATGCTTTTTTCTCAACAAATATTTTCAGTCCTAGGTTGGTTGAATCCATGGATGTGGAACCCAAGGATATGGAAGGCCCAACTGTACCATATGAGAAGACTGATATATAAAAATTTAGTGGAAATCCAATTAGAGCTCTAATGGAAGATTCTTCAGGAATAGAGAATTAGATAAAGTGATCTTAGTGTTCACATGGAAGAAAGAATAGCTAAGAAAATTTAGAAACAGAATAGTGAGGTGATACTTGCCTTACCATATATTAAAACAGATTCTAAAGTCACTGTATTCAAAGCAGTATGGTATTAGCTTTCAAATAGGATGAATGAACAGAATACTGTCCCCAGATTCTTAGATATATATATGGGAAAAACAATTATGTGTGAAAATATACACATTGTATTAGCTTAGTTCAGTTGTCTTCCCAATTTCCTGAAATTAGAAAAGATTTTAAAATAAGTCGACTAGGACTCCATAGGACATCAGAATACTGAACTTGCTGATACTCTGTTTATCCTGTCAAGAAGAGTACCCTGGAGCCAGAAAGAAAAGCCCCTTTCTGCAATGCCTTTCCAGTGCCCTCTGCAGACAGGCAAAGCTTAATATCATGGCAGCTGGCAAAGGAAAAATACTTAAAGGGCCCATCTCAGTTTTCACAGAGCAGTGAGGGTATATTTGGAGCTGAAAGGCCGTAAAGTGATAATTAACACATTCTTGATTCCTCTCTTTCCTTTAGCCCACCTCTACATATCAAGTCCATCAGTGAGTCTTTTGGTACTACCTTGAGAATATATTATAAATCTATTTCTCTCCTTCCCAAGTCACTGCTGATCATGCCCAAGTCGTCACATCTCTTGCTTCTTTAGCTCCTTACCTGGTGGTGTCCCAGCCTTCTTCTCTCTAACCCATTTTCCACATAGCAGGTAGGGAGCTTTTTAAACTGCAAATTAGGTCATATTACTTCCCTGCTTTACGTTGTCTTTAAAATATAATTCAAATATCTTTCCATAGCCTACACGACCTACACGGTACTGACTCCTCATCTTTTCCCCTCACCCATTGTGCTTCAGCTACATTGGCTGACTCTTCTTTCTCTTTTCCTTCCTCCCTTTTCTCCTTCCCTGTTCTTCTCTCTCTTCTCCTTCTGTCTCCCTGCCTCCCTCCATCCTCCCCTTTCTCCCTTCCCTCTTCCTTTTTTTATTTAGCTGGTGTTTATTGAGTGCCCACTATGTGCCACATAGATGCAGGTGATATACAGCAGTGATTAACATGACAAAACCCCTCCCCTTGGGGGCTTACTCTGTAGGTGTAGACAGAGAATAACAAGTAATATGTATTGCTTGTCAGATGGTAAAAATTTACTATTATTTTTTGAGACAGGGACTTGCTCATTCTGTCACCCAAGTTGGAATGTAGTGGTGTGATCATGGCTCACTGCAGCTTCCTCCTCCTGGGCTCAAGTGATCCTCCTCCCGGGCTCAAGCGATCCTCCTTCCCCTCAGCCTCCTGAGGAGCTAGGACTCCAGGCATGTGCCACCTTGCCCACCTAATTTTTATTTTTTTGTAGAGACAGGGTCTTGCCATGTTTCCCAGACTGGCCTCAAACTCTTGGGCTTGAGCAGTCCTCCTGCCTTGGTGCCCTGCAAAGTGTTGGGATTACAGGTGTGAGCCCCTGTGCCTGGCCATATGGTAAAAATTTCCATGGAGAAAAAGCAGCAAGAGGGATAGAGAATACTGGTAGGAGGTTAGTGGGCACAGTTTAAAAGAGGGAAGTCATCATGAGATGATACTTTGAACAAAATAATGAGGCATTCCTTTTCTTCCTTGAACTCCCCATACTTGTTGCTGCCTCTAGGTCCTCCCCCTTTTTTTTTCTAGGTCCCTTTTATTTGAGACAGGGTCTCACTCTCTTGCCCAGGCTGGAGTACAGTGGCGTGCATGGAGCTCACTGCAGCCTTGACCTCCCAAGTGGCGTGCATGGAGCTCACTGCAGCCTTGACCTCCCAAGCTCGAGCAATCCTCCCACCTCAGCCTCCCTAGTAGCTGGGACTGCAGGCTTGCACTATCACACCTTGCTAATTTTTTTATATTTTGTAGCTACGGGGTCTCACTATGTTGCCAGGCTTGTCTTGAACTCCTGGGCTCAAGCCATCCTCCCACCTTGGCTTCTCAAAGTCCTGGGGTTATAGGCATGAACCACCATGCCTGACCACCTCTATGTCTTGTTCCTTGCCTTTCTTCAGCCTGGAATGTTCTGCTTCAACTTTGTCTCAGTTCAGAGTTAATCTCCTTAGAGATACCTTCCCTGGTGCTGGGCGCAGTGGCTTATGTCTGTAATCCCAGCACTTTGGGAGGCCGAGGCAGGTGGATCACCAGATCAGGGGATCAAGATCATCCTGGCCAACGTGGTGAAACCCCGTCTGTACTAAAATACAAAAAATTAGCTGGGCATGGTGGTGCACGCCTGTAGTCCCAGCTGCTTGGGAGCTGAGTCAGGGGAATCGCTTGAACTGAGAGGTGAAGATTGCAGTGAGATGAGATCACCCCACTGCACTCCAGCCTGGGCAACAGAGTGAGACTCTGTCTCAAAAAAAAAAAAAAAAAAAAAAGAAGATAACTTCCCTGTCCTCCAAGGTTAAATTAGCAACCCTTCCCATCATTCTTCATCTCAGCACTCTCCTTTAGTTTCTTTTTTTCCTGTTTAAAATTTTCTAACTAATACTAACATTTGACATGATCTTGTTCATAAATTTATTAATATTATTGGATTCCTCCCCAGTACAATGTTTGTTTTTTGAGTGCAGAGACTTTACTGTCTTGTTCCCTGCTGTCTCTCTAGTGCCTAGAATAGAAGACTCTCAATAGACACTTGTTCAGTGAACAAATGGACTTTGCAGGGAGAAGATTCCAATGGGATTCTTTACATGGTGGCAGCTTTAAAGAGTAAAGAAGTGTAGGCTCTGTCCCCAGGGTCTCTGCCAGGAAGGAAAGGGGATCCCTGTGGAAGCTGGTGAGAGCTGCAGCTCAGGGGCCTATGTGTTTCGTGGCATTTGGTTAGTTTTTAATGTTCACTTGTTTGTTTTCCCCGTGTTTTCCTCGCTATGTGCCCTCTGATTTTTACACGTGACTTTTACACTTAGATGATAGGTAACAACTTTCCATTTCTTCAGTCCACCTGACTATGTGGCTTATCCAATTCATTTGGTATTTATTATGCAAATACTTTCAGAATACACAGCTCCAAGCCTGGGACAGTGCTTGCGTGAGAGCTGGAGCTGTGTGCCTCTGCTCCCTGAATGGGAGGCAGACACTTCTCATTTTTTTGTGCGCTTTGCACATGCATTGGTTCCCTTTTTCCTCTGTCTTAACCAAATGTAGTATCCGTAGGGTCTGCTCTGAAGCATAAGTTGATTAGGTGGGTTTTTCTGTAGACCAGACATTGTAAGAAACCAAAACCAGTTTTGTTTTGGTTTAACTGGTCCTGGTTGGAAAAAAACTGAATATTTCACATGCCTGGTTTTTCAACATCTTTTCTTGGCTACATTACATCTTTGGTAAAATGTTGGAAAGCCATGGAAGTGGAATAATTAGCCATATGGCAAATATTGGTTTTCTTGAACCAAGTCAGACCTTTGGTCAGTTTATTCTAGTTTATGCAAACAGTGTGGCCAACTGCTAAGGACATTCATGGGCTGTGCATAACATGTCCAACTGTACACACAGAATATTTATCTCTTAGGTCCTACCCACGTTCTCTCTGGTCGCTTTGACTACCTATATCTAAGATACTGTTCAGACACTAAATTAATTGTAATTTTGCACATAGGAAAATAACAAAAATCTTATTTACTTATTATAATATTGTGAACTTCAGATTTATCTTTATGGCTGAGAGATAGAACTTGTGAAACATCTTAATAACTAAGATTATCCTTGGCCGACAGCACTTAAGGAGGCTGAGGCAAGAGGATCGCTTGAGGCCAGAAGTTCAAGATCAACCTGGGCACCATAGTGAGACCCTGTCTCTAGCCTGGTATTATGGTGTGCACCTGTAGTCCCATCTACTTTGGAGTTGAGGCTGCAGTGAGCTATGGTCATGCCACTATACTCCAGGCTGGGCAATAGAGGAAGACCACATCTAAAAAAAAAAAAGATTATCCTGTTTCAGTAAAGATTAGAAGAAACATGATTAAAATGATTATTAAATGTTAAAACATGATTGAAATCATTAAAATGTTAATTAACAGAAAATCACCATTGTTAGAAGCATATTTGCTCAGAATCCTGAATTTGATTTATCTTCTTTTTCTTACAATTGCATTTGTGGAGAAAAATGCTTTTCATTAGAGTTGGAAATGCCTTCTTTTTTTTTTTTTTTTTTGAGACAGTCTTGCTCTGTCACCCAGGCTGGTATGCAGTGGTGTAATCACGGCTCACTGCAGCCTTGACCTCCCAGGCTCAGGTGATCCATCCACCTCAGCCTCCCAGGTAGCTGAGACTAAAAGCATGCACCACCATGCCCAGCTAATTTTTAAATTTTTTGTAGAGATGGGCTTTTGCCACATTGTCTAGGCTGGTCTTGAACTCTTGGACTCAAGCGAACTGCCCACCTCAGCCTCCAAAGGTGTTGGGATTATAGGCATAAGCTACCATGCCGGACCCTTATTATTTTTTTGGGTAGTCAGATTTAGTATCACAATCTCCTCATCCATAAAATGAGGATGATAATAGTATCCACATTGTAGGATTGACAGAAGCACTGGACCAGTTATTATATAAAAGTATACTTTGGGAGGATGAATTGGCCGGATTTCTTGGGGCCAGGTGTTCAAGACCAGCCTGGCAGCATAATGAGACCTACTTTCTTTCTTTTTTTTTGAGTTGGAGTCTTGCACTGTCACCCAGGCTGCAGTGCAGTGGCACGATCTTGGCTCACTGCAACCTCTGCTTCCCAGGTTCAAGCAGTTCTCTGCCTCAGCCTCCTAAGTAGCTGGGATTACAGACCCTTGCTACCATGCCTGGCTAATTTTTTTTTGTATATTTAGTAGACACGGGGTTTCACCATCTTGGCCAGGCTAGTCTTGAACTCCTGACCTCGTGATTCACCCACCTTGGCCTCTCAAAGTGATGGGATTACAGGTGTGTGCCACAGTGCCTGGCTAAGACCTGCTTTCAAAAAAAAAAGCAAAAGTATAGTGGTTAGTATAGTGCTTGGCATATGGGAAGCACTATAAGTCTATTATGCTGCTGTATTATTTTATATTTCCAAACATTCATCCATGCAGAAGTTGTGATTAGTGAGGAGTATAACCGGGCATATGGACCTAAATTTGTTTTCCAGCTTTATCTAAAGCAGGATGATAGTTAAAGCCGTAAGAATAGATGAGTTCACCTAGAAAAGAGGGCTTAGAGTGAACAGAGAAGAGTATTTCAAATAGAATCCTAAGAAATGCTAACATGGACAGAGGAAAAGAAAGCTTGCAGAGATGGCTGCAAAGACATAGCTGTAGGTTTAGCAAGAAACCTAGAGAAGGAAAGTTAGGAGAGTTGGGGGCTGGGAAGACAAGAGAGAGAATGACCAAATATTGCTGCAAACAAAAGAATGGTTAAGCATTAAGGTGGATTTGTTAGATTTAGCCACAAAATGGTTTATGATTATGAACTTGGTGAGAGTGGTTTTAAGGCTATGGTGTTAGGATCAGAAGCCAGAGATTATAATGGGTTACGAGATGATTGGGAGGAAATGGATAAGTTTCAAAAACAAAACAAAACAACTTTTGGTAAGTTTGACTGTGGTTAGGAAGGGCAGGACATGGCAGTACTTTCTTTTTAATTTTTTTTTGAAACGGAGTCTCTCTCTGTTGCCAATCTGGAGCGCAGTGGCGCGATCTTGGCTGACTGCAGCCTCCGTCTCCTGGGTTCAAGTGATTCTTCTGTCTCAGCCTCTTGAGTAGCTGGGACTACAGGCATGCGCCACCACACCCAGCTCATTTTTGTATTTTCAGCAGAAACGGGTTTTACTATTTTGGCCAGGGTGGTCTTGGTCTTATAACCTCATGATCCTTCTGCCTCAGCTCCAAATTACTGTGATTACAGGTGTGAGCCACTGTGCCCGGCCAAGAGCACTTTCCTGTAGTTATTTCGGGGGAATATAGGATACTGTAATAACTAGCCAGATGTGGTGGCATGCGCCTGTAGTCCCAAAATAGTCCCAGTTACTCAGGAGGCTGAGGTGGGAGAATACCTGAACCCAGGGAGATTGAGGCTGCAGGGAGCTGTGATTGCACCATTGCAACTCTTGCCTGGGCAACAGAGTGAGACCCTGTCTTAAAAAAAAAATACTGTAAACAGTATCTTTATTGCATAATAAATGTCATAAAGATAAAGTGTGTCGGGGGAGACCCCATAAGTGCTGAGGCAGGAGCCAGAAGCCTCAGCCTATTTCCATATAAATAATGAAGAAAGTAACTAGAAATATAACTGTAGTAGTTATTAGTTATTTGTAGGTCATCCTAATTCTTTTACTAATGCCTCTCAGGCTGGAAGTGTGAACCTGGGGTGACATTGTGAAAGGAATGACCCTAAGGCAAGATGCTCTAAGCCCTCTGTCAGGCCCGTGTAACGGCTGCTGGTGGGCGCCTCGGCTGTGCGGCAGCGCCAGCTCTGGGAAAGCACCCACTGTTTAGGCAGCTAGGGAAGGAGACGTCCAAGATAGCCAAGACATCTCCTTCCTCGGGGGAGTGAGGAGAAAACTCTACTCCTCTGAGCTCTTGTGGTGGCTTGGCGGCTGTCAGGGAGGCGTGCAGACATCCGGGGGCTTAATTGTCTCTCTGTGGTGCTGTGCTTCAGTGGTCACGTTCCACGTCTACTCTCATGTTCTACTTCTGCACGTGGTTCCTTTTTTCTTAGAAGAGATAATCAGTAAGAATAATATAAATCTTAATGTCTTTGTTCTTTCTTGACAAGTATGGAAAAGTGCTGACGCATTATGCCCCTTACCTCATCTCGGTTGCTGGAAAGCCTTGGGCGCCACCTATGTGACACGTGATGTTCTTGACCTTATCACTGACCACCAGCGCCATGCCCTACCTACCCTGCCCCCAGCTTTGCACCATGCCCTACCTACCACTGCCCTCAGCTTTGTACTCAATAAAAGAGCGTCCAGGCACTCGGGGCCACTGCTGAACTCTGCACTTTGGTTGGCAGTGGACCCCTGGGCCCAAACTCTCTTTTCTCTATCTCTGTTTCTTGTGTTTTTTATTTCTACAATTTCTTGTCTCCACACCAGCAGAGAAGGGCTCACAGGACCCTGTAGGGCTGGACCCTACAATAAAGGAGACATGTTCAAGTACTTGAAGGTGCTTAGGTGGAGGGCATTAGTGTACATGTAGTATTCTGGGAAGGACTGTCATATGCTATCATTTGGGCTCAGATTTAACAGTGGAATAGGAGTTTGGTGAGTTGACAGACGAGGGGATGAGGGTACTTTAGATTTGGAGAAAGACATGGATTTGTGAATCATTGAAGCATGTTTGAGGAACTATGATGATTTAGTCACTGCTAGAACACAGAATGTAAGCTCAGCAAGTCTAGTGAGCCAGGACAGTGGTTAGGGCTGAGAGCATGGCAAGGGGTGGGGTGTGCCTCGTGGCTGCACCCATAGAATCTTAAATTTTATCCTGTAGGTCTTTGCTTCCCAATGGGGATTTGTATTGGTATGCCAGGGGTACTCAAAGCTACAATACAAAAATTAGCCAGTTGTGGTGGCACGTACCTGTAATACCAGCTACTCAGGAGGCCAAGGCAGGAGAATCGCTTAAACCCAGGAGGTGGAGGTTGCGGTGAGCCGAGATCGCACCACTGCACT
>NW_016107496.1:2368781-2383957 GCF_001604975.1 Cebus imitator
AAAAAAAAAAAAAAAAAAAAAAGCTGCAGGATAAACATTAGCATATCTTCTTAGAATATCAATTAAATTGAATTTCATGGGAAATTATTGCTATAGTAAAGCATGAATTGAAAATTAAGGTCAAACATAATCTTAGATATTAACATTAATAATTCAATGTTCTCTAGTGGCTGCTTCTTCAGGCTCTGCCTCTTCTAGGCCCTCCATTCCTCCATCACTTTCTTCAGGAGAAAGAGCATCCGTATAGCATCCATGGGAAACCAATGAAGAATTGTAAGCAGGAGTGGTTGCCATCTGTTTTGGTGCAGATCACCCTAGAAGAGGATAGTTTCAGGTTCCTGTGTCACATAAGCAAGGGACACATTCACATAGATAAAATGCAAAATAGCCTTAAATAGGTAAGAGCAGGGCAAGACAGGACAGGAAGACTTACAGGGAGGCTACTGAAATGAGCTGTCTCTGTAGTAGGATAAGGGAAGAGGGAATGAAAAGAAGTATTGAAAGAGGCAGAAATGACAAGACTAGTGTGAAGGCGGAGGCGTGCACATAGATGTGTAGGTGTGATGGGAGAACCTAGGCGGACTCCTAAGTTTCTTCCTTAGGCACCTTGAGAGAAAGATGGTACCATTTCCTAAAACAGGGAATAGAGGCAGAACAGTTTAGGGTGTAGGTGGAGAAAAAATTCCACTTTACTGAATTTGAGAGGTTTTGGGGATGTGCAAATGGAGATCTGTAGCAGCAGTTGGGGATTTGGAGTTCTGTAGAAAGGCCTATCCTGAAGATATACATTGAGTATTCCTCAGCGTGTATCACTGATAGTGGAAGCAATGGGCATGATTGAGGTTGTCCAAGCAGAGCATATTGAGTGAGCAGAGGCCAAACACAGAGCTGGAAAGCACCACCATTTAAGGGGGAAGCTGAAAGAAGAACAGAGGTCAAAAAGGTATGAGTGGCCAAAGAGGGAGAAGAGCAAAACAAGGACTATTAAGAAGTCTCTGTTGTTGCAGAGTTTGAGACTAGGACTGAGAAAATGCAATTGAGATTACAAACAGAGGTCATTGGTGGTGACCTTTGCCTAAGCTGGGTTTTAGTAGGGTTTAGGGACAGGGTTGGCAGGGAGGGGGCACTGCAGCCTTTTGAAGTGGGTAAGGAATGCAGAGCAGAGAGGAAGTGGAAGTAGAGGCAGGCAGTGTACCTTGTTTCAAGCCTGGCCGTGTAAGGTGGAGAGAAAGGAAGTAGGTAGGATGTTTATACATTTATCTGTTCTTTATCTCTCTCCTTGCTAGAAAATAAGTTGCCTGAGAGCATGAACTTAGTTTTATTCACTGCTTATCTCCCGGGTCAAGAAGAGCTCCTGGCCCATAGTAGGCACTCAACAAATATTTGATGGCCAAACAAATGAATAATGTTAAGAAGGTAGAGACTTGAATGTGTTCATTTGTTGGGTGGAGGGGTAATAGGTCTTGAGGAGGAGGAATTGAACGTCTAGAGTAGAAAGATGTGATGGAATGAGGTCTCCCTGAGTCAGCAAAGTTTGAGATTGTAAGCGCTGCTGGAGTAATCATTCAGGATGCCAGGAATGACTCCTTTTCTGCTGAAACAGAAGGGAAGAAGGCAAGGATGGGAGCAGAGGCAGATATTCATAGGTGGTAGATGAGGAAGTTGAGGGAGTTCTTGCCTAATGGCCTTATGACTATTCTCTCAGTTAAAAATAAGAGTGTTGGCTAGATGCGGTGGCTCACTCCTGTAATCCCAGCACTTTGGGAGGCCGAGGCGGGTGGATCATTTGAGGTCAGGAGTTTGAGACCAGCCTAGCCAACATAGTGAAACGCTGTCTTTACTAAAAATACAAAAGTTAGTTGGGTGTTGTAGTGTGCTTCTGTAATCCCAACTACTTGGGAGGCTGAAGCAGGAGAATTGCATGAACCCGGGAGGTAGAGGTTGCAGTCAGCTGAGATCGCACCACTGCACTAGAGCTTGAGCGACAGAGCCAGACTCCGTCTCAAAAATAAAAAATAAAATAAGAGTGTCATGTATGGGTCCTTGGAAAACGCTTTTTGAAGACATACAAAAAACCCCACCAACATTTAAGCTATGCTTCTGTGGAAAGTCACTGTGGTCAGTGACATGAAAGGTAGGTGAGGTGAGGATGTGCCAGAGAAGATGAGTAAGAGTGAGACAAGAGGTCTCTAGTCTCAGCTGGGAATGTCGGGTGTGGCTTTGACCTGAGAGAAGGGAGTGTGGGTACCTGTGTGAACCCCCTTTCCTTCAGCTCCAGAAGGAGCAGGACGCTGTCCATGGGCTTTCAGGGAAGTGAGAGAAGAAAGGCAGTGCGTAAGTCTTACTCTCTCCTGCGTGAGAAAAAACGAAGAAACTGGAGCCTTGAGTGAAGTGGAGTAACTCTTTGTCAGCAACTCCGCCGGCCCTCACCGGGCTGGTTTTTCAGTGATCTATTTCTGATTCATTTGACAGGAAACTGCTTTCCCAACTTTTACAAGCTGTTATCTAAAATGGTTTGTGTGCTTAGCAGCAAAGGTAGTAGTGAGAAGAGGATGTGACAGAGTCAGTGAGTCATAAAGAGCAAGACATGACCTTATTTGTTTACCTCATCAGGTTTTACATAGAATTAATTTAAAGAATATTAAAGTGTCCATTTTGTTTTATTAGCAGTTGTTTAGTAATAAATTATCATGCTTTGGAATTCTCTATTTTCAGTCTCATCAAATTCAAGACTACATATTTCTCATGACCTTTCTGAAAGGGAAGGGAGAGTAGTAAGGATGGGTCTTGTAAACTTCCAGTCTTCAGTTGAAATTAAATAACCCAACCAAGATGATTTTTTTTCTTTTGCTGTCAGCCCTATCAGCCATTATTGCAGGTTAATCCCTGACAAGCTTTGCAGGGCGAGGGTAGCATTGAACTAGAGTTCTGGCTCTTGCTGTTTCGTATTTTGTGTGTTTTAGAATGTTTTCTCTGTGAACAGAGGATCCTTCAGAAAGGCAGCAGATTCCAAAGGTGGGAAGGGATTTCACTTATAGAAAGTTGCAGATTCTAACCATTTGTTTAACTACCCTATCAAGGAAGACGACTTTTTTCCTTTTTTTTTTTTTTTTCAATGGAGTCTTGCTCTGTCACCCAAGCTGCAGTGCAATGGCGTGATCTTGGCTCGTTGCAACTTCCGCCTCTTGAGCTCAAGTGATTCTCCTGTCTGGGCAGCTGGGATTACAGGCACCGCCACCATACCTGGCTAATTTTTGTATTTTTTTTTTTTTTGAGACGGAGTTTCGCTCTTGTTACCCAGGCTGGAGTGCAATGGCGCGATCTCGGCTCACCGCAACCTCCGCCTCCTGGGTTCAGGCAATTCTCCTGCCTCAGCCTCCTGAGTAGCTGGGATTACAGGCACGCGCCACCATGCCCAGCTAATTTTTTGTAGTTTTAGTAGAGACGGGGTTTCACCATGTTGACCAGGATGGTCTCGATCTCTTGACCTTGTGATCCACCCGCCTCGGCCTCCCAAAGTGCTGGGATTACAGGCTTGAGCCACCGCGCCCAGCCAATTTTTGTATTTTTAGTAGAGATGGGGTGTCATCATGTTGGCCAGGCTGGTCTCAAAAACTCCTAACCTCATGATCTGCCCACCTTGGCCTCCCAAAGTGCTGGGACTACAGGCATGAGCCATTGTGCCCGGCCTCCCCTTTTTTGTGAGACAGGATCTTGTTCTGTTGCCCACGCTGGAGTGTGGTGGTGGGATCACAGCCCACCGCAACCTCTACCTTTTGGGCTCAAGCAGCCCTCCTACCTCAGCCTCCCAAGTGGCCACCATGCTGGCTAATTTAAAAAATTTTTAGACACAGATTCTTACTACCATGCCTAGGCTGGTCTTGACCTCTTGGGCTCAAGCGATCTGTCCTGCCTTATAGCCTCCCAAAGTGCTGGGATTATAGGAGTGAGCCATCGAGCCAGACCCAACTTTATATTATAAAAAGTATCTGGCCAGGCGCAATGGCTCATGCCTGTAATTCCCAGCACTTTGGGAGGCTGAGGCAGGCGGATCCCAAGGTCAGGAGTTTTGAGACCAGCCTGGCCAATATGGTGAAACCCCATCTTTACTGAAAATACAAAAATTAGCCAGGCATGGTGGCATATGCCTGTAGTCCCAGCCACTCAGGAGGCTGAGGCAGGACAACTGCTTGAACCTAGGAGGTGGAGGTTGCAGTGAGCCAAGATCTCGCCACTGCACTCCAGCCTGGGTGACAGTGAGACTCTTGTCCCCCACACACAAAAAAATTAATTAATTAAAAGTACCTGTTACTTTTTGGAGATGGGAGTAACTTTTTTTCTCCCTGACAGAATGTGGAATCAGAGATTGAGGTATGATAGTTGGAACTTGGTATCATCATAATCAGAATTCACCAATATTTAGAATTCACTTTTTTTCTAAGCCATCTCCTTGCCCTAATTCCCCATGATTCTAAGTTTTTTTAGCCATTCGTCAACTAGTTAGAACTCTAATTAGGCATGTTTTCTGGGGAAGAAAATATGACTTTATCAGCATTTTGGGGAGAACTCAGGGACAAGAGAGTCATCTGGCCAAGCTGGCATCAACAAGCTGAGGACTTATCCCTCATTTTCACAGAGAACCAAGTTATAGCCAGATCCTTATTTTCCTGGAATTTATATTATGTGTGTGTGTTTAAAAAACCACTTTCACGACTTGAAACCCAATGTCTGGATTCTTTTTACACATTCTCATTTCTGTTGGTTTTTAGAGGAATCAGCTGGACAGCATTCTGAGATTAGGAACATGTCCGAGACAGTGAGGTAACATGGAAAAGATTGTGGGTTCGGATTCCACTTCTGTTTACAAGCTTTGTGACCTTGAGCAAGTCATTTAACCTTTCCTATCCTTTGGGAGATGAAGTGACTAGATGAGAGAATCTAGTTCTTCCTAGCTGTTAGTTCCTGAGATGACCTATGTTTATGAAAACATATGAAAAGGAGATCCTATTTTATTTTTTATTTTTTTCAAAGACGGGGTTTCACCATGTTGGTCAGGCTGGTCTTGAACTCCCAACCTCAGGTGATCCGCCCACCTTGGCCTCCAAAGTACTCGGATTACAGGCGTGAGCCACTACGCCCGGCCAAGGAGATCCTATTTTAAATTCACTGGAACATAGCCTGGCGGGGTAGCTTACACCTATAATCTTAGTACTCTCGGAGGTCGAGGCGGGTGGCTCAGTTGAATCCAGGAGTTTGAAACCAGCTTGGACAAGACGATTAAGCCTCGTCTCTACAAATAGTATTTTAAAAGTTAGCCGGGTGTGATGGTACATGCCTGTAGTCCCAGCTACCCAGGAGGCTGAGGTGGGAGGCTTACCTGAGCCCAGGAGGTCAAGGCTACAATGAGCAGTGATTATGCCACTGCACTGCAGCCTGTGAGACAGAGTGTGAGCCTGTCTCAAAAAGAAAAAAAAAAAATTAACTGGGTAGTTATTATTCAAAGAAAATCCAGGCCAGGCCTGGTAGCTTACAGCTGTAATCCTATAACTTTGGGGAGGCCAAGGCCAAGACAGGACAATCACTTGAGCCCAGGAATCAGGAATTTTTTTTTTTTTTTTTGAGACGGTGTCTTACTGTTGCCCAGGCTGGAGTGCAGTGGCATGATCTAGGCTCACTGTAACCTCTGCCTTCCAGGTTCAAGTGATTCACCTGCCTCGGCCTCCTGAGTAGCTGGGATGGGTGCCCACCACCATGCCCGGCTAATTTTTGTATTTTGTTTTAGTAGAGATAGGGTTTCACTATATGGGCCAGGCTGGTCTTGAACTCCTAACTTCAAGTGATTCTCCTGCTTTAGCCTCTCAGAGTGCTGGGATTACAGACGTGAGCCATCGTGCCCGGCTGAGCCTAGGAATTTGAGCATCCCAGGCAACAAAGTGAGACCTTGCTTCTACTAAATACATGCATACATACCTACATGATTACATACATACATACATACATACATACATACATACGCCAGGCATGGTGGCGTGAGCCTGCAGTCCCAACTACTCGGGAGGGTTGCCTGATTTTAGGAGGAAGGCTGCAGTGATCATAGTAGTGAGCTATGATCATGCCACAGCCTGGGCAACAGAGTGAGGTTCTGTCCCTTTAAGAAAGAAGAAAAAAATCAATCCATGTATAGTGAGAACCATCATTCCCTAATTTATACTCAGTCACTCAAAAGTTACGTGTTGAATTTTCTTCTTAAAATTTTATTGACAAATTATATATATATATATTTTTTGAGGTGAGGTCTCATGCTGTCACCCAGGCTGGAGTGCAGTAGTGTGATCTTGGCTCACTGCAACCTCCACCTCCCGGGTTCAGGTGATTCTTCCACCTCAGCCTCTCGAGTAGCTGGGACACAGGTGTGTACCACCATGCCCAGCTAATTTTTGTATTTTTTGATAGAGATGGATTTTCACCATGTTGGCCAGGCTGGTCTCGAACTTCTAACCTCAAGTTATCCACCTGCCTTGGCCCCCCAAAGTGCTGGGATTACAGGCGTGAGCCACAATAATTGTGTTTTTTTAAAATGTTGAATTGTCTTAATGCAAGACATATACTTAGTTATTCAGAGTGTGTGCTGTTGTTTTGGCCTATTGAGGGTTAGGGGACAGGATTTTAGTTCTGACATTTTGCAGCCTGTTGAATCTTTCTCCTAATCTCCTTTCTACTTTGTCCCCTACCCCCAACCTCATTATCCTGTGCATTTTTTCTTTTGTAACACTTACCAGATTGCTTATTTATTATTCTTTTAAAAATATATATTTTTCTGTCTTTTTGTAGAGACAGGGTCTCACTTTGTTTCCGAGGCTGGTCTTGAATTCCTGAGCTCAAGCAATCCACCTGACTTGGCTTCTCAAAGTGCTGGGATTACAGGCTAGAGCCACTGTGCCGACCAGATTGCTTTCTAATTGTTTGTTTGCACTTCTCTTAATTCTTCCCAAAGGCTAGAAACCTTGTCTTACTAATTTTTACTTTCCCTATTGTAAAACATTGAGGGAAGGAAAGACAGTAAGATGTGAGGAAATAGGTAGGAATTGAGTTAGAGATGGCCCAGATTTTGAGTTTGAGTGACCAAGAGAGTGATAGTGTGTTCTATACAAACACCTGAGATTCTGGTTTGGGGTGAACAGTTTAATTTTGGACATGTTGGAGTCTATGGCAATATCATCCAGGCAACAAATGGCATTGGCAGGGCATTTGAGTGACTGTTCAATAGGCAGTTAGAAGTGGTGAATTATATCCTGGAGCTGTTGAAGGATTTGGGCATCATCTTCATGTGATTCATCAGATGAATCAGATCTTTGAAAAGGAAAGTAAAAAATGGAGCTAATGAGGAATGCCTTTGTTTAGGAAGCTAGAGAAGAAAAAAGAGTGATCCAAAATGCCAGGGGGGTGATCAGTCACGGAAGTCGGAGGTGGACCAGGGTGGGTAGTATGGTGCTTTTGTGGAGACAGATACTCAATGTTAAACCTCTAGAGAGGTTAGAAGAATTCAGTAAGAGAATACAAAGGATTGGATTTGTCAGTTTCACTCCTGTGACTGAATCAGAGGCTAGATTGCAAACGGGAATGAGGACCTAGAAATGTAGGCTTCTCATGTTGAAGTTGGGGAAATGAACAAGGGTGGATTCAAAAGAGTACTTATTTATTTTACTTTACTATCGCTTAATATTAGAGGATACTGAGGAATCTTCATAGGCCTAGGGGAAAGAAACAGAGGAATGAAAAGCTTGTGTTGGTTGGGGAGAGCTAGGCATAGGTTAGATCTCTGGATATTTGGAAGAGGCGAGCTGCTAGAGAGCAGGAAGGTGAGGCTGCTGTTCTCTCCTTTACTAATAGGAAGAAGAGGTTGAGTGAAAAATTCCGCTTCAGAGGGAGGTTGGTGTGGGGATAAAGGGAGAAGTTTCTTCAGAAATGTGGAAGCATAAGGGTTTGAGAAATGTGAAGAGAATGAGAGCATTGGCCATCGGGGAGTATGAGAGGAAGAAATGAAACAATAAAAGCAGTGCCGGCAGTTAGCATGAATTTGGAGTGGACACAGAAATATGAAATGGAAAATAGCCCTACCCCACCTGCAACCACTTTTAAAGTCTGTTTTGGGATGGACACAGTGTAATCCCAGCACTTTGGGAGGCTGAGGCAGGTGGATTGCCTGAGCTCAGGAGTTTGCGACCAGCCTGGGCAACACAGTAAAACCTTGTCTCTACTAAAATATAAAAAAAAATTAGCTGGGTGTGGTGGTGTGCACCTGCAGTCCCAGCTACTTGGGAGGCTGAGGCAGGAGAATTATTTGAACCTGGGAGGCAGAGGTTGCAGTAAGCCAAGATTGCATCATTGCACTCCAGCCTGGGTAACAGAACGAGGCTGTTTCACCAAAAAAAAAAAAAAAAAAAAAAAAAAAAAGTCCGTTTTAGAGCTCTGGTAGTTAATAGCGTAACTTTTAGTAGTAATATGTTGTGGTTAGTAGTGTCTCTCGATTCCCTTCTGTGAACCATGAGAAATGTACCCATTTCTTTTACTCTTTTCTTCCTTTTTTGGTAGTAATATTACTGTTTTTCTATTATCAAAGTAAATAATGTTTATATTCTCTTTTGTATAACAAAAATTAGTCTTTGTGCTATATGTACAAATTAAACCTTAATATATTCCACAAATACAGTTTTTGCAATATTATTAAGTAACTACTACTTACTTTGGAATCTAGCAGTGCTATTGAATACTGGGAAAAGGAAACATAGTATTTTATCACCAAACTGCCTCTTTAAAGAGAATTACTGTTATAAGTCAAATGCTTATTCCATGGTACTGCAAGGAAAAATTTAACATTCAGACAAAAAGTTCTCTCAGCAAGGCAGTTTTACTTTCTGCAGAAAGAGTACAACTCACCAGCAGTCTTGCCACAAGAATACAATAAACAAAAGCAAAGGTAGGCATATTTATTCCTTATGCATTGAGTTCTTGCTGCTGTGTCTGATCTCCATTGGTTGGAGCCGGAACTCATAATCTAAAACTGAACCCAATTGGCTAGTGACTTAAAACTTTTCTAAATAGGTAAAGGCAATGGGGAACAAAGAAGAAGAAGTCCAAATAAGGAAGGAGCATAGGCTGCAAGCTGGGACATGCCTGTGAGCACGTCCAGGACAAATATGTTGGTTAAAGTACAAGGACATAGAATGTGCTACATGCCTGTGAGCATGTCTAACAGCTACATAGGATAGGACTTAACAAAGAGTTATTAGCAAAAAGCAAGAAGGTTTTGAAGAAAGTCTTTAAAACAAACCATTATTTCTAACATTTATTATTATTATTCTTTAACAAGAAGGAAAATTTTGAAGAGGAACTTTTTACTTTCTACAATGGCCCAAACATCAGAATCTAGTGAATCCTCTTAATTTCTTTTCAGCTTTCTACGCTCCTTCTAGGTCTTACTCAACTGTTATTGTTTTTCATACTTTCAAATTGTTATTTTTCTTGTATTTTTTTAAAACTTGGAATAGTTACTGATTTTAACATGGGATGCATGAATGTTGAGCTTTAAGTTCTTGCCTTTCAAAGATGTCTTTGTAGCCGGGCGCGGTGGCTCACACCTGTAATCCCAGCACTTTGGGAGGTCGAGGCGGGTGGATCATAAGGTCAAGAGATCGAGACCATCCTGGTCAACATGGTGAAACCCCGTCTCTACTAAAAATACAAAAATTAGCCGGGCATGGTGGCGGCACATGTCTGTAGTCCCAGCTACTCAGGAGGTTGAGGCAGGAGAATCGCTTGAACCCAGGAGGCGGAGGTTGCGGTGAGTTGAGATCACGCCACTGCACTCCTGCCTGGGTAACAAGAGTGAAACTCCGTCTCAAATTTTTTATAAAAAATTTTTAAAAGAAAAAAAAAAGTCTTTGTCTCTCATTTGATTGTCATTTCAATGTAGCCCATTTTAATACTCTGGAAGCTTTTAAGGTTGCTGTTTGTCTTTAGAGTTCTGAAATTAATTAGGATGTGTCTAGGCATGTGTTTTTTCTCTTTCATCCTGTTTGGCTGTAGGTAGACTCAATCTGTCTTTGTTGACAATTCAGGAGATTTTTATTGTTTCTTCCCTTCCCTGTGCCGTGTTTTAATCTGTTTTGTGTTTGTGTATGCTCTTTTTAAACCACACTTTATTATGTATTTTTTTGAGACAGGATCTTGCTCTGTTGCCCAGGGTGGAGTACAGTGGCAGGATCACAGCTCACTGCAGCCTTACCCCTACCTTTCAAGCCCAAGTGATCTTCACGAGTAGCTGGGACTGCAGGCTTAATGCTAAATTTTGTATTTTTAGTAGAGAGAGTGTTTTGCTACATTGCTCAGGCTGGTCCCGAACTCTTGGGCTCAAGCACTTCGCCTGCCGTGGCCTCTCAAAGTACTGGGATTACAGGTATGAGCCACCATGCCCAGCCCACACTTTGTTCTTGATTTTGATCAATAAGATATCCTGTTGAATCTGAGTGTGCCAAGTAGATTTTTTAAAAAAATTCTCATCTAATTCCTGAACTATCTCATATTTCCTTAAGGAAAAATTCTAGCAATCCATCTTGGCCTGTTTTTTCTGTTATATTGGGTTTCCCAGTGTTGTATAATTTGTGGTTATTTACAGTTAGTGTGAATGACTAGGCTACTGAGTAATTGGTGTGGTATTCTGCTATTGTTCTATGGGTCTTAATAGGTATTTAAATTTTTCTTACGGAATATCACAAGAGTATATATAAAGTGTATGCACAGGCTGGGTGCAGTGTAATCCCAGCAGTTTGGGAAACCGAGGTGGATGGATCACCTGAGATCAGGAGTTTGAGACCAGCCTGGCAAACATGGTGAAATCCCATCTCTACTAAAAACACAGAAATTAGCTGGGCGTGTAATCCCAGCTATTCAGGAGACTGAGGCAGGAGAATTGCCTGAATCCAGGAGGCAGAGGTTGAAGTGAGCCGAGATCATGCCATTGCACTCCAGCCTGGGCAATGAGAAAAAAAAATGTTTGCACAGTTTAAAGAAGAGTAATAGATTGAACACTGGTAGGTCCACAGTCTAGTTTAACTAAAAGCTTAAAACACCTCTGAAGGCCCTGTTGGCATCTCCTATTACTCTTCCCTCACCCTTAGATGTAACTATCACGCTGAATTTTGTTAATTCTCTAGTGTTGCTTTGTGCTTTGTGTAATCCCAAATAATATATTATTTAGTTTTACGAGTTTCTGTAAATCTAAATAATATGAATTTAGATTTTATTCAGGACCATGAAGAGCTAGAAATTCACCTACTTTCAGAGACTTGTTTGTAGACTATGCGGTAACTTATTTGTCCTTCCTATATTCAACATTTGTACACTCCGCCCCTACAACCACCTCTGAATCCACCGTGAAATCTTTGAGGGGTGGTGAAGGTACCACCTCTGCCACCACCACGCCTTCTGCCACCACAGAAACCAAGACCTCCTCTTCCCCTGTATCCCCCGTGGACACAGTTTGGACAAAGTGGGATTCCAAATGTTTCAGAATTCAACCTTCTTCAGCCCAAGCTGATCTCCATTCTCTATTGTCCTCACAAGAAATATTATCAAAGAAAGATTTAGTTTTGTCACAATAGCAATTAGGTCCAAGAGGATTTTCTTCATCAGCATTTCCTTCACTGTTTTGGGTATCAACTCCTGAGTCTCCTTTATCTTCACCATTTATAGGTTTCTCCTGTTTCTCAAGTTTATCGTCTTTTAATTTAAGTTTATTATGAAACTCTTGTTGGTCTCTTCCTTGTTGAATTGTGCATTTACACATTTATACTTTCAAAGTCTTTCTCAAATTTTATTGGCCTGTCTTGCTGAATACCAAATCTTCTCCTGCCACCCCGATGACCCCCTGCCCTCTCTTTGGAGCTGAAGAAGCACCTGGAACTGCTTGTCTCTTGCTATTATTTCTGAGTTGCTCATTTCTGGCCTTGAAACTTTGTGTACTTCAGCTCACCTATGCTCTTGATTCTCTATTCTTTTTTGGCTAGTAGATGGCAAAGGCCTGGTTGATAAAAGACTCCTTCTCCCAACAGGTGCTATAACAGGTAAGTGGGCCGAGGAGGTCTACACTGCTTGTTCCGTGGTTGGGCTTTTTCTCAAAGGGTCTGAGATAACTGTGTTTTTAGACGTCTTGAATCCTGTGTAGAGGCACAACCAACCGCATGACTTTAGGGTAAGGTACCACTGTTTGACATTTCTGGTCCAGAGGATGTCAAAGAGCTTCTGGAAATACCAGCAGCACCAAGCTGCTCCCCAACTAAGGAACTTAGACTGAACTGTTGATGGGCATCCTACGGAAAGGCCCAAAAGAACACACAGATTGGGATGAAGAAGTTGATGAGCCTAGTGAGGACTGAACTATAGCTGGGACTTAAGGCAAAAAACACTGGTTTTGGTGGCTCACAAATGGTGAGGTCTTTAATGTCACTCCCACAGAATATAATGTATACAAAAACTTCATCTTGAGGTGGTATTGGACATCTGTCCATCTGTCTTCTGTACCAAAGGATCGAACTTTGGCAAGGGCTACGATGGAGTTCTCAGTGTCGATGGTGTAGAAGATGCCCTCATAGTGGATTTTCGCCTTGGAGATGAGGCCGATGTAAGGGGTGCCCCGGCTCATGGCGCTGCTGTGCTGCTCTGGTCACAGAGAGGCAGTTCCTGCTGCTGTCGCCTGTTCAGCATGCCCACTCGCTTCGTGGGTGCCTACAGCAGCCGCCTCAGACCCAACATGGCGGCTACGCCAGGAATGGTGTGGGGCATGCTGGGAGAGCAAGGCCGTGCTCTCGCGAGACTTCAAGTTGGTGGGAATTTTCTGATGATTACCATCAGATCACCATTTTACGTGGCAATTAAATTTGGGTAAAGGAACTTGCTTAAACATGAGAAACTGTAAGCAGTTTTCCTCAGTTGGGTTTATGAAAGAGGCTACACCTTGGGTTTTGGAGGGATCCCAGATGTCCTTGTCACTTGTCACTTGTATGCTGCAACACGTACTATACAAACGTGAGAAAAATTTGGCCATGATGCCAGTTCTAGTTCAGGAAAGTCAAGTTTCAGGATTGGGGTGGATGAAGAAAGTTTCATAATAGTAGATCAGACTTATGTATGGCTCAGGAGATTAGAAAGTAAAAATTGAGGTTGATGCAACAACCCTCTTAGTGTCCACATTAACCCCTAAAAGATGAGCACTTCATTTCCTGTATCATCTCCTTTTCATATTTCACCAAACAAAATACTCGTGATTCTTCTGTATACTATTGGAGAGCCTTTAAGACTTAGGGTATATTTTGGTCCTGGCTGATTTAAAAATATTTGTAAGTATATTGTAGAGGAATATTAGTTTTTCCCATGCAGAATATAATGCTCTTATTTATTGATTAGCCCCTTTCCTCCCAAAATTTAGAGAGTCTGGAGAAAAAAAAAAAACATGGAGAAAAATATTGTATTCAGTATTTTTGTTACTATTGTTAAGTTAGTAAGCAAAAGGCATCCATGTATACTTGATTTGAATAAGAGGCAAAACCCCTAAAAGAAGCTGGGTGTGGTGGTACCCTCTGGTAATCCCAGCTACTGGGGAGGCTAAGGCAATTGGATCACTTGAGCCCACGTGTTTGACTCCAGGCTGGGCCACATAGCAAGACTCCATCTCCCAAAACAAAACAAAACCCTGAAAGTACTTAGAATGTTAGTAGTGGTTGTAATTTGGGTTTGAAATTTGCATCAATGTAGTAAGAGCAGAACTCATGTTCTTACGGTTGGAAGGAATGTTTAAAAAAAAAAATTCATGGTCACAACTTCTGTTGGGAGAATAGAGAAAGCCTAAGAGAAAGATAGACTAAGAGATAGAAAATGTTTAATCCTACATTGTGGCTTACTGTAGCATTTCATATTCCCTTGAATTTTAGACTAGATTTTCTCCAAAATTCTGTAAACTTAGGGATATGTATGATTGCCAAGTGTCTGACACCATTCTAAATTTGGAACTTTTTGGAATCTAATTTCTTCTGCTAACCCATAGTAAATGAAAGAAAGTAACACACACGCAATTTTTTTTTTTTTTTTTTTAAGATGGAGTTTCACTCTTGTTGCCCAGGCTGGTGTGCAATGATGGAGTCCCGGCTCACTGCAACCTCCCAGGGTCAAGCGATTCTCCTGCCTCAGCCTCCCGAGTAGCTGGGATTACAGGCGTATGCCACCATGCCCAGCTAATTTTGTATTTTTAGTGGAGATGGGGTTTCTCCATGTTGGTCAGGCTGGTCTCGAACTCCAAACCTCAGGTGATCCGCCCGCCTTGGCCTCCCAAAGTGCTGGGGTTACAGGCATGAGCCACCACGCCCTGTCAAAGTAACACACACACTATTAATGCCAACTAGAAAACATAAAGAGGTTGGCGCGGTGGCTCACACCTGTAATCCCAACATTTTGGGAGGCCGAGGTGGGTAGATCACTTAAGGCCAGGAATTGGAGACTAGTCTGGCCAACATGGGAAAACCCAGTCTATATAAAAATACAAAAATTAGCTGGGTATGATGGCGCATGCCTGTAATCCTAGCTATTTGGGAGGCTGAGGCATGAGAATTGCTTAAACTTGGGAGGCGGAGCTGAGATTGTGCCACTGTACTTAAGCGTTGGCGACAGAGGGAGACTGTCTCAAAAAAAAAAAAAAGAAAAAAGAAAATTTCAAAATCTTTTAAAGACAATGGGAAAGACTGCAGTTGTCTTGGAATTCATGAATGTATTCAAAAATTTTTTCATCTTTGTTGATGCATATTTCTGTAGTAGTTTTTCCTCTCTTCATTTTCTCTCATAGAGGGAAAAGATTTGATATTCTTGAGTCATCTCTCTCCTGAAATCTACTCAGTTTTACTCAGACCTGTGCTATATAGAGTATTATGTTCATGCCCATGTCTGATGAGGGAGAAACACAGGAGAGTGGGTGACTGACTCAGATATAAATGTTCTTATTATACTTGAGCTGCAACCACACCTAGAAACCTTGACAACAACAGGGCCTATGTTTGATATACCTCACTTGTTAAATCCTGTCTGGATTTTAGTGTGTCATATGTGTGTTCATCAGCAAAATTGAACAGGTG
>NW_016107496.1:2384285-2386524 GCF_001604975.1 Cebus imitator
ATCTCTTGACCTCGTGATCCACCCGCCTCGGCCTCCCAAAGTGCTGGGATTACAGGCTTGAGCCACCGCGCCCGGCAATTGCAAAGCTTTAATCGGACTTATGATTATACTGTTTCTCATTTTGGCCATACAAAAAATATGACACAATAACGAAAACAAATTTCTAGTTGTTTCTGGTTCAGAGCTTGTTTTTTTTTTTTTTTTTTTTGAGACGGAGTCTCACTCTGTCGCCCAGGCTGAAGTGAGGTGGCATGATCTCAGCTCACCGCAACCTCCGCCTTCTGTGTTCAAGTGATTCTCCTGCCTCAGCCTCCCAAGTAGCTGGGACTACAGGTGCACACTACCACGCCCAGCTAATTTTTTTTGTATTTTTAGTAGAGATGGGGTTTCACCATTTTTGGCCAGGATGGTTTTGATCTCTTCACCTCATGATCCGCCCACCTCAGCCTTCCAAATTGCTGGGATTACAGGCATGAGCCACCATGCTTGGCCAGAGGTTTCTTTTCTTTTCCTTCCTTCCTTCCTTCCCTTCCTCCCTCCATTCCTTCCTTTCTTCCTTTCTTTCTTTCTCTGAGTCTCCCACTGTCGCCAAGGCTGGAGTGTAGTGGCGCAGTCTCCACTTACTGCAACCTCTGACTCCCTGGTTCAAGCGATTCTCCTGCCTCAGCCTCCTGAGCATACCCAGCTAATTTTTGTATTTTTAGTAGAGACAGGGTTTCACCATGTTGGCCAGGGTGGTCTCGATAGCTTGACTTCGTGATCCACCCACCCCGGCTTCCCAAAGTGCTGGGATTACAGGTGTAAACCAATGTGCCCAGCCTTCTTTTTTTTCTTTCTTAGACAGGATCTCACTCTGTTGTCCAGGCTGGAGTGCAGTAAAATGGTTTTGGCCCACTGCAACCTCTGCCTCCCAACCTCAAGCCGTCCTCCCACCTCAGCCTCCTAAGTACCTGGGACTACAGGTGTGCACCACCATGCCTGGCTAATTGTTTTTGGTCTTTTTTTAAAAACTTTTTTAATTTGTAAAGATGGAGTTTAACCACGTTGCCCAGGCTGTTCTTTAACTCCTGGGCTCAAGCAATTCACCTGCCTCAGCTTCCCAAAGTGATGGGATTATAGGTGTGAGCCACCATGTCTGGCCCAGAGGTGTCAATGCTACATACACGTCCTCCACCAAGATAGAGTCATGGGTAAATTAATTAAAGTTAAGAGACAATTTCAGTGTCTTATGGCAAGCTGCTAATGTTTTAAAAATAGCTTTTCCTTCATTATACAAATAACACATGTGGGGCCAGGCATGGTGGCTCGTGCCTGTAATCCCAGCACTTTCAGAGGCCACGGTGCGAGGCTCACTTGAGGCCAGAAGTTCGAGACCCGCCTGGCCAATATGATGAAACCCTGCCTCTACTAAAAATACAAAAATTATCCAGGTATGGTAGCACACACATGTAATCCCAGCTACTCAGGAGGCTGAGGCAGGACAGTTCCTTGAGCCAGAGAGGCAGAGGTTGCGGTGAGCTGAGATTGCACCAACAAACTCCAGCTTGGGCGACAGAGTGAGACTCAGCCTCAAAAAAAAAAAAAAAAAAAAAAATAAAAAAAAAAAAAAAAAAAAAAAAAAAAAAAAAAAAAAAAAAAAAAAAAAGGAAACTAAAGAAGAAAATGAACATTTCCTTAATCCTAATAGTATTTAAGTAAATTTCCTTGCAGTCACTTTTCTATTCAGATAACTTTCTTAAAAGCTGGAGTATAACTCAAACTATTTTTGAGATGGAAAAAAAAAATAACAACAAAAAAGCTGGGTAGTCCCAGGTGTGGTGTCTTAGGACTGTAATACTAGCACTTTGGGAGGCCATGATGGGAGAATCACTTGAGCCAGGAGTTTGAGACCAGCCTGGTCAGCATAGTGAGAACCCCCCATCTCTATTTAAATAACATATTATTTTTTAAAAAAAGCTGGAGTTGGCTGGGTGCAGTGGTTCACGCCTATAATCCCAGCACTTTGGGAGGCCAAGGTGAGTGGATCACCTGAGGTCAGGAGTTCGAGACCAGCCTGACCAACATGGCGAAACCTCATCTCTACCAAAAATACAAAAATTAGCCTGTAATCCCAGCTACTCGGGAGGCTGAGGCAGGAGAATCACTTGAAACTGGGAGGTGGAGGCTGCAGTGAGCCAAGATTGCACCATTGCACTCCAGCATGGGTGACACAGTGAAACTCTGTCTCAAAAAGGAAAAA
>NW_016107496.1:2387494-2388990 GCF_001604975.1 Cebus imitator
AAGGAAGGCAGGAAAGAAAGAAAGAAAGAAAAAGAAGGAAGGAGGAAGGAAGAAAGGGAAAGAAAGAAAATTAGATCAGCTTCTTTCCCTCCCTTCCCCCTTCCCCCCCTTCCCCTCCCCTCCCCCATCTTTTGTGTTGGTCCAGGCTACTTGGCCTCACTTCTACCTTCCCTCCCTCAAGGTGGGGAAATCAGAGCGAAAGAGTCCTGGGAGAGATTTTTACAGCCTGAAGTGATCCTCCCACCTCAGGCAACCAATCTCAGTAGCTGGGACTACAGGTCTGTGAGACCATTCTCAGCTGATTTTTTAATTTTTTAATAGACAGTGTGTTGCCATGTTGCCCAGGCTGGTCTTGAACCCCTGTGCTCAAGATAACACTTTGGGCCAAGCACTGTGACTCACATTTGTAATCCCAGCACTTTGGGAGCCCGAGGTGGGCTGATCACGAGGTCAGGAGATCGAGACCAGCCTGGCTAACACGGTGAAACCCCATCTCTACTAAAAATACAAAAAATTAGCCAAGCGTGGTAGCACACACCTGTAGTCCCAGCTACTCGGGAGACTGAAGCAGGAGAATAACTTGAACCTGGGAGGTGAAGGTTGCAGTGAGCCGAGATTGAGCCACTGCACTCCAGCCTGGTGACAGAGTGAGACTCTGTCTCATAAACAAACAAAAACGACATTTTGAGTTCCTGCCTCGGCCTCTCAGAGTGCTGGGATTACAGGCATGAGCCACTGTGCCCAACCAGTTTTCTTACATTTAACCATTCTGGTAGTTACATAGTATTTCCCAGTGGTTTTAACTTGCATTTCCTTGATGCCTGATGATATTGAGCACCTTTCCATATGTTTACTGGCTTTGGGATATCCTTTTTTGTGAAGTACTTGTTCTAATGTTTTGGCAATTTTAAAATTGTGATGTTTGTCTTTTATTTATTCGTAGATGTTCTTTATACTAGATATGAGTTCTTTGGTTGTATGCATTGTAGATGTCTTCTTTCTGTGTTTTGAATTTTTATTCTCTTTTTTTGTTTTAAACACACAGAACAGGGTGATTTTTCTCTTTTTATTTTTTTTTACTGATTTTTGACTCTCAGTGGGGTCTCTTGATCACACAGTAAATGTTTAGAAGTTGACAATGTTATTTTGGTAAAAATGTGCGCACATCATATCTCCATAGGGATTGCTTACTTGGAGGCCAGATAATAAGATCAGAGTTCTGTTGCAGTTAGTTTTGCCTCCCTAGCAGTGCCAGCTGTCTTATAAATAAATATGGGTCCTGAATGCATGGGGAACCAGCTGAGTGTGTGGCTGGATCAACATAAATTCATCTCTAACCCTGGAGACTACTAAAAGCACAATACCTGAAGATATTGACTTACTAGAGTCATGTTTGTATACACAGTATAGAACATACAAGTTAATTTTTTTTTTTTTTTTTTTTTGAGACGGAGTTTCGCTCTTGTTACCCAGGCTGGAGTGCAATGGCGTGATCT
>NW_016107496.1:2393306-2394644 GCF_001604975.1 Cebus imitator
GGGGTTTCACCATGTTGACCAGGATGGTCTCGATCTCTTGACCTCGTGATCCACCCGTCTCGGCCTCCCAAAGTGCTGGGATTACAGGCTTGAGCCACCGCGCCCGGCCACAAGTTAATTCTTAAATTGTGCAGTGGTCTAGGATCTCAGTGTGTTTTAATGTCTCCATTTTAAAAGTAGGGATTTTTTAAGCAAATTAAATTGACTTCTGTTTTCTGCAGAGTTAGAATACAGTTTAAGAGATCTGTAAGCCAAAAGTAAAAAATATAGATACTAAGGACAGAAGATAGAAAAGTAGTTTCAGTTAGTGGTTAAGAGCTTGGGCTCTGGAGTAAGTTGAAATTCTAGTTCTTTCATTTACTAGTTTAGCAATTTGGGTATTTTATTTAGCCTTTTTAAGCTTAAATTTCCTCATCTTTGAAATTTGGATAATAGTGAACCTGACTTACAAGGTTTTTATGAGAATTAAATGAGATAATTCACGGTGGCTGGCCCGTAATTAGAGCTCACTGTTTACTATTATTGGGAAGTAAAGGATAAAAAAGTTAGATGAAAAACAATTACTTTATTTTTTTGAGATAGGGTCTCTTGCCTAGCCTCAGTACAGTGGCATGATCACAACTCACTGTAGCCTTGACCTTCCAGGCTCAAGCGATCCTCCTGCCTGAGCCTCCCAAGGAGCTGAGACTACAGGCACGCACCACTATGCACAGCTAATTTTATAAAAAGCATTTATTTATTTGTAAGGACAAGCAGAATGTACACATGCTTTTGAGAAAGTAGATTTTTAATTTTTTTGGAACAGAGTCTTGCTCTGTTGCCCAGGCCGGAGTGTAGTGGTGCAATCTTGGCTCACTGGAACCCCCACCTTCTGGGTTCAAGCAGTTCTCCCTGTATCAGCCTCCCAAGTAGCTGGGATTACAGGTGCCCTCCACCATACCTGGCTAATATTTGTATTTTTAGTAGAGATGGGGTTTCACCATGTTGTCCAGGCTGATCTCTAACTCTTGACCTCATGATCTGCCTGCCTTCATCTCCCAAAGTGCTGGGATTACAGGCATGAGCCACTGCGCCTGGCCCAGAGTTGTTTTCATTGGAGACAGGATACCACTTCTATGTTATCTAGGCTGATCTTGAGCTCCTGGGCTCAAGTGATCTTGCCTGAGTGTCCCAACTATGTGGAACTACAGGAGTGCACCATCCTGCTCGTCAGAAATTTTTATCCTAGAGACCTAGGATAAAGATGTTAGTCAGTTGGCCAGGCGCGGTGGCTCACGCCTGTAATCCCAGCACTTTGGGAGGCCGAGGCGGGTGGATCACGAGGTCAAGAGATCGAGA
>NW_016107496.1:2395724-2407095 GCF_001604975.1 Cebus imitator
TTTCACCATGTTGACCAGGATGGTCTCGATCTCTTGACCTCGTGATCCACCCGCCTCGGCCTCCCAAAGTGCTGGGATTACAGGCTTGAGCCACCGCGCCCGGCCGTTATTTATTTATTTACTTGAGACAGGGTCTTGCTCTGTTGCCTAGGCTGGACTGCAGTGGTACAATCATAGCTCACTGCAGCCCTGAATTCCTGGGCTTAAGTGATCCTCCTGTCTCCGCCTCCTGGGTAGCTGGGACTACAGGTGTGTACCACTATGCCCAGCTAATTTTAAAACTTTTTTGTAGAGTCTTGTTATAATGCCCAGTCTAGCCTCAAACTCCAGGGCTCAAGCAATCCTCCTGCCTCAGCCTCCCAAAGTGTTGAGATTATAGGCATGAGCCACCATGTCTGGTTTGTCTCTTGTGTTAAGAATTCATTATATCCTTTCTATAACTTGATGTTCCGAAGAGGAAACAAGATGTATCTGAGATATCTTATAAAATCAATGAGAACTGTTGTGTGTAAGATTTGCGACAGTGAAACAAGCAGATACAACGAAAAGGAAGGGAACTGGTGATTGGTTAAGTTTTAAAATGTTTCTTCTGCCATAGGTTTCTAAATGAACAAAAGGGAGGAAGAAGGAGAGGAGAATCAGGAGAGCAATAATGCAAACAGGACTTAAAATAAAACACACAGATATATCCTACCTGGCAGAGGGAGCATTTGGTGCCTGCGCCTTCCAAATTCTGTCTTGTTGCTGCCCACAGGGGAGATGCGATTCCTGTGCCATTTGACTACCTGGGTTGCCTTCCTCCTCTGTGGAATGTAAGCCAGCTATTTGAATCTTTCCTCCCTTTCCTCCCCTCCCCCTCCCCCTCTCCTCCTCTCCTCCTCTCCCTCTCTCCTCTCTCTCTCCTTTCTCTCTTTCTCTCTCTTTTTTTGAGGTTAAAGTTTTCTTAAGGCTATACTTGTTCATGCCTTTTAAGCCAGTGCACTTTCCATTAATCACCCCTCCTAAGGGACTGATGTGAAATCCCAGGAAACTGCTTTTGCCTCCTGAGTTAGTATTAAAGAATAAACAGGACCAATCAGAGGTTAATTATCAGGAGACTATATGAAAACAGTTTCCATAGAAGAGCAAGGGAGATAGGAAGTATACCAGGAAGTAAATTGGGAGGGTCAAACAGGAAAATCTGCTTAGTTAGACATCAGACTGGAAGGACTGGAGCAGATAGGAGGCTGGAGAGGCAAAGAAAGAGACCAGAGAGGGGACAAGGTACAGCATGTCACAGACTGGTTTGAGTCAGATCTCACAGAGTTCCTCTGGCAGCAGTTTCCTTTGAAGCACAGTTTGATGTGTCTTGCTAGGTTGGGGGTGGTTCCTCAAGTGAAACATCAGACTGAACAGAGCAGAAGCGCCCAGAACCAAGAATGCCTACTTAATATTCTCAGGTCCGTGCACAGTGCTCGACACATAGTAAATACCAAAAAAAAAATTTTTTTTTTTTTTTGAAACGGAGTCTTGCTTTATTGCCCAGGCTGGAGAGCAGTGGTGCCATCTCGGCTCACTGTAACCTCCGCCTCCTGGGTTCAAGCGATTCTCATGCCTCAGCCTCCTGTGTAGCTGGGATTACAGATGCCCCCCACAATGTCTGGCTAATATTTTTGGTGTTTTTAGTAGAGACAGGGTTTCACCACATTGGCTAGGCTGGTCTGGAACTCCCAACCTCACATGATCCACCTGCCTTCGCCTCCCAAAGTGCTGGGATTATAGGCGAGAGCCACTGAGCCTGGCCAAAATAATGCTTTTTTGAGTCATTAATGAATTTATTTCTTATCTTTTGGAGTTGTTGACATGGAAGAGATGCTTAGATCACTAACTTTGACAGGTACATTTTATGACTGAGAATGGTTAATTTAAAAATTGTTACATTTTAAATTATTACAGAAATGCCTACATTATATTTTTGATTTTGTCTTTAGGCCAGTAAACCCTAAAATATTTAATATCTGGCCCTTAAAAGAAAAAGTTTGTTGATCCCTGTACTTACCGTACAAGTGTATGTAATCTGTTACATGTCTCTCAGAGCTTTTTATTTATTTGTCTTTAATATTATTATTATGTTTTTAGAGACAGGGTCTTGCCCTGTTCCCCAGGCTGGAGTTCAGTGGTGCTGTCATAGCTTATTGTAGCCTTGTTCACCTGAGATCAAGCAATCCTCCCATGTAGCTGGGACTACAGGCACATGCCTTCTTGCCTGGCTAAATTTTTTATATTTGTAGAGATGGGGATCTTGCACTTCTGGACTCAAGTACTGGGATTATAGGCATGAACCACCGTGCCTCGCTCTAGACTGAGCTTTTTATGGACAAGGACTGAATCTTGCTTATCTGACTATTCCTATTGTCTAGGCTAATACTGAGTATTAGCTATGTAGTAGTAATTTAGTGGATGGGTTTTGCATGAATGATGTGACTCAGTGGCATTTTAAAATTATAATTAAATTACTTTTGTAATACTTTATGCATTTTTGCTTTATATGATGAGTTCCATTGTATTTATAAATGAGAATTATGTAGAAAGCATAAAACTCCTGACCTCACGTGATCCACGTGCCTTGGCCTCCAAAGTGCTGGGATTATAGGCGAGAGTCACTGAGCCCGACCAAAATAATGCTTTTTTTTGAGTCACTGATGAATTTATATCTAATCTTTTGGAGTTGTTGATGTGGAAGAGATTATGAGAACACTAACTTTGTAACAGAATGTACTTATGGAATGCTTTTTAAACAGACAAAAATCAAGAGTGCAGATAAAATCAGGTATCAGGTTTTTTTTTTTTTTTTTTTTTTTTTTTTGGAAGCAGATTTTTTTTTTTGGGGGGGTGCTATTTGGACTGACTGCAACCTGCGCCTCCCAGGTTCAAGTGATTCTCCTGTCTCAGCCTCCCGAGTAGCTGGGATTACAGGCATGTGCCACCATGTCCAGCTAGTTTTTTGTATTTTTAGTAGAGATGAGTTTCACCATGTTGGCCAGGCTAGTCTCAAACTCCTGAACTCAAGTGATCTGCCCGCCTTGGCCTCCCAAAGTGCTGGAATTATAGGTGTGAGCCATTGCGCCCGGCCTAAAATCAGATTTATTGAGGACTTGTGTATAGCATGGTAGAAATAAAAGCAGAATTTCTTCTCTTGATTTTACAGTTCCTTCTGTGGAAATGAGTACAGTTGATTATAGCAGGGGGCAGTGCCTGTCAACTTTGTTTCCACTTTGCACTGATTCTTTTATCTTATTCTAATCCATGCCAACCAGATGCACTTCCTTCTTCACATAAGATGGAGACAGTTTATTGTACAGCATACATGTGCAAATACCTATAAGTATAGCAAAAGTTGGTCCTGCTTTTCAGAAATATCATTAACTAGTATCAAATGAGAGGTGACATGGTTTACTTCAGGTACAGCATATAGTTTTAGATGCTTATTCCTCCCTGTTGGTTTGAGTTCAATTCTTTTTTTAAAAAAATTCATTTTTTGCTGTGTGTGGTGGCTCATGCATGCATTCCCAACACTTTGGGGGGCCGAGGTGGGTAAATCACAAGGTCAGGAGTTCAAGACCAGCCTGGCCAACGTGGTGAAACCCTGTCTCTACTAAAAATACAAAAATTAGCTGGGTGTGGTGGTGTGTGCCTGTAATCCCAGCTACTCAGGAGGCTGAGGCAGAAGAATCACTCGAGCCCAGGAGGTGGAGGTTACAGCAAGCTGAGATTGTGCCACTGCACCCCAGCCAGGCAACAGAGCGAGACTGTCTCAAAAAAAAAAAAAAATTACTTACAATGAACGTATCAAAGCCCCATGTCTCACTTTTCAGGACCAGTGTAGGAGGTAGCGGGAAAGAAAAATAAATGAGACATCTCTTACGAAGTTATAACTGGTTTTTTTTTTTTTTTTTTGAGACGGAGTTTCGCTCTTGTCACCTAGGCTGGAGTGCAATGGCGCAATCTCGGCTCACCGCAACCTCCGCCTCCTGGGTTCAGGCAATTCTCCTGCCTCAACCTCCTGAGTCGCTGGGATTACAGGCACGCGCCACCATGCCCAGCTAATGTTTTGTATTTTTAGTAGAGACGGGGTTTCACCATGTTGACCAGGATGGTCTCGATCTCTTGACCTCGTGATCCACCCGCCTCGGCCTCCCAAAGTGCTGGGATTACAGGCTTGAGCCACTGCGCCCGGCCCATAACTGGTTTTATGTATAAATAATTTAGAAACACATTACTTGTAATACAAAACAATTAAAAAATATACCACTGTCTATTTGGCTGTATTTATAACTTTTCTGAAACTGATTACTCAGAGATTTGGTTCACCTAGGCTTATTTTTATTCCCTTCTTTTTGAACCTTCTTGGTACTATTAACCACCAACTTTGGTGGAATCCTTTCTTTCCTTGGCTTTAGTGAAAACATCCCTTTCTAAACAACGAATTTCTTTTTCTGCTGGGCAGAGGCCCTTTTTATGGAGGCAGCAAACTTCTATGTTTAACTTTGATGATCGATTATTGACTCAGTTGGTAATAGAAATTAAAGTTTGGCTTAAAATGGTGAAACATTTCTGGGAAGTAATTGAATGATGACTGTACAACACTAGAGTAATTTAAAAGTACTTAGCATGAGTGGTAAAAACATTTGTAGGGAGATATTAATTGAAGCATTATTTGTAAGAACAAAAAATGGAAACAGCTTAAACACTTGTCAATAGAAAAATTGTGAAATTGGCTGGGCATGGTGGCTCACGCCTATAATCCTAACACTTTGGGAGGCCGAGGTGGGCAGATCATCAGATCAGGAGATCGAGGCCATCCTAGCCAACATGGTGTAACTTCATCTCTACTAAAAATACAAAAATTAGCCGGCATGATGGTGCGTACTTGTAATCCCAGCTACTGAGGAGGCTGAGTTAAGAGAATCGCTTGAACCAGGAAGTTGGAGGTTGCAGTGAGCTGAGATTGCACCACTGCACTCCAGCCTGGCGACAGAGTGAGGCTCCCTCTAGAAAAACAAAGTGAAATAGTGAAAGTATGATTTATTCTTACTATTAATCCATTAAAAAAGTGAGCTAGAATGTGTGGAGGCAGAGGGTATAAGAGAACTCTCTATACCTTCTGTTCAATTTTGCTGTGAACCTAAAACTGCTTTAAAAAAAAAAAAAAAGTCTTCTAAAAGAGCTAGAGCTATACACGTACTGAGCTAAAAAATATCTGTATAGTAGAAGTAGGCTGTGACACTATGTAGAACATGATTTTATTTCTTTTTTTAAAAAAGGATGTGAGCTGGGTGTAGTCACTCATGCCTATAATCTCAGCACTTTGGGAGGCCAAGGCAGGAGGATTGCTTGAGGACAGGAGTTTGAGACCAGACTGGGCAATGTAGTAAGACCCCATCTTTACAAAAAATACAAAAATTAGCCAGGTGTGGTTGCACATGCCCGTGGTCCTAGCTAATTGGGAGGCTGCAGTGGGAAGATTGCTTGAGCCCAGTAGCCCAAGGCTGCTGTGGGCTAGTACACTACTCCTGCACTGCAGCCTGGGCAACAGAGCAAGACCTTGTCTTTGAAAGAATAAATAAATAAAATGTGTATATATTTTGATGAATAGGAAAAACACATCAATTTTAGTGGCAATTTAATCTAGAATTGGGTTTAGAGGGGTAGAATAAGGAACTTTTACTTCTTACTAGGTATACTTCCAAAAAAAGTGATAATTAAGAGTGATATATGTTTTAGTGTATGCTTTTCTGAGATTCTTCAAATACAATGATCTTAAAAAAAACCTGAAAATTAATGGAAAGCAGGAAAAAGGAGATAAGGATCCGGCTAGCTACTTTAACTTTTAATTTAATAAGGATGTCCTTTAAAAATGTTTGTATGCATACCCATGTATGTTGTGTGTGTGTGTGTATAAATACACACACACACAAAATACAGAGTAACTGCAGTCTGACATTGAATTAAGCTACAGAATGTGTGGTATAGGCATGCATTTTTGTTTGTTTGTCTATATTTATTTTTGAGACTGAGTCTTGCTCTGTTGCTCAGGGGGGAGTACAGTCACGTGATTGCGGCTCACTGCAACCTGCCTCTCCTAGGCTCAAGCGATTCTCCTGCCTCAGCCTCCCGAGTAGCTGGGACTACAGTCACCCACCATTATGACCGGCTAATTATTTTTATTATTTTTATTTATTTATTTATTTTTTGAGACGGAGTTTCACTCTTGTTACTCAGACTGGAGTGCAATGGCGCGATCTCAGCTCACGGCAACCTCTGCCTCCTGGGTTCTAGCAATTCTCCTGCCTTAGCCTCCTGAGTAGGCGTGCACCACCACACCCAGCTAATTTTTGTATTTTTAGTAGAGACGGGGTTTCACCTCCTTGACCAGGATGATCTCGATCCCTTGACCTTGTGATCCACCCGCCTCGGCCTCCCGAAGTGCTGGGATTATAGGCGTGAGCCACTGCGCCTGGCCTGACCGGCTAATTTTTGTGTTTTTTAGTAGAGACAGAGTTTCACCATCTTGGCTAGGCTGGTCTTGAACTCCTGACCTCAGGTGATCCGCCCACCTCTGCCTCCTGAAGTGCAGGAATTACAGGTGTGAGCCACTGCACCCAGCCTTGGCATGCATTTTCAAAGTGTAAAACACTAAGAAGTGTTTTTCTGCACATCACAATATACAGTTCTTAAGTTGTTTAAGAAGTGACAGGATTTGTTCAGAAAATGTGCAGTTCTCTAGTGTTGCAGTAATGTGTATTCAAGTTTCTTTAACACAGGTTATAGCTTATTCATAACTCTGAGTTAAAGTTTAAATTTTATGTAATTAACCACCTGTGTGACCTTTGAAACTAAATGAAGATAGTATTCCAGAGCAGTGAAACTCTGAGTACAGCTGCTTCGGTTTTGGACTATAAATTGGAATTTTCTTCCACTGAGCAAGAGTCAGGGATGAAAGTGGGGGCTGGTTAAATAAAAAAGCCATGTGATTGTTCATGATTTCTGAATTTTATGCTTAGTACAACATTGGTAGCCTGTTTAGCTTCATTTTATCATGGCCACTTATAGATAGCTTAAATCTGTGTGTACAAAATTATGTTTCATTTTGCTAAATTTTATGACTTTTTTTTAGATGTAGAGATTTAAGTTCCCTATATAACTAAGGAAAAGCCCTATTCCAAATTTTAGTAATCAAGGCACCTAGTTGTATGAGATTTGGAAATTTTCTTAACCCTCTCTTCTGTGTCATTGGCACTTTTCAATTTTCTAGAAACTCTGGGGTTTGCAAGTTATCTGAGCCTTGAGCGTTCCTTCTTTAGCCTGTGGATGGCAGCCATTTTGCCCTGCATTAGTGCCTTGTCTAGTGAAGGAAAATGAAACACTTAGAAACTGTGAATTTTGCATTTTAGACCTGATTAGTTTTGTATGTAATGGATAATGTCAAGTTTTTAAAACTTCCATGTGATTTCTTGGGTTTTAAATTCAGGGCTTACTAGCAGTATACTCATGGGGCCAACTGGAGTTTCGAACATTGAAGCTTCCTGCAGTTTTGTTGGACAGTTTCTTCACTGATTTTTTTTTTTTAATTCATCATTTTCATGAGGCCAGGGCATTCACAAGTGAATTGAGAAATTGAACTACTCAGAATCTAACTATGAATGTTTGTTGAGAGATAACCAATCTAAAAGGACGATTAGACTGTAAGATATTCCTAACCATTAGTTTATTAATAGCTCTATAAAAGTTTTCCATGTTCTAGGGTCCTGAGGGGAATGGTCTGGATAACCTAACCGGCTTTTCCATCCCTCATGATTCATTTACCCTATTGAAAATTATCTTAAACAGAAGGAAATGAATACGCCTGGTAGAACCAGATTCTAAACAGTGTTGCTTCAGAGGGAAGGGAGTGGTTTGTCAGTCAGTGCTTGTGGAGTCTGTTACTCCAGAGGCAGCCAGCTTCTCTGCAGTTAGTAAACACTACCATAGGCCAGTGGCAGATCTTGCTGACATACACAGCTCAAAGCTAGTAACATGTTGCTTTCCTAGGAATTTCATTCAGCTACAGATTTAAGGTTTATCAGTATAATTTCCAGAAAGATGATTTGGCACAGTGGCTCATGCCTATAATCCCAGCACTTTGGGAGGCCAAGGCAGATGAATTGCTTGAGTCCAGGAGTTTGAGACCAGCCTGGCCAAGATGGCAAAACCCTGACTTTGCTTGTAGTACCCCTAGCTACTCGAGAGGCTGAGGTAGAAGAATCACTTTGAGCCCAGGGAGGTCAGGGCTACAGTGTGCGGAACTTGCGTCACCGTACTCCAGCCTGGGCAATCAGAGTGAGAACCTGTCTCAAAAAAAAAAAGAAAGAAAGAAAAAAAGGGCATAAAGTATTTTAAAGACCAGATTCTAGGCCGGTGCAGTGGCTCACGCCTGTAATCCCAGTACTTTGGGAGACCAAGGTGGGTGATCACCTGAGGTCAGGAGTTTGAGATCAGCTTGATCAACATGATGAAACCCCATCTCTACTAAAAATACAAAAATTAGCTAGACATTGTGGCAGGCACCTGTAATTTCAGCTGCTGAGGAGACTGAGTCAGGAGAATCACTTGAACCCGGGAGGCGGAGGTTGTAGTTAGCCAATAATATGCCTCTGTATTCTAGCCTGGGTGACAGAGCGAGACTGTGTCTCAAAAAATAGATATGGCTGGGTGCAGTGGCTCACGCCTGTAATCCCGGAACTTTGAGAGACCAAGACAGGCAGATCACTTGAGGCCAGGAGTTCAAGACCAGTATGGCCAACATGGTGGAACCCTGTCTCTACTAAAAAATTGAAAAACTTAGCCAGGTGTGGTAGTGCATGCCTGTAATCCCATCTACTTGGGAGGCTGAGGCAGGAAAATTGCTTGAACCCAGGAGGTGGAGGTTATAGTGAGCTGAGATCATGCAACTATGTAACTTACACTTAGCCTGGACAACAGAGTGAGACTCTTATCTCAAAAAAAAAAACAAAAAAACAAACAAAAAAAAAAAACGCCAAACAAAAAGCAACAATAACAACAACAAAAAAACAATCCTGGGGTTCATTATTTTGAGTGTTTATTGTCTTATACTCTATTATTATGGTGTTTTGGGGTATTCGAAGCATGTAAGATATTCACCTCTGTACTGAATGGCCTCAGATTGCTGTGCTTTCATAGCTTCAGACTCTTTTGTCTGAGATAATTTCCTTCAGATTTGAGTATGATTAAACATTTTTCCCATACACATTGAGCAAGACATATTCATTGTAAAAAAAAAAACAAAAGAAAGGGTGGGGGGTGGGTGCGGTGGCTCACACCTGTAATCCCAGCACTTTGGGAGGCCAAGGCAGGTGGATTACCTGAGGTCAGCAGTTTGAGACCAGTCTCACCAACATATTGAAACCCTGTCTCTACTAAAAATACAAAAAAATTAGCTGGGCTTGGTGGCATGCATCTGTAGTCCCAGCAATTTGGGAGGCTGAGACAGGAGAATTGCTTGAACCTGGGAGGTGGAGGTTGCAGTGAACTGTGATCGCACCACTGTACTCCATCCTGGGCGACAGAGCGGGAATCTGTTAGGAAAAAAAGTAAAACATCAGAGAAAAGCAAAAACGATGAAAAATTAGCCATATGACACAGAGATAACCATTGTTAATATTTTGGTATATGATTTCTATAGTAGTTTTTCTGTGTCTGTGTCTGGGTCTGTCTCTCTCTCTTCCTCACCTCTCCCCCCTCTCCCCACCAGGGGTCTTATACCTGTATGTAAGGACTTAATATAACTCTGTATATATTTTTTCATTTTTTCCCAAAATGTCATATTTTGTAATCTGTTCTTTACATTTCAACATATATATTTTCTATATATATATATATTTCCACATTTAAAAAATAGCTGTACAAGGAGTTTACACCTGTAACCCTAGCACTTTGGGAGGCTGAGGTGGGAGGAATGGTTGAGGCCGTGAGCCCAAGACCAACCTGGGCACATATGAGACCCCCGTTTCTATAAAAAATGAAAAATACTCCCTAGATGTGGTGGCGTACACCTGTAGTTCAGCTACTCAGAGGCAGGGGCAATTGCTTGAGCCCACTAGTTTGAATCTGTAGTGAGCCATGATTGTACCACTGCACTCCGGCCTGGGTGACTGAGTGAGACTCTGTCTTAAGAAACAAAAAATTGAAGTTATATCAAAGATTTTTTGAAACTTGAAAAGAGAATCCAAACAGCAGATTCATACATAGGCAGTCAGAAATGCTAAAATGAATTTGCCAATAGGCGCAAAACTGGTCTTTTTTTGGTGGGAAGGGGGAGGTGGTATCAATTGCATTTCCTCTGGACAAAATTTATTTGCATTATTATCAGTTTTCTACAATTTACAGAGTTGTAAAATAGCTCAGTCAGTGACAGTGCAATGCTCAGACTCCTGTCGAATCACATAGCCCTTAAAGGTGTGTGCCTGTGTTATATTGAAAGGGTGCTCAGTAATCTTTTATTTATTTAGTTAATTATTTAATTTTTTTTTTTTTTAAGAGGTGAGGTTTCACCATGTTGGCCAGGGTAGTCTCGATCTCTTGATCTGGTGATTCACCTGCCTTGGCCTCCCAAAATGCTGGGATTACAGGTGTGAGCTACCATGCCCGGCCTATTTTTATTTTTTTGAGGCAAGGTCTGGCTCTACTGCCCAGGCTGGAGTAAGTGGCGCGATCACGGCTTGCCGCAGCCTTGACCTCCTGGGTTCAAGTGATCCTATCACCTCAGTTTTTGAGTAGCTGGGACTACAGGCACACAGCCACCACACTGGCTAACTTTTATTGTTTATGAGGTCTTGCCATGTTGCCCAGGCTGGTCTTAAACTCTTGGGCTCAAGCAGTCCTTCCACTATAGGCATGAGCCACTGTGCCTGACCTCTCACAGTTTTCCATTTGTTACTTGTCTGCTTCTTCCTAAGAGTAAGAGTTATAGACTAGGAGCTCAATGTGGCCAACAGAGGCATCTTCTTCTCTCCAGCATTGAAACACATGATACATGTTTTCATGGTTTTATACAAGTGTTTTATTTTATCTTCACTCTGAAAATAAAAGTCTACCTTCTCTATTCTTGGTATTATAGTTTCAGTATCAAGCATATCTTGATATCAAGCATATCTTCATAAGTTGTCACTGAACCTGGGGTGGTGCCTTGTGTGCAGCCATAAATGTTTACATTGGGTTAATTCATTTGGCCCAGAGGGTCTCAGTTACTCTTTAGACCTCTTTTGCCACTCAGCTGCTTCATAGGCTTTGTGTGCTTGCCTCTTGTCTAAGCTGTTTTTTTTTTTTTTTTTTT
>NW_016107496.1:2409327-2411109 GCF_001604975.1 Cebus imitator
GCCAGGCTGGTCTTGAACTCCTGACCTCAGGTGATCTGCCCACCTTGGCCTCCCACAGTGTTGGGATTGCAGGTGTGAGCTTCTGTGCTGAGGCTGTTTTCCTTAAATTTTTACTGAAAATTGTTGATTTAATAGAACTTTATTAAAGTTTTACACACACATACTTGAAAGAGTCAAGTAATTTTATAAGCCGTCACCACAGAGAGCAGCCCTCTGCTTACCTCTTCTACCCAATTTCCTCTTTCCCTCCTTCACTTCCTTAAATGATTTTTTTTGGGTTTTCCTTTATACCTTTAAGCAACATGCATACATTTCTTCTGGATTTTCAGTACTTTTACATCATATACTGGCTTCTACCTTAGTGACCCATCCATACTACTTTCCACTCCATATAGATAGAGCATAATTTTGATTAAGTATTAGATTGATATTTGATATTTATGTTATGACTGTGTAAATGCTGTTGATAGGTAAATTATGTGGTATACTTTTTTTTTCTTTCCTGCTTAAATTTTGTTTTCTCTGGAATTGTAAGACTTTTTATTTGCTTATTTTCTATGTGTTTGTCATTGATATATCTCCATACTCTTAGTTGCATGAATCTCCCTCTGTATGACTGCTCACATCAGGTATTCTGTTAGTTTCACGTTGAATAGGTCCTTCCTGGAATCTTCTGAAGTGCCTTGGTTTAGATGGATTGGTCACTGGGTGAGTGGCATGTTGGTAGAATGGACTAGCTTTCTCTAGCTCCTTAGAGATTTCCTTTGCTTTGTGTATTGCATCCTATGTATTCTGGGTCTCATGTATTCACCTTTTTGAGCTTACTTCCTCACTTTGGTTGAGTGTGTCTCTGAAAGACACCCCCCCCCATTTTTTTATTTTGGAGACGGAACCTTGCTGTGCTGCCAGGCTGGAATGCAGTGGTGTGATCTTGGCTCACTGCAACCTCTGCCTTCTGAGTTCAAGTGATTCTCCTGCCTCAGCCTCCTGAGTACGTGGGAGTACAGGTGTGTGCCACCCTGCCTGGCGAATTTTTTTGTATTTTAGTAGAGACAGGGTTTTACCATGTTGGCCATGGTGGTCTCAATCTCCCAACCTCATGATCCGTGTGCCTTGGCCTCCCAAAGTGCTGGGATTACAGGTGTGAGCCACTGTGCCTGGCTGACATCTCCCATTTTTTATCTTATTTTTTGAATATAATATTCTTGCCCTCAACTCTGCCTGGTGTCCCCCATTCTAGAGATCCTCTGTTTTGCCCTTCTAGAAATGACTCTGCAGTCTTTGTATGGTGAGGAAATGACATTTTCTTGGCTACCAGGAAGAGGAGAGAGGATCTAGGGGAGAGGATCTTTTCAGTTAATCTTCCTGTTTATAACGTTTTACCCCCATTTCCAGAGAGAATTGGTTCTTCCCTTCCTATGTATTTTAATGTGTAAGTCTCCTCCCCACCTTCCCATCCCCACCCTGTGTTCAGCACTTAGGATTCAGCTTTCTTGGCTCTGCTGAGACATTTATTGCTTATCTACCTGCTTTCCAAATATCAAAATTTTGTTGCTGCTGTCTCTTTGGTACTTTTTTGTCCTTATGGTTAATGCTTATGTTTTCCTCCCTACTCATTCAGTGAGGTGTGAGAAGGAACAGAGGCTGTGCACTCATTCTGCTATCTCTGACTGGAAGTTGCCAGAGCTGCCCTTTATCTCCTCTCTTTCCCCATGCTGTCTTCTAGTCACTTTTTATCTGCCTTTTATCTATTTGTCGCCTCTGACTTCTGACTTTTACCCT
>NW_016107496.1:2412534-2432736 GCF_001604975.1 Cebus imitator
GTGCAATGGCGCGATCTCGGCTCACCGCAACCTCCGCCTCCTGGGTTCAGGCAATTCTCCTGCCTCAGCCTCCTGAGTAGCTGGGATAACAGGCATGCGCCACCATGCCCAGCTAATTTTTGTATTTTTAGTAGAGACAGGATTTCACCATGTTGGCAAGGCTGATCTTGAACTCCTGACCTCAAGTGATCTGCCTGCCTCTGGTTCCCAAAGTGCTGGGATTACAGGCTTGAGCCACCAGGTCTGTATTGTGAGACTTTCTGAATCACCTAGCCTTGATTCTTTATAAAATGGAGATAATAAGCTCTTCCTACTTTATAGAACTTGAAGAAGCAAATGGGAGAGGGTGAATGAAAGTGGGAAACTCTGAAATGATTTGTAGTTTGTGTCCCCTACCCACCTGGCTGGGGTCTGGGAGCTGCTTTCCTGTGTGTTGATGCATGGACACCAGCAGGAGTGAGTAGATGTCAGCAGCATCTACTGTGACTTGGATGATCTTTCCACTTTGGGGTGGGCACCATCTCCTCCCTGTCTTCTTAGCTTGGCAGATAAAAAGCATCAGCTGTGCATTCTTAGTTTACACACTAATGTTCTCACAACATTGGCAGGGCCTTCCTAGGCAGATGACATCTGCAAGGAGTGGGTGATGGTGGCTGCCACCCACTGAACTGTGGCTAATGGGCTGCTGGGTGGGAGGGGATATTTTCTGAGGCATCCGCTGGAGCCCATGGCAGGCAAAAGCCAGCAAAAATTTATTACTGTTATTGTGACTACATTTGTATGCTTGAACCACTTAGACCTAGAGGAATTTTGGTTATATAAGTTTATTGGTAGCTTAGTAAATGGATTCTACAGTTCTTGTTCTTTCTATCAGGTTGAGCTTGCCTGTCTGCCACATGATTGGCACTACTGATTGTTTAATCATTTCCCCCAGAACAAGGAAAAATGCCAGGCATGGTGGCTACTGCCTGTAATCTCAGCACATTGAGAGGCTGAGGTGAGATTACTCCTCAGCCCAGGAGTTTGAGATCAGTTTAGGTAACAGAGAGACCCCATCTGTATAAGAAACAAAAACAAAAAACAGAGCAAGGAAAATAGATACATAAATGTTAGCGATAGAGATAGTAAAAAGTGAATGTCAACACATAAATGTTAGTGATAGAGATAGTAAAAAGTGAATGTCAACACAATGCAGTATAAATTATCACAAATTTCTGCTGAGTGCAGTGGCTTAAGCCTGTAATCCCAGCACTTGGAGAGGCCAAGGTAGGAGGATCACTTGGGCCCAGGAATTTGAGACCAGCCTGGGCAACATAGTGAGACCCCGTTTCTACCAAAAAAGAAAAAAAATTAACAAATTTTAAGAATATGGAGTTTTATTATATGAATCAGTCTAGTTAAGAAATTTTTAGATATTTCATTGTTTTGATCAGTTTCCTTTACCCTTAGGGATAGCACAAGTAATAGGAAAAACAACATAGGTCTAGATGCAGCAGTGCTGGTTGAAGATGTCTGGGTGATTTAAGTTTCTTTGCTCCTGCCAGGGGTAATAATTGAGAATCATATATTCCTAGAACTGAAGGGAACCTTAGGAACCTCTGTTGTAACACTTTTTATAGATGAGGAAATGGAGGTGCTGAGAAGTGACTTAGTTTGCTTGAAGTCACACCTGTGGTAGCACTGTATTTCTGAACTTGTATTCCACCAACATCTCAAGGAGCAAAGAGTGGAAATGAAGAACAATTGAGGGAGCTGTCATTCAGAGACAGTGGAATGAATATCTCTAATAGCCTCTGTTTTTTCTCATACCTCATTAAATGACAGACAAAGAAAGGCATTAATTCAGAAGAACAAAACAGAGTTGCTGAATAGAGGACAGCAACACAATTTTGGAAACTGGAAAGCAGGTAGATGAATGATCACTGACTTAGTGGCAGTGGGGGAGCAAGGCAGTTTACACTTTGAAAACCCAAAAGGCTCAGGAGTGGGTGCATCAGTTCCCTCTGGAAATGGGGGCAAAAGTAGGTTGCAAAGAGAGGGATTCATTGAAAGCTTAAGAAAAGACTCCAGATTCTCCCTCTTTCTGTGAAGCCAAGAGAATGTCCTTTCCTTACCTTAGAAGAAGACTGGAGATTCTGGAAGGGCAAAATAGTCTCTAGAATGGTGGACACCAGGTACAGTTGAGGGCAAGGAGAGCATACCATCAAGCTCTTCCAATTTGTATATAATTATTTCCATACCCAGTAGCATGTATCAAGGTGGATTTAGTTGTAAACTGACAACATGGGTGATGAGGTGATCACCCCCTTACTTTGCCAAGGGGCAGACTTCTTAACTCTTCTCCACTGAGTACATCATTAAGGCCTTTGGGTAACATTTTATTTTTCCTTTTCTTTCTTCTTCTGTAATTTAGTAGTTAATCTTCATAGAGCAGGGGAATATGGTGTAATGATTTTTGTCTTTTTTTTTGTTGTTGATCAGGCTGGCATAACAAAATAATGATGTTTAAAAGATTTGAGGGCAGATATTTTCTTAGGTGTTATACCAATGTTATCTCAACAGTTTAACCAACAATTAGTCCTTTAAAAAATATTATATATATATATATATATATATATATATATATGTATATTATTAGGCTGGGCATAGTGTCTCATGCTTGTAATCGCAACAGTTTGGGAGGCTAAGGTGGGAGGATTGCTTGAGCCTAGGAGTTTAAGACCAGCTGGGGCAACATAGCAAGATTTATTCTCTACAAAAAATTAGCTGGGTGTGGTGGTGCGTCCCTGTAGTGTGGTGATGTAGTTTCAGCTGCTTGGGAGGCCGAGGTGGGAGGATCACTTGAGCCCAGGAAGTTGAGGCTGTAGTAAGCTATGATAGCTCCACTGCACTCTAGCCTCAGTGACAGAATGAGACCCTGTCTCAAAAACAAAACAACAAAAAATATCTCACACACACACACACACACACACACACACACGCACGCTTACGCTTTCTAGTACCATAGGTCTTTAGCACTTACAAAATATCTTTGATGTTTTGGCCTTGGGAGTGGGGATGGTATACAAAGATATTTAAAATGTAGTCTTTGCCCTTGTAGAAGGGGTGAAATGTAGCACACCACGTTTAATACAACCATTGTTCTTTGTGTGCCTGTATACAAATATAAGCTGTATAAAGATTTTTAACAAATATATTGTTTCCTACCCTCACAGAGTTTATAATTGAGAATGATCTCAGCCAAGTGTGGTGGCTCATGCCTGTCATCACAGCACTTTGGGAGGCTGAAGTGGGTTTATCACTTGAGGCCAGGAGTTCGAGACCAGCCTGGCTGACATGGTGAAACCCCATGTCTACTAAAAATACCAATGTATCCAGGTGTGGTGGCATGTACCTGTAATCTCAGCTACTTGGGAGGTGGAGGCAGTAGAATCCCTTGAACCCAGGACACGGAGGTTGCAGTGAGCCAAGATCACTCTAGCCTGGGCAACAAGAGTGAAACTCCGTCTAAAAATAAAATAAAAAAATAAATAAATGTAAAAAAATACAAAAATTAGCCAGGCGTGGTGGCACATGCCTATAATCCCAGTTACTTGGGAGGCCGAGGCATGAGAATTGCTTGAACCTTGAAGGTGGAGGTTGCAGTAAGCTGAGTTTCCACCACTGCACTCCAGCCTGGGCAACAGAGTGAGACCCTGTCTCAAAAAAAAAAGAAAAAAAAAAAGATCTTTCTCCAATTATATTCTGATGATCACAGAGAATGATCTTTCTTGAATTATATTCTGATGATCACTAATCTCTGAGATATTTCATTTATAAAATTTAATGGTTTAATTTCTTTGATAGTCATCTTAGTAGCATGTTAAAGGCTTAGGCAAGTATCTGGCAAGTAAACTACTTTAACATTTTTATGACTTAATATTTCTTAAATTTATTCCATAGAACAAAACTTTAATACAGCCTATATAAGAGTACATTCCTCTAACCCATGCACATTAGATTGGCAGTAAATTATATTTGAATCATAAACCTTTTCCTCTCTGTTTACTCAACATTGATTGTTTAAGGAAAGCTAGATACTCCCCTATTCTTTCCCTTCCTCCACTCGGCCAAGGGTGAATATTTGAGGTTTTATTTCTGTGGATCATCCTTCATTAACTGTGCTAGAGGCCACCATTTAGAATGGGAGACATTTCCAGGTTCTTCAAGCTGAGTCTATTTATATACTATATATTCTATAGTTGTCATAACATTTCCAGAGTTATTAAAAGGTACAAGAATCTTTTGTAAATGATTTCTAATGCTTCTGAATGCAGACCTTTATTCTTAGGTGTTTGCTTTCACATAGTTAATTTTTTTTTTTTTAAGTGAGAACTACAAGTCTGTCTCAGGGCTTCTGTGAAACTATTCAGAGTACTACTGTAAGTTAAAGTAGCACATCTATAAACATTGCATCTCAGATAAGAAAATACCTTAATTTATGGAAATGATACTCTTGAAGAGGCTGTAATTATTTTTTGCTTATATAAATTTGTATCCTCATTGACTGATTGATTGATTCATTGATTGAGATAGAGTTGCTCTGTTGCCTAGGCTAGAGTGCAGTGGTGCCATCTCTGCTCACTGGAACCTCTGCCTTCTGGGTTCAGGTGATTCTTGTTCCTCAGCCTCCTGAGTAGCTGGGAATACAGGCATGTACAACCATGTTTGGCTAATTTTTGTGTTTTTAGTAGAGATGGGGTTTCACTATGTTGGGATTACAAAGTGCTGGGATTACAGGCGTGAGCCACTGTGCTCTTCCTGTTCTGCCATTTAAATGGAGAAATTAATTGGCTCTAACATAATACTTTTCAATCTCTTTTGTAAATATTGGTTTGCTTCTCTTTGAAGCGTTCTTACTCTTTTTTTTTTTTTTTAAATTGAGATGGAGTCTGACTCTGTCACCCAGGCTGGAGTGCAGTGGTACAATCATGGGTCCCTGCAACCTCGCCTCCCAGGTTCAAGTGATTCTTCTGCCTCAGCCTCCTGAGTAGCTGGGACAACAGACGCACACCACCACTCTTGGCTAATCTTTGTATTTTTAGTAGAGACGGGGTTTTACCATGTTGGCCAGGCTGGTCTCAAACTCCTGACCTCATGATTCGCCCGTCTTGGCCTCTCAAAGTGCTGGGATTACAGGTATGAGCCACCGTGCCCGGCCTGAAGGGTTCTTATTCTAGTAGTAGGAGATCATGTTTTTTATCTCTGTATTGCCAGGCTTATAAGTGCCTGTCAATTGAATTTAAAGAGAATAAATAAGGTACCATAATTCAGATATTTGAAATCAGTTTCTATAGTGACATGTGAATTGTTTTAGTTATCTCCCTGACCTTGACTGCCAGGAGCAGGCTTTAGAATACAAAGAGGTGTGGGAGAGGGGCAGTAGAGAAACGGTCACAAGCTGTTCTTCCAGATTTCCTAGAGTCTTAGATGATGGTATTACCTGATTCTAGAATACAGAATGTTATAAATCATAGTAAGGGAGTGTGTAGGGTAATAAGAATAAGAAGGTAAGTTATTTAGGTCTCTTCTGTATATAGAGTTGGAACAAATGCTTAAAAGCATAGAACACACTTTGGGAGGCCGAGGCAGGTGGATCACTAGGTCAAGAGATCGAGACCATCCTGGTCAACATGGTGAAACCCCATCTCTACTAAAAATACAAAAAATCAGCTGGGCATGGTGGCGCGTGCCTGTAATCCCAGCTACTCAGGAGGCTGAGGCAGGAGAATTGCCTGAACCCAGGAGGCGGCGGTTGCGGTGAGCCGAGATCGCGCCATTGCACTCCAGCCTGGGTAACAAGAGCGAAACTCCGTCTCAAAAAAAAAAAAAAAAATAGAACAGAGCTTTCCTCTTATTTCACCAATGTCATTTATATATTCAAAAGTTATAGAGTTAATTTTCTTAAAAAAAATATTCTGGCTGGGCATAGTGGCTCATGCCTGCAATCCTAGCACTTTGGGAGGTGGGGCCAGTGGATTAAGCCAGGAGTTGGAGACCAGCCTGGGCAACATGCAGAACCTCTCTCTACAAAAAAGTGAGGCATGGTGATGTGTTCCTGTGGTCTCAGCTATTTGGGAGGCTGAGATGGGAGGATCATCTGAGCTTGGGGAGGTTGTTGAGGCTGCAGTAAGCCAAGATCGTGCCACTGCACTCCAGACTGGATGACAGAGTAAGACCTTGACTCAGAACAAAACAAAACAAAACAAAAAAACACACACACAATTCTCAGGCTTTTTTTTATGGTCAGACCAAATTGTCATCTAAATACAGTACATTATGACTTTGTAGCTCTGGGGGGTGTGTGTGTGTGTGTGTGTATGTGTGTGTGTGTGTGTGTGTGACTGATTGATTGTAATATATACTATAATGTAAGCCAAGTAACTTAACTGTGTCAGTGTCAAAGGAATAATTTTAACTCTTACAGATCCCTAAATATATTTTAGCTACCTTGTAAAACCAGGATCTCAGTTGGCTTAACTGCTGCAAAAAACCTATAATACTCTAATAAAATTAGCTGTAGAACAATTACTAAGTTTCATTATTATTAACCACAGCTTGACTTACTCTTGGAACCAACAGAAAACCTGTTCATCAGTTTTCATTTGAGTCATTTGGGTGCTGCTTGTTGTCTACTCCCAGTGGATGCTTATGTTTTATTGAGATGTATTTTCTTCCACTTTGTTTATTTTCTTTCTTTTCTTCTGAGACAGGGTCTCTCTCTGTTGCCCAGGCTGGAGTGCAGTGAGGTGATCTTGGCTCACTGCAACCTGCCCCTCCTGGGCTCAGGTGATTCTTGTGCCTCAGCCTCCTGAGTGGCTGGATCTATACGGGCATGCCACCACTCCTGGCTAATTTTTGTACTTTTTGTAGAGACAGGATTTTGCCATGTTGCCCAGCTGTTCTTGAACTCATGGACTGAAGCAATCCACCCACCTTGGCATCCCAAAATGCTGGGATTACAGGTGTGAGCCACTGTGCCTTGCTTTTTTTTTTTTTTTTTTTTTTAAGATAGTGTCTTGCCCTGTTGCCCAGGCTGAGTGAAGCAGTGTGGTTATAGCTCACTCCAGCCTCCAGCTCCTGGGCTGAATGATCCTCTCCTTATGCCTCAGCCTCCCAAGTAGCTGGAACTACAGGTGTGAGCCACCATACCTGGCTAATTTTTAAACTTTTGGTGGCAATGGAGGTTTCACTATGCTGTACAGGCTGGTCTCAAACTCCCAGGCTCAAGTAGTCCTCACACCTTGCCCTCCCAAAGTGTTGGATTTATGGGCATGAGCCACCTTGCCCAGCCTAGTTTTTTTTAAAAAGCTCATTCTGTGCACCTTAACTTCTTTGATCCTTCCTTCTTGAAATTTTAATAAGATAGGTGCTAAATTTATTTTTTTAGTCCTCAGGTGGTGAGGATTGAGTGAATGACATCGCATTTCACAACATAGCATCAGCATTGGTCTGTGTAAGTCCTCTCTTTTAGCTCTTAAGGTTAATTAATTTCTTTTTTACCTCCACTTTCCAATTCTGTTCCCTTTTCCCCATAGTTAAGCTGTTCTAATGTATTTGATAAGTATCCTTATATTTGTATGTAGTTTTGTAAATATGTAGTGCTGTGTGTGTGTGTGTGTGTGTGTGTGTGTGTGTGTGTGTTTGTGTGTTGTTAAACTTACCTAAATGGTACTGAACTCTCTTGGTGCTATTTAAGGACTGCATTGCTGTGTTTACCTAGTTCTTTGTTTCTGACCACCATGTGCCTTTCCTTAAATGATCTGCTCTCTCGGTGATGGACACCAGATTATTTTCAACGTCCCACTGTTACAGACAATGGGATGAACATCCTTGTGCTTGTTCTCTTATGGTGGGAGAATTTCTTTTGATGTATGCATAAGAGTAGATTGCTGTACTTAATTTGATTAAGTACTGACAAATTTGGACTCCTTTTCAGATTGTGCAACGTTTCCTATTTCTTCAGAAATATGAAACAGAAAGCTGTTTATCCACCTTTCTAATTGTTGTCTATCTGATAGGGTAAAGTGGTATCTTAATGTTGTTTTAACTTGAATTCTCCAATTACCGAGTGGCAGTACCTCTTTATATACCCTTAAGACCATATAGAATGCCCCTGCTGTGGATTACCTGTTCATATCCCTGGCCCATTTCTTTAATTAGAGTTTCTGTCTTTTCCTGTTTGATTTACAGAAGTGTTTTATAGAATTGAGAATATTAGCCTGGTATTTGCCTTTTCCTCATCTGTCATGGTATATTAATTTTGTCATTGGTACCTTTTGCTGAGTAGGACCTAACTTTGATATAGTAAGTCCATAATCTTTTACTTTATGGTCTTCTAGAAAAAAATGAAGATATTTTAGAGATAGAGTCTCGCTCTGTTGCCCAGGGTGGAGTGCAATGGCGAGGTCTCCACTCACTGCAACTTCCACCTCCCAGGTTCAAGTGATTCTCCTGCCTCGGCCGTGTGAGTAGCTTGGGATTACATGCATGCGCCACCATGCCTGGCTAATTTTTTATTTTTTTTTAGTAGAGATGGGATTTCTCCATGTTTGTCAGGCTGGCCTCGAACTTCTGACCTCAGGTGATCCGCCCACCTCAGCCTCCCAGAGTGCTGGGATTACAGGTGTGAGCCACCATGCCTGGCCTCCGTCTTTAATCCACCTGAGTCCATCATTATATATGACATAGAATAGTAATCTAGTTTTATTTTTCTCCATGTATTAAGGCTATTTTCCTAACCACGTGAACGAGTTTGTAGTGCCACTATTTTTTTTGGAGACAGAACTTATTCTTTTGCCTAGGCTGAAGTGCAGTGGTACAGTCATAGTCACAGCTCACTATACCCTTGACCTCCTGGACTCAAGTGATTCTCCCACCTCAGCCTCGTGAGTAGCTGGGACCAAAGGCATGTACCACCACACCTGGCTAACTTTTTTATTTTTATTTTTTGTGGAGATGAGATCTCGTCATGTTGATCAGGCATGTCCTGAACTCCTGGGCTCAAGCGATCTGCCTGCCTCAGCCTCCCAAAGTGCTGGGATTACAGGCATGCGCCACTGTGCCCAGCTGGTGCCACTACTCATATATCATGATCCATATTTCCATGTCAGTCTCTGTAAGAGCTCTGGTCTGTTTTATTGGATATAAATAACGGTAGTTATTGTTTCTTACATCAGTGCCAACTGTTCTTATTACTCTGCCTTGTGCTGTGTCTTCACATCTAGTAGGGTACATCGATTAAAAGGTGTTATTTCACCCTCAAATTAGCCTAAAAAGTCAATGTAGTCCCAGTTAAATTTCATCTTTTTTCTCAGGGAATTTGGCAAACATTCTAAAATTTGAATGGAAAAAATCAAAGTCATTTTCAAAATTGATTTACTCTTTTGTAGTCCTGTTACTGCCTAATCTAAGTTCACAGTTTTTGTGTATGTACCTTTTTGGGCATTTTATCTGTTTCAAAAAATTTATTCTTTTCATCTCTTTTTTTAAACAATGAAATTTTTATTTTAGAAAAATTTTAGGTTTACAGAAAAATCTTCACTCAATTTAGAATTCTGGATTGACAATACTTTCTCTTTTCTTTTTTCTGAGACAGGGTCTCACTCTGTCACCCAGACTGGAGTGCAGTGGGATGATTATGGCTCATTGCAGCTTCAGCCTCCTGGACTCAAGTGATCCTCCCACCTCAGCTTCCCAAGTAGCTGAGACTACAGGTGCATGCCACCATGCCCAGCTAATTTTTTATTTTTATTTTTATTTTTTGGTAGAGTTGGGATTTTGCCATGTTGCTCAGGCTGGTCTCAAACTCCTGAGGTCAAGCAGTCCACCTGCCTTGGCCTCCCAAACTGCTAAGATTACAGGCTTGAGCCACCATGTCCAGCCGACTGTACTTTTGTCTTGGCGTTTAAAAAATATTGTTACACTGCCTTTTGGCTTCTGTGATTTCGAGAAGAAAGCCCATTTATTTTAATTCTTGTTTCATTACGTGTAATGTATCTTTTTTTGTGGCTGCTTTTAAGATTTTTTTCACATAATTTTTAGTTTTCAACAGATTGATTATGATGTGTCAGGGTGGTAGCTTTCTTTAGGTTTATCTTATTTGAGATCCTTCTTCAATCTGTGAATTTATGTTTTCCAATACGTTTGGGAAGTTTGCAGCCATTATTTTTTTCAGTTACTCTTTCTACACCGATAATTTCCTTTCTTTCCTTCTGTGGTTCCAGTGACATGAATGTTAGGCCTTTTGATACTGTTTCACAGGTCTGTTAAGTTTTTTTGATTTCTTTTTCTGTTCTTGAGATTGAATCATATTGATCTGTATGTTCACTGACCTTTTTTCTTTTTTGCCATTATCACAATTACTCTATTTAGCTTGTATTGTGATCTTTTTGACGTATTTTTCTGTTGTAGAATTCCCATTTGGTTCTTTTTAAAACACTTTTTATTTTGAAATAATTACAAATTTATAGGAAGTTGCAAAGATATGTATAGAAAGATCCCATGAACCCTTTTCCCAACCTCTCCCAATGTTAACATCTTGCATAACTATAATACATTATTAATACAAAGAAATTGACATTGGTGCATTCCACAGATTTTATTGAGATTTTTTCATTTATACCTGCACGTGTGTATTTATAGTTTTCTATTTTAGCACATATGTAGCTTCATGTAACTACTACCACAAACTACAGAACTGTGCCATCATTCGTTTATGCCTTTTTCATAGTTTCTATTTCTCTGCTGAAAACATCTATCTTTCAGAGCATTTATATTTACTTCATGGAGCATGGCTGTAATAACCACTTTTTTTTTTTTTGAAACAGAGTCTTGCTCTGTTGCCCAGGCTGGAGTGCGGTGGCACCATCTCAGCTCCCTGCAACTTTCACCTCTTGGGTTCAAGCAATTCTCCTGCCTCAGCTTCCTGAGTGGCTGGGATTACAGGCGTCTGCCACCATGCTTAGCTAACTGCTATAGTTTTAGTAGAGACAGGGTTTCTCCATGTTGGTCAGGCTGGTCTCAAACTCCTGACCTCAGGTAATCTGCTGTCTCGGCCTCCCAAACAGGTGTGAGCTACCGTGCCAAATTCTTTGATAATTCTATTATCTGTTTAATTTCAGTTTTGGTATCTATTGATCTTTTGTTTGTCTTTCTCCCAAGAATTGGTCATATTTTCTTGGTTCTTTGTATGTTGAGTAATTTTGGATTATGTCTGGTTCATATTGAATATTATGTTATGGGACTTTGGGTCCTGTTACAATCCTCTGGAGAATGTTGTTTTTTTTTTTTTTTTGAAACATGCTGTGTTGCCTAGCCTGGAGTGCAATGGTGCATTCTCACCTCACTGCAACCTCCGTCCCCTGGGTTCAAGCGATTCTCCTCCCTCAGCCTCCCGAGTAGCTGGGACTACAGGCGCATGCCACCATGCCCGGCTAATTTTTGTATTTTTAGTAGAGACGGGGTTTCACCATGTTGGCCAGGATGGTCTCAATCTCTTAACTTTGTCATCTGTTCACCTCAGCCTCCAAAAGTGCTGGGATTACACCTGGCCTGAGTTTGTTTTTTTAAGCAGGTAGTCAACTTGGTAAAGTTCAGATCTCAAGTTTGTTCTCAGCTTCTGTAGATTTCAATGTCAGTTCAGTTCTGTGTTTGCCGTGCTGTTCAACTTACCCTGCCTAAGCACTGATCAGGTCTGGGACTTGGGACTTGTCTTATAGCTCAGGTCTCAAAGCTTTTGCTGTCCTTCTTTGGAATGGTTGTATGTATGCAAGCTTGGAAGTCAGTCTGAGATGCGTGTTTGTTCGTTATGTAGAATTGGGGATCCCCTTTTCCAGCTTTCTTGTGTTTGGTATATTTCCTCATTCTTGGGCTTCTAGGGGCTCCTTTTCCCAGCATAGTCCTGTGACTAGTTGAGACCTCAAGATGGGGCCAGCAGAGGAAGACAAAGGTAAAAAAAAGAAGGAAAAAAGAGTATTTAACCTGTACCTTTTGGCTTACCTGGCTCTTTCAGTCCTCTGAGCAGGATATGGCAGGAGTTTCTCTCAGCGTTTTTAGTGTGTGTATGTGTTCCCTGTGCTGTTTTGTAAATTGGGCCACCAGGACCAGGCCATTGTTGGGTCAAAGCCAAGAGGTGAAGGAGTAAAAAAAAAAAAAACACAACAACAACAAAAAGGAAACTCACTGGAACTGTAAGCTTTCAGTTTTGACTTCCCTCTTCTATTTGCCTGTTATTTATTTACTCTTCTTAATCTTCAGCAAGTGACTTATTTAGTTGAAAGTGTTTAGTTGTAATCTGGGAAGGAGGGAGGCTTACTCCTTGGCTCACACTAGAAGTCTTTGTATCGTTTTTTAAAACCATAAAATTTTGGTAAATTATTCCACAAAAGTTGCAGGAATCAAGTTTTGTATAAATGATGTCAGAGGACATTTCCTGCCTCTTCCAAATTAGAATAAAGTACTGATAAGCTTTGCTTTGAAGTGCTTTATTGGTCAGTTGTTTTTTTTTTTTTTGTCCATAGGAATTCTCTTCCCTAGTCGTGCTTCCCTCCCCTTTCAACTAATTTGAAATGGTTCCTGATTTGCCTGGTGAATTCTTTTTTCCTAATCACAGTCTCTGCTTTTCCAGTGGAATTTGTTTTGTCTTTTTTTTCCACCACAGCTCTTTTTAATGTATCAGGAATTTGTTTTCATATTTTGTATAATTTGTTAATTTCAGGGCAGATAAAGTGTCAAATAATGGAGAAACTAATTAATGGCATGGACTTGTGGAAGAAGAGAACTATCTGGTCCTCAGTATGTGTTTTCCATGGAATTGCCTCTCAGTCTGGGGAGAGCACTGAGCTGTTATCCATCAATGTGTTCAATCTTGTGGGGAGATTTGAGAGCATGCACCTTTCTCTAGACCAAACATATTAGGTTGTTTCACTGTGACATATTCAATGACTTTTTGTTACTGAAAACCCAAGGGCATGTTATGTGGCTGGTAATATTCTTTTTAGCCTACCAAACATTTGCAGGTGGAAGGGAATGTGCTTGTTAATTCAACCATCCTGAATTGTTTGTTGGGCTCCTTCCTTTGGCCTGCTACCTTGTCATGTTTATTTCCAGTGAGTTGGTGGGGAGGCTCTAAGGAATGGCTGGCACCCTTAACTCCTTCCCAGGTGCAGTTAGAGACTGTTTAGCCTTACTGATGGCCACCAGACTGTTTTCATTTGACTTCTCAGTTTTACCTTTTACCACCTGTGACTTGAGATTCAGCTGTGTTTTACTAAACTATACTCCACCTTTAAATAAACTATAATGATTATTTTAAGAGTTATTATATAAATATCAGGTAAATATTGAGCTCTTTAAAGATTTTCCTTTTGCACTTTTATAGTTACTATTTTAAGAGATATATAGAGATCAGATACATATTGGTCTTTTAAAATATTTTAGTTTTACACATTTTTATATTTATTGAAAAACTAGTAAGTTTAAAAGCCATCTAACTTCTAAGAAGTAACAACTGAACTTCTATGTTGACATCTGTTGCAAGTTGTTAAACTCAGATCTTCTGCGGTGTGGTTGTAGAAACCTGTCTCTTCAGTGAATGAAGTTCTCTGATTTGTTTATGAGACATTCACTTGTTTGACTGGGTTTTGCTGCGTCATGATTCCTTTATCGCTTCTGAAAATCAGCTCTAGAACATTTTTCCATGCCCTGATTTAAAATGAAGAAGTTCTATGATTTTTCCTTTCGTGTAATTTAAAATCTTGATATCTTGATATCTAGATCTCTAGGGGATTTTTCTTTTACTTTCTGTAGTGTGTAGTATATATATTCTATATACGTATGTGTGTCTATATGTATATTTGAGTAACTACAGTGTTCTAGCAATATTAATTGGATCAGTAAATACCTGAGTACCTACTAAATTCGAATGTTATTCTACTTGAGCTACTCTGGTATATAAAGATATAGGCAGTAAATGGGCCAGGTGCAGTGGCTCACGCCTGTAGTCTTAGCACTTTGGGAGGCCGAGGTAGGTGGATTACTTGAGGTCAGGAGTTCAAGACCAGCCTGACTAACATGAAACCCTGTCTCCACTAAAAGTACAAAGCTAGCCAGACACGGTGGCGCATGCCTGTATTCCCAGCTACTTGAAAGGCTGAGGCAGGAGAATCGCTTGAACCGGTAGGCAAAAGTTGCAGTGAGCTGAGATCACACCACTGTGTTCTAGCCTGGGCAACAAGAGTGAAACCCCATCTCAAAAAATAAAATAAAACAAGATATAGGCAGTAAATATATGGATGTGTGATGATAAACAAATAATTTTTTACAATACTTCAGGTTACTTGAAGCCTTCTTTTGAGTGAGTAGATTTAAGTTTGTGAAACAAGGTTCTCAAAGTTTTAGTTTAATTTTTTTTTTTTTCCTTTTAGTTGCATTTAAGGCTGAATTTAGTCCTGTGCCATAAGTTTTTGTTTCTTCATTTTCTTCTGGGATATCTTCTTCTTCTGGGCAACCTCCTCTTCTGGTTTAGTAACAATTTGCTCCTTTTCAGTAAGGATCATTTCAATGTGGCAGGGAGAGCTCCTGTATGGGTTAATGCGACCATGCGCTCTGTAGGTCCGGAGGTGCATCTTGGGTGCTTTGTTCACTTGGATATGCTCAATGACCAGAGAATCTACATCTAAACCGTTAAGTTCAGCATTACTCTCTGCATTTTTAAGCATGTGCAGCAAAAATTCAGCACTCTTTTTGGGCCACCGACCTTGTGTCCAGCACCACTGCTTGGCCTGGGCACACCTGCCAACTCCACCATTGTAATATCGGAATGGTATACACTGTTTCTGTAAAGTGACATGTTTCAGATACTTCGTGGCTTTTCATATATGCACACCCTTGATGGCCTGGGCAGTTTCACGTGTGTTCTTAAAGTGAACACGAAGATAGGAACCTCTTGATTTGCATGACTTTGTGGGGTTCTCCAGATTAAGTGAATAGTGAACCATTTTCACAGATTACCTCAGACTGCTTAGAGAAAGAGGAAGAGCCTAGTTTCATTTTCTTAGAAATTTTGGCTTCGTTTTCTCAACAAAACTTTTATTGACTTTACTTAGCAGATACTAGATGTAGCAAAATGACTGTGACCCAGTTCCTGTCCACAGGAGCTTATAGTCTAATCAAGAATCAATTTGTAATAATAATGAAATTAAAATGTGATTGTATGTTGAGGCAAGTGATAATGGAGGTATGAAAAGAACATGCCATGGTAGCGTAGGGGAGTTGTTGGGGAAGAATGGGGTGTCAGGGAAGGTCTCAAAGAGAATACATAATTATTGGCAGCCTCTTTTTTTTTTTTTTGAGATGGAGTCTTACTCTTGTCACCCAGGCTGGGGTGCTGTGGCGTGATCTCGGCTCACTGCAACCTCCACCTCCTGGGTTCAAAAGATTCTTCTGCCTCAGCCTCCTGAGTAGCTAGGACTACAGGCAACACACCACCACACCCAGCTAACTTTTGTATTTTTAGTAGAGAGGGGGTTTTCACTATGTTAGCTAGGCTGGTCTCAAACTCCTGACCTCAGGTGATCCACCTGCTTCGGCCTCCCAGAGTGCTGGGATTACAGGCGTGAGCCACCACACCCGGCCTATTGGCAGCCTCTTGAATGGCTTTGGGTATAGGTAGATGGGAGTCGAATTATCTGTGACCCTTGAAAGCTAGGCATTTTAATTATTTGTGTGACTTTAAGATACATGCAGGCCTGGAAGTTTATTTAAACAATGCATCTGTCTTTCCAGATCAACTTTTAGTTTAACTATTCCTTTAGGAAAAGACATTTACGGATGCAGCTGTGTGACAGCATTGCAGAAACCTTTTCTTTAGAGTTTATTACAACAGAACTCCAGTTATATTGCTTTGCTTAGGTAATTCTTTCCTTTTTAACATAAAGTTTTTATATTTGTCTTCATTTTGTAAAAATAAAGCACAACTTTTAAAAAATTACAAACTTGGGGGTTTTACTTTATCCTCATGTGTGTTCCATTTCTCTTCAAAGCTAAAATGTCTATTGTGTGTTGATATAAAAATATTATCCCCAGACTAAGACCCATACCTCAACCTTTGTTGAGTATATTCCCTCCCTTCTTTTAAAATTACATCTTGTAGGAGATTCTGGTATTTCTCATTTATGTATTGTGAAGTGAAAATATATTTCCTAGAAGAAAAATAATTTCACAATAAGGGGAACTGAAAGCCTTTGCTAAGGAAAGAGTTAAGGGTTGCTAAACCTGTGGCTTGCTGGATTGGTGGTGTGCTGAGAATGCTTTCGCAGCAACTTGATTCAGCAAACATTTACTGAATGACTTTGGCAAAAGGCTCCTGCTAGATGCTTTGACGGATAAGAAAATGAACAAAACACAGGCTCTGTTTTGTTGAAGGGCCTTCCAGTTTATTGCACCGTTTCTGAATCTCCTCTCTTCCATTCTCCACCTTTGCCATATTCCAGATAGTGAAAATTAGAGCTCTAATTTATCAATTCTGTAAGATGAAAGGTCTATAAAATTAGTTTCCTTAAAATGTTGGTTACAGGTTCTCCTTTGTGCTGACAGAATTTAGAATAACAGAAAACATTTTGGTGCCTCAGTGCCTCCTTCCATAAATTAACATTTAAGTAGATGCTTTTCATGGAGCATTATGATCCAGCCTCTCTCAAGCTGTGACTCGCCATGGACAGTATTAAATCAGATCTGAGCAGCTCTAGGAGACAGTTGAAAGTAGGAGAATATGCCCAGTGTCAGCGTCTTGGCTAGGGTGTGCTGTTAAAACAAAGAACACTCTTGGCACTCAAAAACTGATTAGGCATGTGCCATTCTGCATTTGAGCTCTAATAAATAAAGCTGCAGAGGGTGTTTTGTGTTTCCATTCCAGCTGAACTAAATGGTTAAGTATCCCTTTTAGGCTTCCCCCCAAATCTACCACAGACTATCAGGACATAATCCAGAAGAGGTAAATACCATAAAATCCCCAAATACAGCCATGTATTCAGAAGCCAGAATTCTGGCTTCGTCAGCCATAACACTAGGTTCCATTAAACAACTGCTTGAACACCTACTGTGTAAACCTCTGTGCTGGTGCTCCAGGATGTAAAGAGACAACTGCTTACAGTTTAGTAGAGCGCCGATCTAATTACTTACAGTTTAGTAGAGCACCCTGCTCTCCTTGTTCCACCTGCCTTCCCATTCTGAATTCTGTTTCTGTCTGGCCTACCCTGGTCAGTAGCCACCTACAACTCTGTAGATACAGACCCATTCAGTGTGTTTATTATAACCCAGTCCTATAACCTTATCTTTAATGTACAATAGATGTTGGAAACAGTAGAGGAGATATGCCTTGAGCCCTAAACAGTGTCTGCAATGATTGGTAGAAAAGCCCATTGTAGCACTAATCACTTGAGTTATTGTTTCAGGGCAATTTTATTTTTCTAATGGAATCCCATGATTGGCATAGTTTAAACAGACAGAACCCAGACAGGAGGCAGCCTTTAAAAATGGCTAGTCCAATTTTGTTTACATTTCTTCTCATTGCAGAATGTGTATTTTTCCTTCCTTGGACTAAAAGTGGCACAGTATAATGTATGGTACTGTGGAGATACTTTGCATGAAATCACTAAATTCATTTATTCAAATAATTTGTCTTAGGCTTTTTAAAAGTGACTAGAGATAAATGTTTATGAATCATTTTTAAGTATTTGGAGGGCATTTCAAGATATGTTATACTTAAGATAATTTCCTTGACTGATGATATTAAGAGTTCTTAGAAATCTTTGTCAAAATCTTGCACTCTGAAAGTGAATGGAACATTCAAAATTAACTCTAGTCACAATTGTATCCTTATTGTTGGTTGGTCTTGCTTGTTTTATCTTATAAACAAATGTGAAGGCCAGTACTTTCTCCATCAAAATACATAAGAAACTTTCACATAAAAGTAAGACAGGAAACTAATGTAACCTTTAAAAAAATCTTGTCTGGGTGCAGTGGTTCACATCTGTAATCCTAGCACTTCAGAAGGCCGAGGTGGGTGGATCACGAGGTCAAGAGATCGAGACCATCCTGGTCAACATGGTGAAACCTCGTCTCTGCTAAAAATACAAGAATTAGCTGGGCGTGGTGGCTCATGCCTGTAATTCTAGCTACTGGGGAGGCTGAGGCAGCAGAATTGCTTGAACCTGGGGGGCGAAGGTTGCAGTGAGCCAAAATCATATCACTGCACTCTAGCCTGGTGACAGAGCTCCATCTCAAAAACAAAACAAAACAAAAACTTGAATTATCTTATTAAGGTTACAATAGATTAAATTAGATTAATCTAAAATTAGATTGTTGTTTAGTTAACCCTGATTTTAGGATTTAGAAAGGCCAATAAATAGCATCTCTCTTCTCCACAAGGGTTCTGGATAAATGGCAAAAAACCAAAGTATTAGCAGATGAAGGCCATAATATTGCTTTTATTACTGATAAAGATGATGGTAAAGGAAGCAGTTTAAGATTACAGCCAAATTGGCTTGCTAAGTGAATTCCATCATTACTCAGACCTACCCCATGGGCACAGTGGTGCTGGATTGGAGAGGGCATATGCAGTATGTAGACCCTCCACCCAACCCAGTTTCAGCAGGTAGCTTATGCATGTGAGGAAGAAGAGCATGACCAGACCGGTTTTCCCAAATTTACCAGTCAGTTGCTTCCCTCTCCAGGATAGAATCATCTAAGTGGCAAAGAAATGCTAAAGATGTTACAACTGGTAGACCTCGATTCATGCAAGGAGCCCTCAGAAGTGAGGAATGAAGGTTCCCATCTGGCACTTGGTTCCTTTTTCCATGCATGGCTTTTATGAAGATGAGTTGGTGCCAGGGTAGGAAATGTAGCCTGACTAGGCCAATGAGCAAACCTTTGTTTTAGGGAAGAGACCTTGTAACAATTGGCCTCTTGGATATTGCAGCCAAGGTTTATTTTATTGGAATGATGGGAATTTGTCCTTAGGCAGTTCTCTCTGCCTTTCTGAAACATCTGTGATGGAGTAGTATTTCTGGGCAATAAGTCAAGGTCCACAACTTAGTTTTCTGCTGTCCTTTAAAGTTTTAAAATATGCCTACATCTCTGTCTCATTTTTAGTTTTCTTCACAGACTCCTTTTGTTTACCTCCCTCTCTGGTGTTTTGCATGATTATTGCTAAGTTTCTTTTCTTTTGACAGTCTCTCCTTGGACACAGTTTTAACTGTTACATATCTTGATGGTTACCAGATCTCTATCTCCAACCTAGACCTCTGTTCTGAGCTCCATATTTATATCCAGCTATCTATTTAGCAGTTCTACCTGGGCTGTCTAAAACTAACCTCTCTTCTAGCCAACTCCACAACAACTCAGAAACCCTTATTTAGACTTCACAATCTGAGTGATACCACAGGCTGTTCATTAGTTTAAGCTGGAAACCTGGGGAGTCACCACAGGCTTTTTTTTTTTTTTTTTTTTGAGACAGGGTCTGGCTCTGTCACCCAGGCTGGAGTACAGTGGTGCTATCAACTTCCCAGGCTCAAGCCATCCTCCCACCTCACCTCCCAAATTCCCATCCCCAGCAGGCCTGGGTAATTTTTTTTATAGAGGTGGGGTTTTGCTATTTTGCCTAGGCTGGTCTTGAACTCCTGGGCTCAAGTGCCACCTGTCTACCTGCCTCAGCCTCCCAAAATGCTGGGATTACAGGTGCCCAACCAGGCCCTCCTTTATTGTTTATCTCCTAGGTCAGGGGTCAGCAAACTGTCTGCTGGATCAGTTCCAGCCAAGTACCTAGAAACCAAGATTTTTTTTAACCTTTTTTTATGAGATAGAGTTTCACTCTTGTTACCCAGACTGGAGTGCGGTAACGCAGTCTTGGCTCACTGCATCCTCCGTCTTGCGGTTTCAAGCGATTCTTCTTCCTCAGCCTCCTGAGTAGCTGGGACTACAGGCATGTGCCACCATGCCTGGCCAATTTTGCATTTTTAGTAGAGATGGGGTTTCTCCATGTGGGTCAGGGTGGTCTCGAACTCCAGATCTCAGGTGATCTGCCCGCAGTGACCTCCCAAAGTGCTGGGATTACAGGCAAGAAAGAGCCACTGCGGCTGACTTTTTTTTTTTTTTTTTTTTTAC
>NW_016107496.1:2432996-2438939 GCF_001604975.1 Cebus imitator
CTCACCACAACTTCTGCCTCTGGGTTCAAGTGATTCTCCTGCCTCAGCCTCCCGAGTAGCTGGGACTACAGGTGTGCGCCACCATGCCTGGCTAATTTTTGTATTTTTAGTAGAGGCGGGGTTTCACTCTGTTGGCCATGCTGGTCTCAAAGTCCTGACCTTGTAATCTGCCCACCTTAGCCTCCCAAAGTGCTAGGATTACAGGTGTGAGCCACTGTGCCTGGCCACTTTTGTTTGTTTGTTTGTTTGATAAGGAGTTTTGATCTTGTTGCCCAGGCTGGAGTGCAGTGGCATGATCTCAGTTCACTGCAAACTCCACCTCCTAGGTTCAAGTGATTCTCCTGCCTCAGCCTCCTGGGATTATAGGCACCTGCCATCATGCCCGGCTAATTTTTGTATTTTTAGTGGAGAGGGGGTTTCACCATGCTGGCCAGGCTGGTCTCGAACTCCTGAATTCAGGTGATCTACCCACGTCAACCTCCCAAAGTGCTGGGATTACAGTCATGAGCCACCATGCCTGGCCCCTGCAAACATCACAGTTTTTTAATTTTTTCCAAGGTCACTGCAGACTATCTATCTATCTATCTATCTATCTATTTTTTTAAATTGTACTTCAGGTTCTGGGGTACATGTGTGGATCATGCAGGGTTGTTGCATAGGTACATACATGGCAAATGGTTTGCTGCCTCCACACCCCCCGTCACCTATATCTGACATTTCTCCCCATGTTATCCCTCTCCAACCTCCCCACCCTGCACTGTCCCTCCCCTAGCACCCCCCCAACAGACTCCAGTGTGTGATGCTCCCCTCCCTGTGTCCAAAACATCACTTTTAATTGTTTCCTTCTCTCCATCTCCACTGCCCCCATCTTGCCTGCTCTGTTTTTTCCTTGGACTAACATGGTAGTCTCCTAACTTGTCTCTTCCTCTGCAGTGTTGTCAGATTTTCTTTCCTTCCCTCCCTCCCTCCCTCCCTCCCTTCCTTCCCTCCCTCCCTCCCTCCTTTTTCTTTCTTGTGTGGAGGAGGGGCAGGGAGGGGAAAATCTGTCAGATTTCTTTATAAAACACAAATAGAATTATGGATTCCCTTGTTTAAAACACTGTAGTGTACTTCATCCTTTTCTTGATTTTCGGCCTTAAGCCACCTCTTCTCTCTTCTGCCTTTAGGACTCTGCTCAGTTATCACCTTTTCCATTAAGCTCACTTGTTTCTTCTGGAGTCATGCCCCTACTCACCTTTTGTGTACTTCCACCATTGCATATGCCACGCTGCATTCTGAGAACTCATTTGCCATTCAGTCTTCCCCTCTACACTGTGTACACATTGAGGGGAGGTTTATTTTTATACCCCCTTTACCTAGCATGGTGCCTGGCATGATGTAGCAATCTAGTGAATTAATATTTATTAATATTAATATTAATAAATAACTATTTGAGGAACAGTTTTTATTTCTGAGGCATGAAAAATATTAGAAGTCTAACGACAATCAGTTTGAGTTGGTAGGCAGGATTTATAGTCTAGATTTTTGATACAATCATGTTTTATTGTCTTGATTTCTGTTTCATAACTTTTAATAAATAAACCATTTTATTTTGAGATGATAGATTCACATGGACTTAAAAGAAATGAGGGACATCCTAGTTTTCTTTTATGTAGTTCTCCCATTGGCAACATATTGTAAAACTGTAGTACAGTAGCACAACCAAGATACTGACATTGAGATAGTCAGTATACAGGACATGTCCATCACCACAAGGTTGCCTCCTGTTGCCCTTTATGGCCATACCACCTCCACTCCCTCCCTAGTGCCTGGCAACCACTAATCTGTTCTCCATCACTAACCTGTTCTTCATTTCTGTGATTTTGTCACGTTGAGAATATTATGTAAATAGAATCACAAAGTGTGTAACCTTTTGGGGCTGGATTTTTTTACTCAGCAAAGCTCTCTAAAGATTTATACAAGTTGTTCTGTGTATCAGTAGTTCTTTTCGTTGTTGAATTTTCTTTTTTTTTTTTTCTTTTCATCTCCAAGATGGAGTCTCACTCTGTTCCCAGGCTGCATTGCAGTAGCACCATTTTGGCTCACTGCAGCCTCTGCCTTCTGGGTTCAAGTGATTTTCCTGCCTGAGCTTCCCGAGTGGCTGAGATTACAAATATATGCCACAACACCCGCCTAATTTTTGTATTTTTAGTAGAGGAGGGGTTTCGCCATATTGGCCAGACTGGTCTCGAACTCCTGGCCTCAAGTGATCTGGCCTCTCAAAGTGCTGGGACTACAGGCATAAGCCAGCACGCCCAGCCACTGTTGCTGAATTTTCATGGCTTTTAAAAGATGAGGCAGTTCACTGTTTATATATCACTGCAGTTTCTTTAAAGGCTTTAATTTTTTTTTTTTTTTGGGAGACGGAGTTGTTATACTCTTGTTGTCCAGGTTGGAGTGCAGTGGTGCGATCTCAGCTCACTGCAACCTCTGCCTCCCAGATTTGAGTGATTTTCCTGCCCCAGCCTCCTGAGTAGCTGGGGTTACAGGTGTCCACCACCATGCCCAGCTAGTTTTGTATTTTTAGTAGAGACGGGGTTTTGCCATGTTGGTCAGGCTGCTTTTGAACTCCTTGACTTCAGGTGATCCACCTGTCTCGGCCTCCCAAAGCGCTGGAATTACAGGCATGAGCCACCATGCCTGGTGAAGACTTTAAATTTTTAACTTCTTGTTCTTTATCTGAATAGTGGTTTTCCAGCTTTACACTCATAAATTATTGAGGCTTAAGGAGCTTTTGTTTAGGTAAGTTATATGTATCCCTGTTTATTGCATGTTAGAAAGTAAAGCTGAAATCTTAAAATACTTAATTCATCCTAAATAACAGTAATAAATTTGTGATATTTATATATAATATACTTTTATATGAGAAATAACTATTCTTCAAAACAAAAAATAATAGGTAGAAAAGCAGCTTTACTTATCTGTGAGTCTCTTAATGTCTGAATTCTTATAAATGTCTTTTCATTAATCTGTTATGATAAAGAAAATCTGGCCTCACATGTATCCCAGAATTTAAAGTAAACTAAATAAATAAATAAGAAAATCTGGCCTCATGCAGCTATGTAGTTGGAACTAGAGTCAGGAGTATAGCATTTTAATAGTCTTATCAGATAACTGTGGATATTCTTCTGTGATACTGCATGGAAAGTTCACAAATAATAACTTCTTAAAGGTTAGTTACAATGTAGATTATGAAACTGTATCAGTTAACTTTTCATACTGTGTTACATTTAGGTTCATTGATCTGTCTCATTCTGTTTTTTTTTTTTTTTCCTTCTTTTCCTTCTTTTGAGACAGCCTGGCTATGCCAGGCTGGAGTGGCACGATCTTGGCTTACTGCAACCTCTACCTTCCAGGTTTAAGCAATCCTCATGCCTCAGCCTCCCAAGTAGCTGGGATCACAGGCACACACTACCACAGCCGGCTAATTTTTGTATTTTTAGTAGAGATGGGGTTTTACTATGTTAGCCAGGCTGGTCTCAAACTCCTGACCTCAAGGGATCACCAGCCTTGGCCTCCCAAAGTTCTGGGATTATAGGCGTGAACCACTGTGACCCACCCTGTTTTATACTTGGAATGGATGTGTTACCCATTTTTTTTAAAGATTATATGTTGGTTATTTGCAAAACAGTTATGCATATTTTCCAAATTTTGATACATTTTTTTTTTTTTTTTTTAGAATCAAAAAACCACGCCTGGCCCTACAAAATTTTTCAATAATGTTATTAAGATGTTATTTGCTCTTTTACACTGTGTTAAAGGCTATTTGAAAATTTTACTTTGGCCATGTGCAGAAAATTTTATTGCTTGTTTTTTATCTGCAACAATGGATCTCAAACTACACTCTTAAATTATTTATACTAATGGTACAAAAGGAAAGGTGAGTAAGATTGCTGGAAACAGCACAAATCAAGGCAGTGGCAACCTAGTCCATGCACTCACAGTAAAAGATAATGATTTTATTACAGCCTGATGCCTGAGTCCACATTTTTGTAAAATTCTGTGTTGTATCAAGGAAATACATTTATACAATTGTTTGGTAGTTGTGAGCTGCCTTTGTTTTTTTAAACATCATTTCTACTTGAAAGAATACATGAGAGATAAACTATGGTTATATACTTAGACTTGGATATCAGCCTGCTATTTTCTCAAAAATGAATGAACTGAGCCTCTTGCTGGCAGCATTTGTTGACAATAATAAGTTTCAGTGAACTGATAGTGATTTTAAGCAAAAACAAACATTTTAGAAAACGTGAATCTAGGCCGGGCAAAATGGCTCATACCTGTAATCCCAACACTTGGGGAGGCCAAGGAGGGCAGATCGCTTAAGCCCGGGTGTTTGACACCAGCCTGAGCAACATGGTGAAACCCTGTCTCTACAAAAATTACAAAAATTAGCCAGGTATGTGGCAGGTTCCTATAAACCCACTAGTCAGGAGGCTGAGGCAGGAGAGTCACTTGAACCTGGGAGGTGGAGGTTGTAGTGAGCTGAGATTGCACCATTGCACTCTAGCCTGGGTGATAGAGTGAGACTCCATCTCAGGAAAAAATAATAATAATTTTTGCTTCACATACCCCTATAATTTTGGGGAGCCTCCCAGAAACTGTGGACCACAGTTTGGAGAGCTGCAGATTAACAGTAAAGTCATTTTTGACTCAACTGTATTTCCTTCTCACTCCTCTCATTTCGTCTCTTTGCCTTTACTTTTGCTGAGATTGGCCTGGTAGGTGTGCTGACTGGGTTGAATACCATTCCTGGTCAGATCTCCACTTCTGACTGGCAGCCTTGGCACAGGCACTTCCCACAAATGCTGGGAATAACCATGGGTGCAAAGGAGAAGACCAGTTCATAGCTTCACCTAGACCTTGCGGGACAGAAACAACAGGGAAGGGCCAACCTTGTCGACCCTGTTGGCTTGCTTGTGTGTACATTCAGAAATTGGTTACATCACATGGGCCTGAGTCCACAGTGAGACACTAACTGTGAGTCAGGTACTTTGCTTCTGAAGAAGTCTTATGGGCTCCAGGATGGGAGAGACTCTTAGGGCCCTCCAGAGGTCTCAGCACTACGCACTGTTGCCCGAAACCTTCTGAGTCATATTATAATCATTTCATTCTACTTCATGCCAGTTATCTCCAGGAAAATGCCTCCAGTTTCCTGGCATTAATAAGCCTTTGGAGCTAAGAGATTTTTCCTTATGAGTACTCTAGATGTTCTCTTTTATAAGTTAAGCCCGTTTTCTTTAATTTTATTTATATTTATTTTTGAGACAGAGTCTTGCTCTGTCACCCAGGCTGGAGTGCAGTGGCACGATCTTGGTTCACTGCAGCCTCCACCTCCCAGATTCAAATAATTCTCCTGCTTCAGCCTCCCAAGTAACTGGGAATACAGGAGCACACCGCCATGCCTGGCTAAGTTTTTGTATTTTTTAGTTGAGACAGGGGTTTCACTGTGTTGCCCAGGCTGGTCTCAAACTCCTGAGCTCAGGCAATCTGCCCGCCTCAGCCTCCCAAAGTGCTGGGATTATGGAATTACAGGTGTGAGCCACCGCACCCAGCCTAATTTAATTTTTTTAAATAAAAATAGCCAACAATGGTGCTCCTTATGCTTTTTCTTTATATTTTGCAGAAAATATTATTTTCTGTATCTTTTTTTTTTTAGAGACGGAGTTTTGCCCTTGTTACCCAGCCTGGAGTGCAATGGCGCGATCTCGGCTCACCGCAACCTCCGCCTCCTGGGTTCAGGCAATTCTCCTGCCTCAGCCTCCTGAGTGGCTGGGATTACAGCCACGTGCCACCATGCCCAGCTGATTTTTTGTATTTTTAGTAGAGACGGAGTTTCACCATGTTGACCAGGATGGTCTCGATCTCTTGACCTCGTGATCCACCCGCCTCAGCCTCCCA
>NW_016107496.1:2439639-2456777 GCF_001604975.1 Cebus imitator
TTTTTTAAGACGGGGTTTTACCATGTTGGTCAGGCTGGTCTTGAACTTCTGACCTCCGGTGATCTGCCCACCTTGGCCTCCAAAGTGCTTGGATTACAGGCGTGAGCCACCATTCCCGGCCTCACATCATTATTTTCTAAACCTGAATGAGCACAACTACTCAATGACTTTCAAAAACACAGATTTCTGGGCCTAATTGAAACCTTAAAGTAACTCTTCTGGAAATGCCTATAATTAGCCAGATTTGAGAATCATTGAAACAGGAATTTATTCATAAGCTAAAAAATGGGCAAGCTCTTAAGACTGCTACTGCGTAAAGAAAAGGTCCTTTGTGGTCTCAGAAATGATATCCACCCTCCTGGGCAACCAGTTGTTTCAGTAAAACCAGTCAGGTAACCCTCTGGTTGGTAAGGCTGGGGGCGCCCAGTAGGAGTTTGATTCTTTCCAGCTGTATGCTGTACAGTTCACCTTGTTTGCCACAAATTAGGTTTTCAAAGAGGGGAGTGAAAAGACATGTGGGAGGGGGTAGAGGAGATTGCTAGTAGAATAAAATACTATTTACTTTATATCCTAGGAGGGGAATTACTCAGTGCTGATTTCTCCTCCATAGTCCCTCTTTGCTACGCACATTCACCACAGCGGCAGGTGACCTTAAACACTACTTGTGGTGTACATTATCCTGCTTAAGACGGTGGTATCACCAGGCAGCCCAAGGGATATCCAGTCGACTCCTGCTGACTCAGGCAGCATGCTTTACTTGCCCCTCCATGCTTTACTTATTGTTGGCCAAAGGGAAAGTTAATAAAGATGAGCTCATTTGTTGCAGCAGTTTCATGAGCTATACAGTTAGAAATTTGTTGAGGAAGGGAAGAAAATATAATCTTTTCTTTTACTTTTTTCTTTTTTTGTGGCCAGAATGTAGCCTTTAATACTGATTGAGGCAGAGCTCAGTGTGAGAGCCGTGCGATCCTGCACTGAATCCTTGAGTTAGGCCCCCTTGGAGCTGGGCAGGCCTCCCACAGAGTAGGACACAGGGCATGGTGGAGCATGCTTGATCTCTAAAAAAGAAGGGCAGTGACTTTTTAGATGAAGTGAATTTTGTTTGGGAGGATAATAGCTTCTGTTTTTCTTTTTTGAGGAGTGGAATTTCGCTCTTTTTGCCCAGGTTGGAGTGCAATGGCGCGATCTCGGCTCACTGCAACCTCAGCCTCCCGAATAGCTGGGATTACAGGCACACGCCGCCACACCTGGCTAATTTTGTATTTTTAGTAGGGACAGGGCTTCACCACATTGGCCAGGCTGGTCTCAAACTCCTGACCTGAGGTGATCCGCCCGCCTCAGCCTCCCAAAGTGCTGGAATTACAGTGTGAGCTACCACACCTGGCCTAATAGCTTCTTTTTCTGATTAGTTATTAAGGAAGCAGACTAGAATTCTATGAGACATTGTAATATTAGTTTATATTAGAAGCATAAAATAAATATTGGTTCCATCTTAGCCCTCTGGATTTCTTTTATTACTGTCTTACCCTTTTTAATGGAGATTTTCAAACATATACCAGAATAGAGACAACTGTATAGTGAATCTCCATGTACCCATCACCCAACATCAACAGTAAAAACACATGACCCATCTACTTTCATCTATGTCCCATTCACTTTTCTTCTCCTGCACCTCTCCCGCCTCCAGTTATTTTAAAACACATTTCAAGCATTAACGTATAATTTCATTTACAAGTACATAAGTTAGTCAGTGATCTCATTTCCACTGATAGGATGCACCATTTTTTTTTAGTTGGTTTTCTGGTTTCTTTTTAAAAGATGGCTGATAGCTGGGCGCGGTGGCTCACACCTATAATCCCAGCACTTTGAGAAGCTGACGTGGGTGGATCACCTGAGGTCCGGGAGTTTGAGACCAGCCTGACCAACACAGAGAAAATCCATCTCTACTAAAAATAGAAAATTAGCCAGGCGTGGTGGTGCATGCTTGTAATCCCAGAGAATTGCTTGGGCCCGGGAGGCGGAGGTTGCAGTGAGCCAAGATTGCACCATTGCACTCCAGCCTAGGCAACAAGAGTGAAACTCCATCTCAAAAAAATAGATTAATTAATTAAAGATGGCTGATAATCAGATGATTGGATCAAATTCTGGGAATGTATAGAGTCCGTAACATTCTATTTTTGTGTTGGTGAGGGTGGAAACATTTACCTAGATTAGATTAGAATTACCAAGATGATGTTAGGAATCTAATTCTTGGCAAAAATTTTGATGATAAAATTGATTGAAGGAAATGTTTACCATATACACAAAGTGTTAGTAGAATTCCATGTAGGCATAACCACAAGCCACAAATGGGCTTCATTGTTGCCTGGAAGCCCTGCTGATAAATTTGTTTTATCATGTTCTGAGAAGACTATTACATATGTTTTCCTCAAACCCGCACACATGTCCTCTATTCTCTTAGCCAATGGCTTTGTTTCATTTTTCTCTGATGAAATAGAAATCTTTCCAGAGGGACACCCTCATCTTCCCTCCACCACATCTACACTTTTTTTTTTTTTTTTTTTTTTAGCCAGACCCCTCTTCTCTTGTGTCCCTCCAGTTGGTTATAGTGGTGGTGAGTACTTGTTTCATCTGAACCTGACACATGCTTCATCCTTCCATTGGTGCTGGGCACCCCCCACCTTCACAAGGCCCTTGCTGCTTCTGTGGTCCACTTTCCTCCCCCATTTGCAGGTGCTGCTTGTCTGCCGGAGCATTCCTGCTGATCATAGACAGATGTCCCAATTTAGGATTTTTTGACTTTATGAAGGTACAAAAGTGATACAAATTCAGTATAGTCCTTTACTTACAATGGGATAATGTACTGATAAACCCATCCTAAGTTGAAAATATTGTAAATTGAAAACACACTTAGAGTTCATGATATTTTTATTTATGATGGATTTATCCACATGTACCCCATTGTAAATCAAGAAGCATCTGTGCAGGTAACACTCTGGCGTACCCCCATCTTGAGAAATAAACCTTTATTAAATCAGCCTCTCCCTGTAGTCAGTGACTCACTCTTTTTTCCCCATCACAGCAAAACTCTTCGAAGAGTTGTCTACTCTTTCTTCTATTGTTTCTTGTCTTCCAGTTCTTTAGAACACTCAGTCCTGGCTGCCATTCTCACTGCTTCACTGAAACCATCCTTGTTGGAAGCACCGAAGTCCCCAGTGTGGGCATCCCGTCATTTTCTGTCTGCCTCACAGACCTATACTAGTTCTCTTTACTTCCATTGGCTGACCTCTGAATGCCTGAATGCCCTGGAGCTCAATCTTGGACTTCGCTTCTCTTTATTTACACACTTTCTTTTGTGAGTTCACCCACTCCATGGCTTTAAATGCCATTTTTATGTGGATGACTTATAAATCTAAATCCACAGCCAAGGCTTATCCTCTGAGTTCCACCTTGATATTAGTAACCTGTGACCCAGACCTCACAGGTGGAGAGGAAAGTTTTGACTTTTTCCCCCTAGTCCTTTTTTCATTTTAGCAAGTGGACCCTTAATACAGTCAGTTGCTCATGTTCTGAAACATGGGAGCCATCTTAAATCCTTCCCTGCCCCTGTGCAGCCCTTCAGCAGTTTTATCCGTTTCACCTAGTGTATATATCTTAAATGCATTCATTTCTCTCTGTCTGCACTTCCACCACTAGTCACCATCATTTTTCAACTAGAAAACTACTTGAGTTTCCTAATTGGTTTCTGTGCTTCCATTTTTGTCTCCTGTGTACTGTTTTCTTCACAGCAGGCAGAGAGTTCTAATAAAATTTTTTACTTTTTGGAGACAGTCTTACTCTGTGGCTCAGGCTGGGGTGCAGTGGCGCAATCTCGCCTCACTACAACCGCCACCTCCCAGGTTCAAGTGATTGTCCTGCCTCAGCCTCCTGAGTAGCTGGGATTACAGATGTGTGCCACCACACCGATCTGATTTTTTCTTTTCTTTTTTTTTCTTTTAATTTTTTATGGAGGCCCTGGGTAAAACCGTTCGATTTTTGTATTTTTAATAGAGACAGTGTTTCACTATGTTGGTCAGGCTAGTCTCAAACTCCCAACCTTAAGAGATCTGCCCACCTCAACCTCCCATAGTGCTGGAATTACAGGTGTGAGCCACTGCGCCTGGCCAAAAATGTTTAACCATATCATCTAACACTTTGCTTAGTCCTTAATGGTTGCATTACATGTAGAATCAATCATGACTCGTTCAGGATCCTGCCTGCTTCTCTTGCCTCATCTCTACCACTTTTTCTGTCCCTTGTTGTGCTGTGACTATACTTGTCCTCTTTCACAGCAGGATCTTTCATGCCCTGGGGCCTTGACACTTGCTGTTCCTTCTACATGGACTCTTCTGTTTCTGGTTCTTGTCCTTATTCTTCAAGATGCAGCTTAAATGTTGCTTCTTCTGAGAGCCCATTTCTGATCACCCTTCCCAAAACAGTCACTTATCCACCACAATCTGTACTTTGTCACAATTTCTGTTTTTTCAAGCAAATATTGATTGCCTATTCAACAGTGTCCAGCATTGTTCCAGACATTGAAGATATAGCAGTGGGCAAGGTAGACACACCAGGAAGCTTATGTGTAGTGGGGAGACAAACCACAGATAAATTATGTGCTGACTGTGACCTGTGCCATGTAGACAGATGAGGCAGGCTAAGGGGTTGAAGGGAATTGAGGGATAGCTGCTCTTCTGGGCAGAGTGGTCAGAGGAGGAGACATTTTGGCAAGGACTCCAATAAACAGAGAGGATCGTGTGAATATTGGGAGGAAGAGTGTTCTGGCAAAGGGATCAGCAGGTGAGGCCCCAAGGAGGAACAAGGTAGGTGCCTTGGAAGACTAGTTCAGCAGGTATGTGGCCAGAGTGGCGTGAGGAAGAACAGAGAGAACTGGCTGAGAAGTAGACAGGAGTCAGTTCACTTAAGGCTTCACAGGCCATGGTAAGGAGTTTAGTTTTTATTCAGAGTGTGGGAAGTTTTGAGCAAGGTATAGACATCATCTAATTTACATTGAAAAGGATTACCTTGTTATGTGCTATTAATGCAAAGGTCAAGAAAAGACACAGAGAGACACCCCAAAAGGTGACTGCAGTTACCTAAGAGAATAACACTTTTGTAATTATCTTGGGTATTTACTTCTTTTCTAAAAATATATCTATCAGCATAAACTCTATAAAATCGAGGATCTTATCTGTCCTTTCCCTAAAGTTCTTGTTACCCAGCACAGTACCACTTTCAGTGAATACATTCGATTGAGTGAATGACCTGGAGGTTCCTACATAAGCATGGCTTTCTGAGAAGCTCCTAGGTGTGGCCGATTTACTTTGTTTCAGAGGGAGTTAGTCTTTTCATGTGTTCTATTAATACGAGGGGATTGGACTCAGGAGGGGATCTCTGAAGGCTCTGCCAGTCTCACTGTGGACAACAATATAGCTATTCCTGGTTTTACCAAAATGGTAAAAAGAAAATTATAGAGGAGGTAAGCATTCAAATAAAAATAAGATTTGCATTTAAAAAGTTATTTCAGCTGCAGTCCTTTGGAGAATGACTTGGAGGAGACCAGAGGCTGGGTTATTTGGAGGATGTGGAGAGGGCAAGTCCAGGCAGATGACTTATGGCCTGGACTCAAGTGACAGTCAAGAAGATAAAGGAGAATGCCGAAGAAGTGATGGGACTTCCCCAAACTTGTACACAGTTGAGGCTAAAACCTGTACTCCCAGTTCCTAGTTCAGCACTTTTACTCTTGATACTTTAAAAAAATGTCTTGAAGATGTGAGTTTCCTAGAAAAGTTGTTGTAATGTATGCATATGCATAATGACAGTGATTTTATGTAAAACAAAGAAAAAAATTTTTTTTTGAGACAGAATCTTGTTCCATCGCCTGGGCTGGAGTATGGTAGCTCAGTCTTGGCTCACTGCAACCTCTGCCTCCTGGGTTCAAGAGATTCTCCTGCCTCAGCCTCCCAAGTAGCTGGGACTACAGGTGTATGCCACTACACCTGGCTAATTTTTGTATTTTTAGTAGAGATGAGGTTTCACCATGTTGGCCAGGCTGGTCTTGAACTCCTGACCTCAGGTGATCCACCTGCCTTTGCCTTCCAAAGTGCTGGGATTACAGGTGTGAGCCACTGTACCTGACCAAAAAAATTTTTTTATACAAAAAGCTATTATAAACATTGTGATCAAAATTTGCCCATGTTGAAAACATATTTTTGCTTGTAAGCTTATATGCTTCTTTGGGTGGGTTCTCAGGACAGCACTTGACTGTTAAACAGAAGAGGTAGTGATATTTTCACTGTATGTTTCTCTTTTGTATCTTTGGATTTTGAACCATGGGTGAGTGTATTATAAAAATAAGTACTCTGTAGCAATTAAAACTTAAGTTGGTCTGCTCTTAGGTTCCTCTCGCTTCCAGATGCAGTCACTTTGTTGTTACACCTCTACACTTTAGGTAGAGGGGCAGGATCTTCACTGCAGCTTGAAGTGTATAGGAAGCTTCTAGATGAAATCAGAGCTTACCACAAAGTCCAAGTCCCTTTGTCTCTTCTGTGAACCTTTCCCTGGTCCTTTTAGATTCTGTGGCTAGTCTGTTATTGACTCTGCCCAGCCTTTAGACCACCCTCTTATTTTGCCCTTCACTTGCTATATTAAGATATTTACTTGATGACTAATTAATGGAAAGCTACCTTTTTGTCATTCCTTGATTTTGGACACCTGCCCTTACTAGAGGTTACGTGAGGGGAGGGATCATTTTTCATGAGGCACCTTGTTAAATTCTGTCCAAAATAAAACTAACTTGATATTTTAATTCATAAAGGTATATAGAAATGCCTAAGGCCAGCCAGGCGTGGTGGCTCACATCTGTAATCCCAGCAGTTTGGGAGGCTGAGGCAGGTGGATCACTTGGGGTCAGGAGTTTGAGACCAGCCTGGCCAACATGCTGAAACCCCGTCTCTACTAAAAAAAAATACAAAAAATTAGCTGGGTGTGCTAGCGCGTGCCTGTAATCCCAGCTACTTGGGAGGCTGAGGTAAGAGAATTGCTTGAACCTGGGAGGCAGAGGTTGCAGTAAGCTGAGATCACACCATTGCAGTCCAGCCTGGGCGAAGAAGCAAGACTTTGTCTCAAAAAAAAAAAAAAAAAAAAAAAAAAAAAAAAAAAAAAAAAAAAAAAAAAAAAAAAAAAAAAAAAAAAAAAAAAAAAACGCCTAAGGCTAGATTGTGATAGTCCAGGAATTTGTCAGTACTCTCTATTTCAATCCTACTTTCTCTGTTTTCAATTTTTTCTTCCTCCCTTTAGTGTCTCCTATGAAAACCCTAAAAATGTTTTAATCTTTTGCAATTTGTTTCTGAAAGCTGAAGATTAACCTGCATGTTGTCGGCCACTCAGGCTTCTCTCTTCCACTCTTCCCAGTGGTTCTTTTATCACTTACCAGTTATTTATTGCAGGGGTTCTGTATACATTTCTGTTTTGGGGTCTGTTCCAGAGAATAAAAGGACAAAATTTGTTTAAACTCTGACCTAGTTATGTTTGAAAACTAGGTATAGCAAGAAAATTTCAAAGAAAATTATCTTGAGGTCATTTGCGTTTATAAAAGTATATAGGTTTAGGATTTATTTATTTATTTATTTATTTTTTTGAGATGGAGTTTTGCTCTTGTTACCCTGGCTGGAGTGCAATGGCGCGATCTCGGCTCAGCGCAACCTCCGCCTCCTGGGTTCAGGCAATTCTCCTGCCTCAGCCTCCTGAGTAGCTGGGATTACAGGCACGCACCACCATGCCCAGCTAATGTTTTGTATTTTTAGTAGAGATGGGGTTTCACCATGTTGACCAGGATGGTCTCGATCTCTTGACCTGGTGATCCACCCGCCTCGGCCTCCCAAAGTGCTGGGATTACAGGCTTGAGCCACCGCACCCGGCCAGGATTTATTTTGTTATCTGTAGAATACCAACGGGTGAAAGCAAAGGTAGACTTAAATGCTGTTACTTCTTTCCCTGAAATCCAACCTTGAAATAACACTTTGGTGAAACAATGTTAGAAATTGATTTGTTGGTACTTTCTTTTTTTTCCTTTTCCTTTTTCTTTTTTCAGACAGTCTCACTCTGTTGCCCAGGCTGGAGTATCATGGCGCAATCTCGGCTCACTGCAGCTTCACCTCCCAGGTTCAAGTGATTCTTGTGCCTCAGCCTCCTGAGTAGCTGAGATTACAGGCATGTGCCACCAGGCCCAGCTATTTCTTTGTACTCTTAGTAGAGATGGAGTTTCACTGTGTTGGCCAGGCTAGTCTTGAACTCCTGACCACTGGTGATCAGGCCGCCTCAGCCTCTCAAAGTGTTGGGATTATAGTATGAGCCACCACTCCAGGCCTGATTCATCAATACTTCTACCATACTGTACTGAACTTGAGACTGGGGGTTCCCTAGTACATTTAAAAAATTGATATGTAGTAGTAATTTCCTTAATAATCACTTCACTCAAGATCAGGAGGACCTTTTTTAGGAAATGCTATCTGAATGAGATATCTTTCTCTCCCCTTGGTTTGGGTCACTCTGCTGGGTGGAGAACAGATGCCCATAATAAGACCATGTTAGCTAGAATCCCATCTTAACCCAGCTGCTGGATTCTATGTTTACAGCCCCTACTGTCTAGCTGGATTTGTGCCTGTTTCTGTAGAACATTATAAATTTGGAGGATAGAGATGGGGTTTGATGAAGTGACATGTAAGAGAAAAATCTCTTAATTTCCAGAATTTATATTTGCTCACCTTTAAAATCAGTTGATTGAATGAGATGATTGCTGTCTCATTAAATTAAAATTTGTTTGCCTGTGTTTGTTTTTTGAGATGGAGTCTCACTGTTGCCCAAGCTGGCGTGCAGTGGCATGATTCTCCTGCCTCAGCCTCTCAAGTAACTGGAATTACAGATGCGTGCCGCCACACCCAGCTAACTTTTTCTATTTTTAGTAGAGACGGCGTTTCACCATGTTGGCCAGGCTGGTCTCGAACTCCTAACCTCAAGTGATCCACCCACCTCAGCCTCCCAAAGTGCTGGTATTACAGGTGTGAGACACCACGCCCAGCCATTAATTTAAAATTTGTGGTTGTTGTAAATGAGTGTATAATGTCAGGAAAAATGCACACCGAGACAGTGGATCACTCAACAAGGCTAGTTTACCTCCTGCAGAAAGGCTGCAACTCGCTGGCAGTCTTGCCACGTGGACACACCTGAACAAAGGAGACAGGGACATTTATAACTTTCATAACGTGACGCAATCACCCTACTGCTGTGTCCAGTTTCCGTTGGCCAGAACAGGACCTCACATTCATGCTTGACCCAACTGGCTAAAAACTTGGAAATTTCCTGAATAGATAAGGGGAAAGAAGACAAGGAAAAAGAGGAAGCTAGTCAGGAGAAGGTCGGGAGGGTTTCCAAATAAGGAATGGCATGCGCCAAGGTTTGGAGCTTGCCCAGTCCTATTCAGACATGCTGGAGTGAATTAAGGTAGCTGATTTAAGATGTGGCTGATTTAGAGAATATGTGGAGGGTATATGTTTATGCTAATAACAGGTAATGGCCATATAGCAAGAGATTGTAACTGCTTATAATGTAGTCTAAGATAAAAACTTTGAAGAAGAACTTTCCCATCTCTCACAATTCCCTCCTCTTTTCATTTCATAATTATTCTTCAAACTTCTTTAATACGTCCTTGCTTCATTATTTGGCTTGGTCATCCAACAGAAGTAATTTCTCTGGATAGGGTGGAGGAGGAGTTGGAGATAGGTTAGCGAGGGTAGTATTTATGAGCCTTTGCACAAGTCCTCAAACACAGGGTATAATACAACATACTGCAAGAAGAAGTATACCTAATACTGCTACCAGGGAAGTGAGGACTGATGCCAAAGTGTCCTTTCATTTGTCAAACCAGTTTTCTAGCCAGTTTGAAATGGGGTTATTTACTCCCACATTTTTGGCTAGTTCATTAGATAGGGCCATAAGTTGCCGTAAGGCTGTCGTGATACTTCCATCTGGAGCTGTGTTATTTGGAATGAAAGTGTACAGCATTGAGTCTTAGTCATTACACAAACACCACCCTTTTCAGCTAACATCATGTCAAGAGCAATCCTGTTTTCCTATGCCATTTGGCTGGTAGACCTTAACTGTTCTGTGATTCCCTTAACAGCATCCTCAGTACAGTTAACAAATCATTGTTGATTATAATAAATATAATTTATCCAGTCTACATTTGTATTTATTTTCAGCCACCAGAATAGTGTTGATTTAAATTCAGCAGCTATCTGGTCTCTGGCTTTAAATTCATTTGGAACTCCTCTTAGGACCCCAATTGCATCTAAGTACACATGAGAATCAAAGGACCCATATGGGGCTCCTCTTATATGTCGTGGTGGGTTTCCTCTATCTTTGGTTGATGAAATGCCAGGGTGAAAGGGATAGCCAATTGTACTAGAGTGAAAGTACCACTCCAGTTATTTGGCAGAGTGTCCAGTAAGGGTCCCTGACAATACCATCATACGTCCACTCAGGGATGGCCAATGGAAGGCAGGTGGGTTAGCTCTCCGAAGTGCCTTACTTCACTGCATCCCGTGAAATGTCTAAGGAATATTGAGTTATTCTCCTGCCATGAGAGGCACGAGGCAATCCCTCCCTCAGAAAATGGGGTTGAATGGCCCTCGAGGACTGACCCACAGGGTGTTGGACCTCAGGATATAGCAGAGAGAGAGCTTGGCACAGTCCGTTGTTCCAGGCAGTAGAATGTTGAAAAAGAGCTATCTCACAGTGTCTCTGTCTCCTAGGCTGGAGTGCAGTAGCATTATCTCAGCCCACTGTATCCTCCACCTCCTGGGCTCAGGTGGTCCTCCCACCTCAGCCTCCTGAGTAGCCAGGACTACAAGCACTTGCCAGCTAATTTTTCTTTGTTTTCCTTTTTTTTGTGGGAACATGGTTTTCCAGTTGGGCACAGTGGCTCACGCCTGTAATCCCAGCACTTTGCGAGGCTGCAGCGGGCAGATCACGAGGTCAGGAGTTCGAGACCAGCCTGACCAACATGGTGAAACCCTGTCTCTATCAAAAATGCAAAAGTTAGCCAGGCATGGTGGTGCATGCCTGTAATCTCAGTTATTAAGGAGGCTGAGGCAGGAGAATTGCTTGAACCTGGGAGGCAGATGTTGCAGTCAGCCGAGATTATACCACTATACTCCAGCCTGGGTGACAGAGCAAGACTCCATCTCAAAAAAAGAAAAAAAAAAGAAACATGGTTTTGCCATATTGCCCAGGCTGGTCTCGAACTCCCAAACTAAAGCAATTCTCACACCTGGGCCTCCCAAACTGCTGAAATTTCTGGTGTGAGCTACCATCCCCAGCCACGTGATAAAATTCTTAACACTACATTGTATAAATGAGAGTTTTTGCATTCTGGCTGCTATTTTACATATCAGGGGACTAAAATGATAATTATTTCTTAACTTTATTTTTACTATTTTTAATTTTTTTTTTTAGACAGTCTCTTTGTTTTGTCCAGTCTGGAGTGCAGTGGTATGACCTAGGCTCACCGCAACCTCTGCCTCCCGGTTTCAAGTGATTATCCTGCCTCAGTCTCCTGAGTAGCTGGGATTACAGGCTCATGCCACCATGCCCAGCTAATTTTTATGTATTTGGTAGAGACAGGGTTACACCATGTTGGCCAGGCTCGTCCTGAACTCCTGACCTCAAGTGATCCACCTGCCTTGGCCTCCCAAAGTGCTGAGATTACAGGCGTGAGCCACTGTGCCCAGCCAATCTTTATCCTTTTGTCGAGACAGCCTGTTGTCCAGGCTGGAGTGTAGTGGCACAATCATAGCTCACTGCAGCCTCAAACTCCTGAGTAGCTGAAACTACAGATGAGTGCCACCATGCCTGGCTAATTTTTTTTTTTTTTTTGTAGTGACGACATTTCACTTTGTTGCCTAGGTTTCTTGTGAACTCCTGGACTTAAGCAGTCCTCCTCCTGCCTTGGCCTCCTAAAGTGCTGGCAATACAGTTAACAGCCACTGCACCTGGCCTTCACCTTGAGCTATTTATTTTCGTTAGTAGTTCATAGCTAATAGTATTGATGCTTTTACTTAAGATACTGCACCTGGAAGCCTCTCTCCTGTCAATAATAGGTGCTTCTTAAATATTGGTTTTCTTCCTTTCTTTGAACTCCAAAGCAGTTGAGCATTGTCATGTTCTCTATGCACTGATGTCTGACCTGTTCACTGGAGAATTTAAATATGACAAGTTGTCAGTGTTATACTCGCTGTTAGAGCTATTCTCCATACTTTTCTGAGTTTGCACACAAGGCAACTAAATTTCAGTTTGAGCTAAACTTGACTTTTTACCTCTATAGCCTTTCTCATTGTTCTATATACTGCTGGAATTAAAACCCATACACTAAGTAGAACTTGTGTATAGCCTTAGACTTAATATCCTGATGTAGGAGTTCAGTTTTTTAAAAATGTAGAACTTGTTGACTTTATGGTAAACACAAAACAGTTCATTAAGGATGTGTCCCAACCTAACAAATTATTCCACCCATTTTGCAGATGAGAATGAGCCCATCAGAGATTACTAAATCACCTAAGGCCACAAGTGGAGATGAGGCGTGGGCATTATTGGGTAGTTAATCAGTAGTTCCTACTTGGATTATACCCTTCGTTTCTTTTTAAATGTGAGGTATCAAAGCCCAACCAACCCTTCTCCACTGCCTCAATAATTAGAGCACAGAAACAGGTATCCTGAGTTTGAATATGAACCATGACATCTTTAGCTATTTTCTCTTTGATCTGAATTCCCATACCTATAAGAATAGTGTTTACCTCAGGGATTTTATGAGTATTAATTTAGGTTTGATTTTATTGATGAGGCCTTTACAAGAAAAGAAACTCTTCTCTTTTGTATTTGGCTGATGTTTAGGTTCAGTTTAGAATTCAGCGGAATTTTCTTTAATTTCATAAAGTCAATACATATTGTTGTTAAGCTTGGTACTTGTATTACCTCATTATATGATGTAGTAGTTTAGGACTTAACATACTTAACAGTATACTACATTTTTGTAAGTGTGAAGCAGCTTAAATGCTCAAATTATTAATTCAGAGCTCAACATTGTCAAATAGAAAAAGGTCACCGAAAATATCCAAATAATATATTTAAAAAGTTTAACCCAACTCAAATATAACATATTAAAAGATGTTTATGGTAGGCTGAGGCGGGTGGATCACCTGAGATCAGGAGTCTGAGACCAGCCTGGCCAACGTGGTGAAACCCTGTCTCTACTAAAAATATAATAATTAGCTGGGCATGGTGGTGGGCGTCTGTAATCACAACTACTTGGAAGGCTGAGGCAGGAGAATCTCTTGAACACAGGAGGCGAAGGTTGCAGTTAGCTGAAATCGCACCATTGCATTCCAGCCTGCGCAACAAGAACAAGACTCCGTCAAATGAATGAATGAATGAAGTTTATGGTTTGGTGTATAGTGAAATGTGTATTGCTAGTCTGTCTTAGTATTATATCAGTTTATATGTTTTGCTGTTTTTATTTCACATGACTAATTTTTAGGTAACATTATCTGGCTTATTTTAACAATGTAAAATAACTGTCAGGGTTGAATGACAAGTCTTTTTTTTTTTTGAGACAGAGTCTTGTTCTGTCGCCCATGCTGGAGTGCAGTGGCGCAGTCTTGGCTCACTGCAACCTCTGCCTCTTGAGTTTAAGCGATTGTCCTCCCTCCGCCTCCTAAGTAGCTGGGACTATAGGCACCCACCACCACGCCTCGCTAATTTTCGTATTTTTAGTAGAGACGGGGTTTCACCATATTGGCCAGGCTGGTCTTGAACTCCTGACCTTGTGATCTGACCACCTCAGCCTCCCAAAGGGCTGGGATTACAGGTGTGAGCCACTGCGCCCAGCCGAATGACTAATCTTAATGGGCTTGGCCTGTGGATTCCAAGATTCACCTTTTCACATTTAACTCTAATATAGTTCTTTCTATTAGCTTTGACATTTTCTTTTTATTGGAAGGGAGGAGCTCTACTTTGAATAACATGATATGTTTTGAAAATGATTTTTATACTACTTTCAAGTTAAATCGGCCATATGAATTAAGCTCAAGCTTGCATTTTTTTTTTTTTTTTTTTTTTTTTTTAAGACAGAGTCTCACTCTGTCGCCCAGGCTGAAATGCAATGGCGCGGTCTCCGCTTACTGCAACCTCCTGGGTTCAAGCGATTCTCCTGCCTCACCCTCCCAAGTAGCTGGGATTAAAGGCACCCACCACCACGCCTGGCTAATTTTTGTATTTTTAGTAGAGACAGACTTTCACCATGTTGACCAGGCTGTCTCGAACTCCTGACCTCATAATTCATCTGCCTTGGCCTCTCAAAGTGCTGGGATTACAGGCATAAGCCACTGCGCCCGGCCTAGCTTTCATTTTAAAAGGAATAACACATTGGCAGCTGTTGGCTCTAATGAGAGTAAAACCATGCTGACTCTGGTGATGCGTGTTTGCAAGCTAGTGGTGCACACAGTTTGTAAGTTCTCTGACCATTTGTGTGGTGGCGAATCTGTTTAAGAACTGGAGAGTAAACTGGTAAGGTTCTTAATTTTTAAAATTATTTATTTTGAGACAGGGTTTCACTCTGTCACCAGGGCTAGAGAGCAGTGGCTACTGATCACAGCTTGGCTCACCTGCAGTCTTGACTTCTTGGGCTCAGGTGATCCTCCCACTTCAGCCTCCCTAGGTAGCTGGGACTACAAGCATGCACCATCACACCTAGCTAACTTTTTGTATTTTTTATAGAGATGGCGGTTTCACCATGTTGCTCAGGCTGGTCTTGAACTCCTGGGCTCAAGCGGTCTGTCTGCCTTGGCCTCCCAAAATGCTAGGATTACAGGTGTGAGCTACTGAGCCCAGCCAGTTTTTTATGAACAGAAAGCATCAAGTACGTCCAGATTATTTTTAATGTGGCTGTTTGGGAGAATACTACATACATGTTGCTCAAGTACAGTTGTCTTGCTTTGTGACAGTTGAACGTATTCAGCAACAATTCTGTGTATTGATTTACATTATAAAATAAGCCATTTATTCATAGAAGAAAAATCTTATGTGGACTCAAGTAAAAATGTATAAGAAAATAATTAAATAGGCTCTGGCACATGACCTCCTGGGGTTATAGTGAAGTGCTCCTATCTTCTCATCCTCCACTTTTGATCTTGCCCATCACCCTTAAGGAGTAGGATTTCTTTGTACCTTTGTGATCTCCAGAAGTTCCTGGAACATATCCTTCTGCTGTATTTAAGGAATTTATAATATTCAGTAAAGCAGAATAATTTGATCACACTTTGCCAATAGGTGCTTCCATCTTCATGTAGTATTCTAGTCTGAGAAGTCCATGGCTGTAAGACTTTGGTTCATAAAAGAGGAATTCAAGGTCGTTTATGAGTGCTTTGTATTTGAAGTCCCATGTATCTGAATTTACTTGTAAGTCAACTTAGTATATTAAAAGGAGTCTGACGTAAATAGCATTGTTTTAGAAGTATAAAAGTAAAAATTATAAGTAGAAACAAAAAATAAATATTGGGAGAGGGTCTTAAGACTTTTGACTGTATGAGTTTGGTTATATCTCTTTTGCATGGTGGTAAAAACAGATTAACAAAAGAATGGGTATGGATGGTTGGAGGCAAGGAGGTTAATATCCATAGGCAGTGTGGGGCTGTGGAATCTTAGAGCTTTTCTGCTCATCTCTTTCAATGGCTGTATAAGTAAGTACCAGACCAGCCTGGGCTTCACTTTTGACATGTCTCCCGGACTGGGAGCCTCTCAGAAGGTTGGCCTCGTTTGGATGACCCTGAAAGAGAGTTTTTTTTGTTTGTTTGTTTTTGAGACGGAGTCTCGCTCTGTTGCCAAGCTGGAATGCAGTGGTGCTATCTCTGCTCACTGCAACTTCCGCCTTCCAGGTTCAAGCAGTTCTCCTGCCTCAGCCTCCCGTGTAGCCACTACGCCCAGCTAATTTTTGTATTTTTTTAGTAGAGACAGGGTTTCATCATGGTGGCCAGGATGGTCTCAATCTCTTGACCTCGTGATCCACTCGCCTCGGCCTCCCAAAGTGTTGGGATTACAGGCGTGAGCCACCACGCCTGGCTGGAGAGTTTTCAAGTAGAATTAAAATAGACTGAGAATTCATGGCCAGGTGCCATCACTCACGCTTGTAATCCCAGCACTTTGGGAGGGTGAGGCAGGGGTTGCTTGAGCTGAGGAGTTTGAGACCAGCCTGGGCAACATGGCAAAACACCATCTCTACCAAAAATTTAAAAATTAGCCAGTCTCATAAGCTGGTCTCTGAATGAATGAATGAATGAATGAAAAAATAGGTAATTTAGTAATTAAGGAGTTGGATAATCCAAGATATTTGGGTAAATCTGATTTACATGTTTTTAAAAATAGCTGTCTTGGTTATATTCCCTTAAAACTTGGTTATTATTGCTTTTTATGAAAGAATTATCAGTATTTGCTTTAAATGTAGTGAGATATTTATATAAGATCAGTAAATATTTCCATTAATTTCTTTTAGAAATTTAATTTTTTTATTATGTAGGTAGGGAAATTTACCCATTTCCCCAGTCTTTTGTGAATTCTCCTATTGCCTTTTAGGCAAAACAAGAATATATACACAGAGATACACCATTTATACCAAGGTACTCCACTACACATTCTTTTGTACCTTGTTTTTCACATAATGTATCTTAGGGAACTTTCCATATCAACATATGTAGATTTACTTAATTCTTTTTAAGAGCTCAATGGTGCATGTTGGAATGGGGAAGCTATCAATTATTTGAAAATATAACTACTTAAACCATTTTTAAAAATTATTTTAAGAAGAGGCATTTGAAAACCTGGCATCTTAAATGTTGAAATCTTTGGATCTTTGTCAGTATCATAGTACTTCATCTAAATAATTTTCTTAGTTTATCCATTGTGCAAATAACTGGGGTATGCAGACAGCAGCTATGTCACTTTTTTATTATTATTTATTTATTTATTTATTTATTTATTTTTTTTTTTTTTTTTTT
>NW_016107496.1:2457853-2467902 GCF_001604975.1 Cebus imitator
TAGTAGAGACAGGGTTTCACCATGTTGACCAGGATGGTCTCGATCTCTTGACCTTGTGATCCACCCGCCTCGGCCTCCCAAAGTGCTGGGATTACAGGCGTGAGCCACCGCGCCTGGCCCACTTTTTTCCTTTAAAGAAAGTTGAGACCAGGAATCCTGATCATTTATGAAAACTGGGTAAGCCACCTAATTAAGGTAATGAGGATGATATTGTCTTGGGAACATCGTTCAACCCGTATCACAAGATGTAGTTTTCTTGAATGTAATTTTGTTAAGTAATTTTAATCCTAGACTTATACTCTTGGGGAGAATCTTAACCCAAGTCCTTTTGTTGGCCTGCCTTCTGTTCCTCACACTACCCTCTTTTTCCCTCCCTCAACTTGCCTGCCCCCATCCCATCCTCTTCTTAGAGATATCTGGAACGTATTATTTTACCTGGCTTTTCCACTACTTATCACATTGCTCTATAATATATCCTTTTGCAACACGAGATTCCTCATGAGTGCCACTGCTTCGTCTCTCTGGTCTTCTATAAACGAGTGCTTTTATAAAGCAGCCTGTTCTCCTTCCTCTAATGAGAATATAAAATATCTCCTTTCCCTTTTTTATTTTTTCTTTCAGATGCAGCTTTGATGATAATCCTTTACCAACATCTTCCAAGATGTCTTTAGATCCCTCCTCTCCCCTCTTTTCTTGACAGAATCTCGCTCTGTCACCCAGGCTGGAGTGCAGTGGTGCAATCTTGGCTCATTACAACCTCTGCCTCCTGGGTTCTAGCGATTCTCCTGCCTCAGCCTCCTGAGTAACTGGGACTATAGGCGCATCACCACACCTAGCTAGTTTTTGTATTTTTAGTAGAGATGGGGTTTTACCATGCTGGCCAGGCTGGTCTTGAACTCTTGACCTCAAGTGATCCTCCTGCCTCGGCTTCCCAAAGTGCTGGGATTACATACAGCCACTGCGCCTAGCTCAGATTTATTACTTTCCTTTTGTTCTCACACAGTAGGAAACACTGAGGTAGCTGAGTGGATATTCATATTCCCATTTGACAGATTCACACAGCTAATTAGGAGTGGAACCAGATCACCAACCAGCTCATTTATTCCAACACCAATGATTTTTACACAGTACTATGTTGTCTATTAAAAAGGTCTCTTCCTAAACAGAGATAGTTTTGTCTACTTGAGGAATTCTTAGTCAATATCTTCTTCGCTGGCTACATAATATTCCATGGTGTGTGTGTGTGTGTGTGTGTGTGTGTGTGTGTGTGTGTGTGGTGTCTTTCTCTGTCACCCATGCTGGAGTGTAGTGGCATGATCATGGGTCCCTGCAGCCTCAATATCCTGGCCCCAAGCCATCCTTTCGAGTAGCTGGGAACACAGGTGTGTGCTACCATGCCCAGTTAATTTTAAAAATTTTTTGTAGAGATAGGATCTCACTATGTTGCTCAGGTTGGTCTCAAACTCCTGGGCTCCAGTGATCCTACCACTTTGTCCCAAAATGCTGGGGATACAGGCGTCAGCCACTGTGCTCAGCCCCAAGATAATTTTAAAAGCTGTTTTTGGTTGCTAAACATTTAGATTTTTCATGGTTGTTACTATAAAAATCACACTGAGTGGACACATTGTTGTCTTTCTCTTGAGCAGATTACTAGAAGTATTGGGTCAATACATATAAACAGTTAAAAAAAAAAACTCTTAGCTAGGCAGAGTGGCTCATGCTTGTAATCTGAGCACTTTGGGAGGCTGAGGTGTGTGGATTGCTTGAGTTCAGGAGTTCAAGATTGACATGGTGAAACCCTATCTCTACCCAAAAAATACAAAAATTAGCAGGGCATGGTGGCGTGCACTTGTAGTCCCAGCTACTCAGGAGGCTGAGGCAGGAGCATTGCCTAACCCCTGGAGGTGAAGGTTGCAGTGAACCGAATTGGCACTACTGCACTTCAGCCTGGGTCACAGAGTGAGACCCCGTCTCTAAATAAATAAATAAATAAATTTAAAAACTCTTGAACAGGTTCAGCACGTTGGCTTATGCCTGTAATCCTTACACTTTGGGAGGCTGAGGCAGGTGGATCACCTGAGTTCAGGAGTGTGAGACCAGCCTGACCAACATGGTGAAACCCTGTCTCTACTGAATATAAAAAAAATTGGCTAGTGTGGTGGTGCATGCCTGTAATCTCATCTACTTGGGAGGCTGAGGCAGGAGAATCATTTGAACCTGGCACGTGGAAGTTACATTGAGCTGAGATTGTGCTATTGTACTCCAGCCTGGGCGACAGAGCGAGACTCAGTCTCAAACAAACAAACAAAAAACCAAACTCTTGAATACTGCAGCACTGCACAATTGTTTCCCCCAAGGGATGGTCTGATTTCATTTTTCCTTAATTTTAACCAGATATTCATATACTATAACATAGAAAGCTTGACAGGGTGTAATCAGAGCCTTTGTCCAGGGAACTTGTAGTCACTGTTATTTATTGATGTAACGGCTATCATCAACACCATTTCTATAAAAATTACCTGTTTTCTGTGATGGCAGTAGGAGATTTTGAGATTATGATCTTTTGTATTGTTTTGCTCTTTTCCTGATCATGTAATTTATGACAGCAGTTCTCTAAGGACATCCGTATTTATATTCACATTCAACTGCTTCCATTTCCTGTAGCTCAACTGAGCAGGAAAAAAAAATTTTGAAATATTGAGAACCTTTGTTTTTAATTAGTAAGCTACCTCAAATGTCAGAAATGGTATCAACTTTATAGAATCAGAAAGAGCTATTTTCACAAGGGTTAGTAATTAACTTTTAGTCATTCAGAGTAGGAGACAAGTAAATTCAGGAATCATGTATGTTTTAATTATATCTCTGCCCCCTCAGTTTTTATAGATAGAATCAGGACAGTTGATTCAGACATCTTTTGACATCTCAAGTGATTTCCAAAACTAGCCCTGGCCCCTTCCTACCAGCTAGTGTTGGATGAGGACAAAATATTTTCTGTGAATTCACTTTTTAAATTATTTAACTGTATTGATATTAGAATAAATTGATTTCCTGTACTTCACAGAAATGCCCTTGTTGTAGTGTGCATTAATGTGGGTATCAGTAATATTTTGCAAATGAGAAAGACAAGTCTCCCTATTATCATTCATAAACTAGAGTAATACTTCAGGTGTTGGGAGTGAAGGTCTGTTAGCTAGAGGCTGGGTGTGGTGCACCTGGCCTGGGATTACTGCCTGCAAGATCATCTTTCCCCCTGTTGGACAGCTCAGCAGAACATTCTCTTACCTACCTCTTTAGATAACCATTTTAATAGATAAGTTTTTAAATCAGTCGCTTGTTTTTAGAATGGTTTCTGTAAAAACCAGGTGTTGCCACCTATTTTTTTCCCCCGCCCAAAAATTACCTTTTAAAAATGAAGGAGTGAGTGGGAGAAGCCTGATACTTGCTTGAGTGTTAAAGCCTAGAACGTGTTTATGTTTCTCAGTTCATTGATTTGCATAGCTATTTTCTCTTCCTGAAGGGCTTCCCCTGGAAGAAGCTCTTCCCAAGATATCTGTAGGGCTGACTGAATGTCGACAACTCCTCCTCCTCCTCCTCCTCCCTCTCCTTTTTCTAACTTTTCCTTAGTGCTTTCTACTTTCTAACATTCCATAGAATCTCTTTATTATGGTATAATTTGTATTGTTCCTTCAGTCCAAGCTCCACAAGGGGACCTTTGTCTTCTTTGGCACATCCCAAGTGCCTATGCCAGTGCCTGACTTTCCAAGCAGGCACTCGGTATTGGCCTAATGATGGATTAGTAGTAATGTGTGTTTATGTGTATAGTACAAAGTGTGTAGAACAGGATGACCAGAGAATCTTTTCATTTAAAGGGTGTTTGCTTTTTATATTTTATGTAAAATGTTTTCTTTTTTTTTTTTTGTATTTGGATTTTATATTTTAGCCAGTTCAGTGGACACTTCTCTTCCTCCTTTAGACTGTTTTTGTTGGCCTTGATAATGTTTCTGTACATTCTTACTATATCTAGCTTTATATTTAACCTGCTATTTTTATTTTAGCTGATAAATCTTACCCTATCTCATGTCCAGCTTCCAATGACCCCAGTCCGTTTGCATGGGAGTTTGGTGCTAGGCACCATCTTCACCCCTGTGTTCTGTGCTCCCTCCAGTCCTGGTGTGCATAGTTACAGCTTCTGTTATATAATTCAGCATTCTCATTTTGTGATCAGAGAGTAAAAATTCTGTCTTATGTTATTAGTCACTCAAGGCTGAATTATAAAGGAGCTCTTGGGGTTCTGGAAGTCCTCCTTGTCAGCCTTGGTCAGGATCATATAATTCAAACCTCAAGCTTGTATATTAATGTCCTGAAGTAGTTCCCACCTCTTGCCTCTTATGACTCTACTAATAGAATGAGATGGAGCAGGGCCTTGCACACTCACAAATGGTATAGTTATACCAGATACTTGTGTATAACTTCATACATACATATCATCTCTTGGCAATATAATCAATATCTAAATTAATTTTTTTTTTTTGAGACAAGGTCTGGCTGTATTGCCCAGCCTGAGTACAGTGGTGCGATCTCAGCTCACTGCAACCTCCGCCTCTGGGGCTCAAGCCACCCTCCCACCTCAGCTTCCTGAGTAGCTGGGAATACAGGCACACACCACCATGCCTAGCTAATTTTTGTATTTTTTGTAAAGGTGTGTTGCCCAGGTTGGTCTCCAACTCCTTAACTCAAGTGATCCGCCCACGTTGGCCTCCCAAAGTGCTGAGATTACAGATGTGACCCACTGATTCCAGTCTAAATTAAAATTTAATATTTACTTTAATATTCGCACATAACTATTGTTTCTCAAGCAAATGAGTGGTGACAGTTAAAGAGAAAACTAGGCAAGATCATGCCTTTTTTTTTTTTTACAAATAAGCAAAGAATATAGTGTTGCCTATACTATGTCCAGGTCTGAAAAGAGGATTAGACAGGGTGGGAGGAACTGGGAAGAAAAAATATTACAGTGTAAGAAATGGACACTTGGTTTAGTCTTAATCTTACTGCCTAGGCTATGCAAGTAAGGTATTTGAGTACTGAGTCTTTTTAAAAAGTCTTGTCTGGGTATGGTGGCTTCTGCATGTAATCCCAGTGCTCTGGGAGGCCGAGGCCGGCAGATTGCTTGAGCCCAGGAGTTTGAGACCAGCCTGGGTGACATGGCAAAATCCTGTCTCTCCAGAAAATACAAAAAACTAGTTGAGTGTGGTGGCATGTGCCACCTCCTTGGGAGGCTGAGGTGGGAAGATAATTTGAGCCCAGGAGGTTGAGGCTGCAGTGAGCCATGATCATACCAGTGCAGTCCAGCCTGGGCAACAGAACGAGATCTTGCCTTAAATTAAAAAAAAAAAAAAAAAGTTAAGTCATTTTGTGATATTTAGCGCAGAGAAGAGAAGGAGGAGGTATGACTTGGCCCACCATTTTAATAGTTGGAAGATTATTGATTGTCTTTCAGGTTTTTAAGGTACCTATTCGACTTAGGTGATTAATGCTCATTTTTCTGCTGAAGTGCTTTTTCAGGAACTGCTCAAGGATAATTTTACAATGATGAGAAAGCTGTGGACTGGTTCCAGGCCTTGGCTTGCTGAATTAGAACACTTTGGGGAAATGCTGACCTTGGCATTGACCAGAGTACCAAATTCCTTTCTTGCATTGTTTTGCATCATGCAAGCTTCTGAATGGATTATACTATACTAGATAGTGATAGTGCATTGAACACTGTGCTAAATACAGAATAAGCTTTTGAAAGAACTGAGAGCAGACAAGTTAAGGCAATAATTGTAGTACAAAAAATTTCACTTTGAATCCTTTAAAATAGCAAACTCTTTAATGTTCTTAAATAAGGTTGATTATATACAGTTTCTGAGAAACGAATGTATTAAATTTAATAAGAAAATTTGTTGGCAGTATGCAAGCACACATACAACCTCATTTCATTTTCTTGTCAACTAACATTGTCAAGCCACTATGTATATCTATGCATCTCATACACATGAACATTAGAAGTAAACAGCACAGTAATATTGACTTTTTTATGGCTGACCTTTACAAAAGTTATCTTTTATTGATTTATAACTTGATTGCATTTTTTTTTTTTTTAAACAATATTTGACACCCAAGCTTTAGTGTAGTGGCATGTTCATGGCTTACTGCAGCCTTGACCTCCAAGGCTCAAGCGGTCCTCCTCCTGTCTTAGCCTCCTGAGTGGTTGGGACCGTAGGCGCATGCTGGCATGTCTGGCTAATTTTAAAATTTTTTGTAGCGACAGGTTCTTGCTTTGTTGCCCAGGGTGGGCTCTAGCCATCCTTCTGCTTCAGCCTCCCAGAGTGCTGGGATTACAGGCGTGAGCAACTACACCTGCTTTATTGTATTGTTGACAGATGAAGTGATATGTGTGATACCAGTTCTTTGAATTTTTATAACTTGCTTTATGAGCGGGTATGTAGTCAATTTCTATAAATGTTCTATCTGTTTTAAAAGAATATGTATCAGTGAGAGTTCCGCAAGATAAGCTCTACAGAAAATTGAGTGACTGTCTTCAATTCTTCTAAGGAGATAGTACATAGCTGTAGATATAAGATACTCATTTTATGTAATGAGTAAAAAGATAGAAACATGATAAATTGCTTATTCTTACAAATGACTTCCAAGTTTATATACACATACCCACTAATGTCGCCTGTTTTCTAGATGACAGTATTTTTTGAACAGTCCTAATTTGATTTACTAAACTTTAGATACAATAAGGTTAAAAAAAAAAAACCCAAATTTATTAAGGTACAATTCACATATCTTACAATGTACCAATATTTATTTATTTATTTATAGACAGAGTCTTGCTCTGTTGCCCAGGCTAGAGTGCGATGGTGTCATCTTGGCTCACTGCAACCTCTGCCTCCTGGGTTCAAGCGATTCTCCTGCCTCAGCCCCCTAGGTAGCTGGGATTACAGGTGCCCGCCAGCATACCTGGCTAATATTTGTATTTTTAGTAGAGACAGGGCTTCACCATGTTGTCCAGGCTGGTCTTGAACTCCTGACCTGGTGATCCACCCGCCTCGACCTCCCAAAGTGCTGGGATTATAGGTGTGAGCCACTTCGCCTGGCCAAATGAAGGGTTCCTGATGTGGGTTGTATGCCTTTTTGCAATGGGTAAAATTTATGAAGATTAGCTAAAAGGTATACAACCCACATCAGGAGCTTTTCATTTGTAATTTTCTTTCTTAGATTCTAATTTCATTTAATGTTTTTTATGGTCTCACTGTGTTGCCCAGGCTGGTCTCCAACTCCTGCATTCAAGCAGTCCTTCCACTTCAGCCTCTTGAGTAGCTGGGATTGCAAGCTCATGCCACAATGCCTGGCTTTTCTTTTTTTTTTTTTTTTTCTTCCCTTGAGACAAGGTCTGAAGTTGAGGGGCATGATCTTGGCTCACTGCAGCTTTGACCTCTTGGGCTCAGATGATTCTCTCACCTCAGCCTCCCACGTAGCTGGGACAAGTGTGCGTCACCATGCCCTGCTAACTTTTGTATTTTTTGTAGTGATGGGGTCTCAACATGTTGCCCAGGGTGGTGGTAGTCTAGAGCTCCTAGGCCCAAGCAGTCTGCTTGCCTCTACCTCCCAAAGTGCTGGGACTACAGGGATGAGCCATCATGCCTGGCCTTTTTTTTTTTTTTTTTTTTGGAGATTTTGATGGTTGTTGGTGGAGTGGGTGGAGAGGAGAACTAACATTGACTTACTGAGTGTCTGCTTTGGACCAAGTACTCTGTTGGGAGCTTTGCATAGATTATCTTCCTTAATCCTGTTAACAGTCCCATGAGACAAGTGCAGATTTTCCCATTTTACAGATAGAAAAAACAAGGAACCACAAAACTTAAATAGCATATCCAAAGAATATACTATTTAATTTAATAATAATTAGGTAAATAATAAGCCAGGTTTAGAACTTACTGTACTAATAGCTGTAGTACAGTAAGCTCTTAGTGTGAAAACAGAGGAAACACATCATTTCTCACACAATTTGCTTATTTTCTTTTTTTTTCCCCCCGAGACAGAGTTTTGCTGTTGTCGCTCAGGCTAGAGTGCAATGGCACAATCTTGGCTCACTGCAACCTCTGCCTCCTGGGTTCAAGTGATTCTCCTACCTCCGCCTTCAGAGTAGCGGGGATTACAGGTGTGTGCCACTATGCTGGGCTAATTTTTTTGTTTTCGAGATGGAGTCTTGCTCTGTTGCCCAGGCTGGAGTGCAGTGGCGTGATCTCAGTTAACTGCAGCCTTCGTCTCCTGGGTTCAAGCAATTCTACTGCCTCAGCCTCCTGAGTAGCTGGAATTACAGGCACACACTGCCACACCCAGCTAATTTTTTGTATTTGAGTAGAGAGAGGGTGTTACTGTGTTGCCCAGGCTGGTCGTGAACTCCTTAAGCTCAGGCAATCCACCCACCTTGGCCTCCCAAAGAGCTGGGATAACAGGTGTCAGCCACTGTGCCCAGCCTTAATTTTGTATTTTTACTAGAGATGGAGTTGTACCATGTTGGCCAGGCTAGTCTTGAATTCCTAACCTTGGGTGATCCGCCTTCCTCAGCCTCCCAAAGTGCTAGGATTACAGGCATGGGCCACCGCACCGGACCACAATTTGCTTATTTTCAAATAAACTGTAGTCTTTGAACAATTAACAAATTAGTATTTGGAATTTGTGTTTACCAGTTCTTTTTAACTGATAGTTTATTTAGATAATATTTTGATGGGGAAGTCTTAGCATATCAAATTGTTGCTGTTTTAACTAAAGGAATGAAAAGAAACACAATTACAATTTAGAAAAGCCATTTTGATTATGCTGAAACCTTTCATGGAAACACCTTCTACCAGAAATAGTAACACTAGTGGCCAGGTGCAGTAGGTTATGCTTATAATCCTGGCACTTTGGGAGGCTGAGGTGGATGGATCACTTGAGACCAGCCTGGCCAACATGGTGAAACCCCGTTTCTACTAAAAATAAAAAACTTAGCCAGGTGTGGTGGTGCGTGCCTGTAGTCCCAGTTACATGGGAGGCTGAGGCAGGAGAATCTTGAACTTGGGAGGCAGAGGTTGCAGTGAGCCAAGTTTGCACCACTGTACTCCACCCTGGGCAACATAGTGAGACTCAGTCTCAAAAAAAAACAATTAGTAACACTAGCACAGTCTATTGATCAACTAGTTCACCACTCTTAATGTGTGTTCCTAGATAATTTTACATTAGTTTAAACGTTTCTTTGCTATACTATGATTTCAAAGAAGTAAACCATATTTACTTTTGTAAGAATCCAGCCTAGATCAAAATTTCATTCATGTAAGCAGAAACAGTACAAAAAACATTTATTAGCCTGGCACAGTGGCTCATGCATATAATCCCAGCCCTTTGGGAGGCTGAAATGGGTGGATCACTGAGGTCAGGAGTTCGAGAACAGCCTGGCTAACATGGTGAAACCCCATCTCTACTAAAAATACAAAATTGACCCGGTGCAGTGGCTCACGCGTATAATCCCAGCACTTTGGGAAGCCGAGGCAGGCGGATCACAAGGTCAGGAGATCAAGACCATCCTGGCTAACACAGTGAAATATCATCTCTACTAAAAATACAAAAAACAAATTAGCTGGGCGTGATGGCATGGTAGTCTCTACTAAAAATACAAAAAAAACAAAAACAAACAAACAAAAAAAGCTGATAGTAATAGTCCTAGCTATGCAGAAGGCTGAGGCAGGAGAATCGCTTGAACCCGGAAGGCGGAGGTTGCGGTGAGCCGAGATTGCGTCACTGCACTCCAGCCTGGGCAACAGAGCGAGACTCCATCTCAAAAAAGAAAAAAAAAAAATTAGCTGGATGTGGCGTTGGGCATCTGTAATCCCAGCTACCCAGGAGGCTGAGGCAGGAGAATTACTTGAACCTGGGAGGCGGAGGTTGCAGTGAGTTGAGATTGTGCCATTGCACTCCAGTCTGAGCCACAGAGCAAGACTCTGTTTCTGTATATATATATA
>NW_016107496.1:2469332-2516576 GCF_001604975.1 Cebus imitator
TCGATCTCTTGACCTCGTGATCCACCCGCCTCGGCCTCCCAAAGTGCTGGGATTACAGGCTTGAGCCACCGCGCCCGGCCCACATTTGATTATTTCTAGCTTTTATTCTAGAATAATCATTTTTTAAATTACTACTATCACTGTCACCATAAGGAATGGTTAGACTGCCTAATATCACATTTCCAATATTGATAGCCTTGGAAGTATGTTTTTTAAAATAATACTGTATTCAGATGTATGGTGGTATTGGCGAGTGACGACAGAGAAGGAATGGTGGGTAGGGTTTTTTTTGTTATTAGGAGTAGTTTTTTTTTTTTCTTTTAGTTGCCAGTTTTGATTGTGATTTGTACATTGAATGAAATACAGGAAATATCTGCTAGAACTCTGAATTATTATTCCTTGCATTGTTGTCTTTGCTATTTTAGGATAAGGAATGTGTTGTTTCACCCCCCTCCTCCAAGTGAAACTGCAGGAAAGTAAAATTTTCTGTAGTGATATTGGAGATGTAAATATCTTTAGGGGGACAATAGACACACAAATTAAAGAGAGAAAGGATTCTATATCAGCCAAGCCAAAAGTTTTATCTCCTAAACATTGGTGGATAGGTGTTTATAAGATTGCATGTCATTTATAAGAATCCTTAAGCAGTTCATCATAGTTCTTTGTTTCACTCTATTTTAAGTGCTTTCTTGCCTGCTAAAGGATATCAGCTCTTGTACTACCGAAATGCCCTGTTATGCTTTCTGTTACAAATTTATAGCTGCAAGATCATTTTTATTCTTTTTGGTTGCTTTGCCACCCTTCCTCGAGCCTCTATTCCTAAGAGCGTTATTAACGTTTAACATTTATTCTTTTGCTGAGGCTGCATTGAGGGGTGTGGGTTGTTTTTATTTAATCTTTAATAATAGTGACCACCAGCTAGTTATTGCCAGGAAAAGAGGAACCAGAAGCAGCAGCTGGCTGTTTTTGTTGACTGTAAGATCCAGAGTGGATCCAGTGGGTTTAGGAGCTCTCTCTCCCTCCCCACCACTGCCTCCAGTGGTTTTATTCTCTTCTTTTCACCCACCCCCAGTGCTGGATCCCTTCATTCGCTCTTTCACCCCTGAACATCCACCACCACCATGTCCCCCAAAGCCATTCCCTGGACCAGCAATAATTTATTTAGTCTCTGTCCCTCCCTTGGTCTTTTAGGAAGAAATGCCCAAGAAAACTTGAATTTTAGCATTTTCTTTACAGTCTTCTATATTCTTGATCACTTGTCATGGCTTTTGTCTTTACGTCTAGGTGCAAAGTAAGGAAAGAAAAGCAGACATAAACCTGGCATGGTGGCTCTTGCCTATAATCGCAGCACTTTGGGAAGCCAAAGCAGGAAGACTGCTTGAACCCAGGAATTTGAGACCAGCCTAGGCAAGATGGCACTATCCTGGCTCTAAAAAAGGAAAAAGGGAAAGAAAGCCAGATATATTGGCCAGGGGAGGTGGCTCACACATGTAATCTCAGCACATTGAGAGGCTGAGGTGGGGGGCACCCTGTCTCTACAAAAAATTAGCAGGGCATTGTGGTACGCACCTGTAGTTCCAGCTATTCAGCAGGCTGAGATGGGAATGTGTCAAGGCTGCAGTGAGCTGTGATTGCACAACTGCACTCCAGTCTGGGCAACAGAGTAAGACACTGTCTTGGAAAGCAAATGGGGAAATAGAGAAGACTTCCCTTAGGAGGAACCTTTACACCCTCCTGAGGGCCCTTCCCTGATTTATTTCAGCATTCTTTCTTTTTGGAATCCTGTTATTTCTTCTTGAGGGTGGTATGTTCGGCTCACGCTGTCACCCAGGCTGGAGTGCATTGGTGCAACCTCTGCCTCCTGGGCTCAAGTGATTCTCCTGCCTCAGCCCTCAACCTCCCGAGTAGCTGGGATTACAGGTGTGCACCACCATCCTGGGCTAATTTTTGTATTTTTAGCAGAAATGCGGTTTCGCCATCTCTACTTGACCAAGCTTGTCTTGAGCTCCTGGCCTCCCAAAGTGCTGAGATTATAGGCATGAACCACTGTGCCTGGCCTTTCCCATAATACTTTTGAAAAGTTACAGAAATTAGGTTGATAGTATTGCAGATCATTTATTCAACAGTATTTATTGCTCATTGGTTGATTACTGATCAGTAAATACTTGCTAGCCTGGATCATTGCTTGCTTCCATCTTCTTTTCCTGTTACACCCCAGCTCTACGTTATTTGAACTATCAGCCTTCTCTCTCAGACACTACTGGAGAAAATTACTAAACTGTGGAGCGTAACTAAAAATAATTCTGTTCTCCTGTCTCCCTTGACTCTCAGCGCTGTCAGCAAAAAGCTTAAGAGAGGCAGCACTGAGAGGTAGTTAAGAGTTTGGATGCTGGAGCCAGACCATCTGCTTTGAAGCTGACTCTCAGTGTTGCATCCTTGTGCAGGTCAGTTAATTTCCCTCTGTCTCACATTCTCACCTGGAAATTGAGATTCATAATACCTTCCATGGGATTGTTTTGAGGACTACATGTGTTAATGTATGTGAATGCTTAGATGAATGGTACTTGGAACGAAATAAGCAGTGAATGAATGTAGAGGGGAAAATAGACAAGAAAACCTTCACTGTGACTCCTGTGCAGAAAGAAATTTAGAGGTCATTAAGCCAGAGCCCTGTCATCTTCTGTCCTCACTCCCAGAGCTCCAACACCTATACCTGCCTACCTATTTTCTCAGAGAAAAGGCATCTCTAAAGTCCTACAATGCTTTAAACCTTTGATACATACTGACAAACACAGAAAATGATAATTGTTCAATACGGTGGGGTAAAAAGACTGTTTGCCTATTTGCGTATTCGAGGTGACTGGCCCAAGACTTTCATTTCCCTGAAGCTCTGCCAAACTGCCCCAAGGGACTGAGTATTAACACTTCCACACCCATAAAGCACTCACAGATCAGGGCAGGTTGGGAAACCCTGGCCCCAACCACTGACAACATTAACCCTAATCAAACTTGTAATTAAATCATTAATTATAGAATTCTTTTCAGATATCTCTCTATGCTAGAAGAAACTATAAACTTTATCACTATGCCTATAAATGTTGGGGCTTATGTCCCACTAAAGTAGTGCGTTGTACGTGGGAAGTTCTTAGTATTTGTTGGTTGAATCAATGTCTAATAGTTTTCTTTATAACTTACATGTTTGTCCATCTGTAAGAAAAAGAAAAAAAAAACCTCGCCTGCTTTGACTCTAGCCTTCTGTAATACTACCCCATATCTCATTCCCTTTATAAAAAAACATTGCAAGAAGGAAATCTATTGCTCTCACTTTACCTCTTACTCATTCTTCGGTGTCCTAAATAATCTGTTTTCTTCCTTCCGTATTCCTTTAAAATCGTTCTTACCTGGGCCACTGGTGATCTACTTGCCAAATCCAGTAGTTGTTTTTGATCCTTATTTTATATTTGTGACAGTGCACTCATCTTCTCGTCTCTTCCTCCATTCTCCTCATTCCCTCCTGGTCTCCCCACTGTGGGTCAGCATCGTCTCCATTTCCTCTGCCAGTTCTTTAAATGTTAGTTTACCCCAGGATTCCTTTTCTGGCTGCCTTTTTCTCTCATGTTGCATTCCTTCTGGGTGATATCATTCACACCCAAGGCTTCAGCTACCACCTCCTACGCTTGATGGTTCTAAAATCTATATATCCATGCTAGAGTTTATCTTTTCTGTTGCCTGCTGGATATCCTCCCTTGTTTTTGACTTGCCATATGTAACAGTGCCAGACAAATGGTATTCATCAAAAATTGAGCTAACGCAGTCTTAGAGCCCATGAGATCCTTATTCCTACAGATGAAGAGACTGAGGCCCAGAGACATACAGTGGCTTGCCCAGTATCAGATAAATAGTTTGCAACAAAATGGGGAGGAAAACCTAAGTCTCTGGACACTTGGAACACAGGTTTATAAACCTTTGCCAAACACAGAATGGTGATGGTTGCTGCCTCATTGGAAAAACATTTTTCCACTCTAGCCTAAGTGACCTGCTTTCGCGATCCCCATGCTGTGGCAGTGGCAGTATTCTCCTTACTTGTGTTTTTACCTGTGCATCTTTGGTTTCCAGAGCAGTATGAATTGGCTACCACAAGATTCTTCCCTTCTTTAAACGTTGTCACTTTTTTTGCGCTTGCCAAAGGACATACTTAGATTTTGATCACTGTTACTTTTATCTAGACTATTGATGAAGAATGCCTGGCACATGCACCATTTAATTCAGATTCACTGGTATAGATGCTTTTACTCATTGCCTGGTCTTGCTCCAGTTGATGCAAGAATAAAAGCAGAGGATACCTAGCTTTTAACACTAGAACACTAGAAACAGTTTTCTTAATCTTCAGAGAAAAAGAAAAAGGGGGAAAGAAGAAGAAGCTATGATGAAAATTACCTTTTTCCCCCCCTGCCATTTTTTTTTTCTTTTTTTGGGAAGTTTGGCAACATTCGTAATTAGATGTGTGTAACACTGTTTTGTGCATAATGGCATGGTTTATTTACATACATTTACATATATGTATTTTAACTGATCTCTGCTCATTTCTGGTTTAGATATTTGTACACTCCTCTTTGCGACATCATTTTTCCTTCTTTTAGGCTCTTAGCATCCAAAGGCACTATCTTTGTTGGCTCTTAGTGCTGAGTCTAGTACCACGATGCGAGTCTAGCATGGTGGAGAGACTTTAGTGATACCCGATGCATTCTCTTTTTTTAAAAGAGAATTTACTAACCCAGAATTTTCTAGGTACTCCTTTTAAAGGTAGTTATTCTTAGGATTTAAGGGTGGGGTTGGGGCTGGGGAGTTGTCAACTAAAACAAGTTGAGTATGTGCTGTGTGCCAGGGACTTTTGCATTTATTCTCTCATTGAAGACTCATCATAAACACTCAAGGTAGGAGTTTTTCCAGTTTTACCTATTAGGAAACTAAGGCACAGGGTTGTTAAGTAACTTGTCAAGAAGCAAGTAAACAGCAGACTCAGCGTTCAAACCCAGATCTGCTTCATGCTAGAACCCGTGCTTTTTCTATTGACTGAACCAACCCCTGGACCCCTCCTGTCCCTTTGAAACCTTCAGGTCATTTGTATAGTAAACTTCTTACTTGCAGGCATGGTTTTTCTGAGTGGACAAATGAACATACCTTTTGCATTAGATGATTAATTTAACCAGTGCCTGATGATGAGACTTACAGATCAGTTTCTCAGTGTTTTAAGTGTTTTACTTTGTTGCTTTTTGTTTGAACTTGCCTGGTGCCTTAGGTGAAATACCATTTGTAAGAAGTCATATATGTTTGACCTAGAAAACAAGGCTCTGCAGCCAAAGCAATTCTATGGTTTGTGTTTGAGGAGAAAGCAGTATGTGCTTATTCTCTAGTTCTTGACATGGAAAATGTCTAGTCGTCCTAAATGAGGTGAGAGGATATCTACTGAGAATGGAAATTTGAACGTCCTGAAGTTAATTTCCTTGAAAAATTGTTTGTAAGATTAACAAGGTTGAGTTAAAAGTAAACTGTAGTTTTATAGGCTGCCAGTTGAAGACTTTTAGAACCATGGATTTTATTCCAAAAAAAAACTAGATAAAATACAAATTTTCATCTTTCCACAGATTGAAGTACTTTTTTTTTTGGAGAAATCAGATTGAAGTAGTTTAACACAGCTTTATTTCTGGCTAAACTATGAAAATGTTGTATCTTTTTACTCTCTTTTCATTATAAGATTAATTCTACCTCTGTAGAAAGAAACTGCAGAGTTTTTTTTTTTTTTTTTTTTTTTTTTTTTTTTTTTTTTTTTTTTTTTTTTTTTTTTTTTTTATAAAATTTAAATTTTTTTTTTTTTTTTTTTTTTTTTTTTTTAGGACGTAGTTTCGCTCTTGTTACCCAGGCTGGAGTGCAATGGCGCGATCTCGGCTCACCGCAACCTCCGCCTCCTGGGTTCAGGCAATTCTCCTGCCTCAGCCTCCTGAGTAGCTGGGATTACAGGCATGCGCCACCATGCCCAGCTGATTTTTGGTATTTTTAGTAGAGACGGGGTTTCACCATGTTGACCAGGATGGTCTCGATCTCTTGACCTCGTGATCCACCCGCCTCGGCCTCCCAAAGTGCTGGGATTACAGGCTTGAGCCACCGCGCCCGGCTGCAGAGAGTTTTTAAAATAATTCAAGGTTAAGTCTTTGGAGTCCTATCTTTCAGTAAGATACAGCAAGAAAAACGGGAAGACAGAGGCCCAGAGCTGGTTTAAGGGTTAAGGTCCTTGTTTTGTATGACTATGAGCTTCATTTTGTATGTTTGTGAGCCTTTCTAGATCACCTCTGGAGGGAGGATATTTGAAGATGAGTGGCTGCTATATATAATGCATCGTATAGAATTATTGTGAGGAGAACATGATAAAATATAATAATGAAATTTTTGTTTTCTAGCCAGCATCTCCTGGATAGAACTTACATCCTCTGCCTTTTTCAGCATTGCTTTAAGATTGACCTCATTCACATTCTCAGCTATATTTTTATCTCTGTATCAGCCTACTTATCTCCCTCATGTATGAGTAGTAATAACCCTAGCCCTACTCCCCATCTCTAGCCATAGCCAACATGAACCACCTTCCTGGTCTAAAATTTACATGTAAAGGATAGAATAGGATGATTAGATACAGGTATAGATTTGAAGATGTTGACTCTTAGAACTCTTACTTTAGTCTCTCGTTTCTTCCCCTCCTAATTACTCCTTAACAAAACAGAAAGGCCATAGTCTATGTAGTTGAATATTTAGTAATGATGTATAATGATTTATTTATTTATTTATTTTTTACTATTTTTGAAACAGCAGTTGGACACAGTTTCCACAATTGGCTGTCTCATTTTAAAAGATGAAAGGGGTTGGGTGCAGTGGCACGTGCCTGTAATCCCAGCACTTTGGGAGGCCAAGGCAGGTGGATCACTTGAGGTCAGCAGTTTGAGACCAGCCTGGCCAACATGGTGAAACCCTATTTTTACTAAAAATACAAAAATTAGCCGGGAGTGGTGGCATTTGCCTGTAGTCCCAGCAACTCGGGAGGCTGAGGCAGGAGAAGCACTTGTACCCGGGAGGTGGAGGTTGCAGTGAGCAGAGATCATACCACTGCACTCCAGCCTGGGCAACAGAGAGAGACTCCTTCTCAAAAAATAAAATAAAATAAAATAAAAGGTGAAAGAGATTAAAAGAGACAGTTCAGCCAGGGTGCTGTTGAGGAGTAGAATAATTGTTTATACATTTTGGAAAGTCAACTATATTTTGAAGTGATTCATAGTAATTGCTTATGTTATTATTCATTTATGAACAATAGGTTTTATGTTTTTAAATTGCATCTGATTTAGGGGGCACCTACAAATAACAATGGACAAAGAGCAGTAAGAAAAGGCCAGAGATTCTAGTCTAGCTTAGGCAAGACATTTATCTTTTCACATCTCAGTTTCTTGTTTTCATGAGGGTAATGCCTTTTCTGTTTATTGAAGAAGGTTTTTAGCCAAATTAAATTAATTGATGTCAGAATGCTTTGAAAAGTTAAAGAATAAAAAATTTAAAAATTAAAAAGAATGTTTTGAAAAGTTAGATTGGTGGTAGTATTATATAATGTCATTTTTGAAGAGCGATGTAAAGTGATGGGCCCATGAGGTGACTATCAACCCTCAACGTCAAGTGTCTGAAAATTTCATGGTGAGGCACAAATGGCCAACTCCCTCTGACTAGGCTGCAGGAGCAGCAATAGGGCCATCTCTGTTCATCAGCGATTGAAATTACAGTTTCTATGTCTGCTGTTACAAGCATGCTACTCTCTTCCAAACTCTGGGTTTTATCAACTATGCCTTCATCCTCAGTGTCTATGTCTTCTGACAGTCATCCTTCAAGACCCAACCCAGAAGCAACTTTTGTGATGTCTTCTCAGTCTTTCTGAAGTAGAATTTAGAGCTTTTCTCTGAAAATGAATATACGATAGTGTTTAAGAGCAGGGGCTCTGGAGCCATTTCTGCCTGGATTCAAATCCTGATCACAGCACTTACTAGGTGTAACTGTAGGCAAATTGCTTAAACTTCTGTGCCTTACTGTCTTTACCTATAAAATGAGAATAATGATGATAATATCACCTGATAGAGCTGTTATGAGGCTCTTGGAACAGATACTGATACATAGTAGGCCCTTGATAAGTGTCATTTTACTTATATGTTCTTATCAAGTATTATAATTTTAATTATCATTGTCTCCTTCTTCCCATGGGACTTTGCAAATAATCTCAAGTGTAGCTCTTGCACTTTTATTGTAATATTTGTTTAGACTGGGAACTCCTTGGAAGCAAAGATGCTACAGGTATTGATCGACTTACGACCTATGCAACTTACGACCATTCGACTTTATGACCACAATTGCTAGCCACAACTGCTCCGCGTCTGGCAGCGCAAACGTTGCCCAGCTGGGCGTACGGCAGTGTGGACCAGCTTCTGGCAGCACTACCATCTCCACGTGCACTATTTCAACTGTTATCCCAGACTCGGTACAGCAATTTGTGTTTTGTGTCTTGGATATTTTTCATCAAACCCCTCCCAATAAACTTCTTATACATTTCGAAGCAATGGACCCAAACATCGAACGATTCGCAAGGATTGAACGGATGGCGCACGATGTGTTTCATCCGTATCGTGAAATTTATGAAGGAAAAAAGAAACATACAATTCAGACAAAGCTCACCATGTTTATGAAAAAACCAACTCTGGTAACCCCAACTGCTGCCTCAGATGACGACATCAACGATCCGCCGCCAAGCACCAGCGGCCAATAAAATGTTTTGTACATGTTTATATATTTTGATATGTTTTGCAATTGGGAAAATGTTTCCTATGGTATTTTTTGCACCTGTATTTTGTAATTTTGTATGTTTTGCAAATATTAAACCAGTTGTACTGGTAATGCAGTGTTTTACTTAAACCTGACAAATGTAAAAATAAGAAACAAAATGGTATAGAGATGATACAAATGGCATAAAATGAACAAAGAAAATTACGATATATAACAATAATGAGAGAAAATTATGATAAAATATGACTTAAAGATTTTTATAACATCATTTCACAGTACTGTACATATAGCCTACTCAACTTATGACCAAATCATGTTATGACTGGTCTGTCGGAACCAATCGTGGTCGTTAAGTCGAGCACTAGCTGTATTTTGTTTGTCTTTGCTTAAAGATCTGCATATCATCCAATCAGTGCTCAAAAATGCCTTTACAGCACTCTCACAATCCCACCCCGCCTCCCCCAGCCCCCATCATCACCTCTGACTACATAGCTGTGACTTTAAGGCAGGGTTGCTTGGCACATGCTCTTTTATTTCCACTGGGGCAGGAAGTTTATGGCTGCAGCTGTAATCCTTCCTCTCTGTCCATTAAGATTGTTCCCCACAGAACAAGTTATACATAAGACTTGATGACCCTCCAGAATTTTCCAGATGTTGTGTTTATTTAGTCCCAATTGCTCAGTGTACTGCACAAGGTCATAAGTACTGTACAAGGTTACTTAGCATTACCCCATTTCTCTGGGAGATAGGAATCCTGAACAACTACCAAATATGGCCATGCCTGTACAGAGCCAGCCAGCAGCAGAGTAAAACTTAGCTGACCACTGAGTGACTGTATCATTAGGAATTTATATCACCTTTCTGATAAGAGAATGAAAAGCCAGACCCAAACCAAATGTCATCTGCTCTGTAAAGCATTTCTTTCCCTACTTAGGCCAAGATGGAGATGCTTCCTTCTAGGTTCCGTGCTGCATTTATATGCATGTCTCCCATGGCACTTAATTATGGAGTGTTAGTCATGTTTGTTTGCCTCTGACTCTTCTCTGTGACATAACTGTCTACCCCTACCACCCTTGGGCAGTAGGGTAGGCTTTTAGTCAATGTTTGTTGGTGTTATTTTCTATAGCCCAGGCCCTATTTTAAATCACAATGAAAACTTTGCAAGGGAGATATTTCCCCCATTTCATAGATATAGAAACTGAGGCTCTGCTGGGCACATTGGCTTGCAACTGTAATCCCAACACTTTGGGAGGCCAAGGCAGGAGGATTGCTTGAGCCCAGGAGTTTGAGACTGGCCTGGGCAATAGTGAGACCCTTGTCTCTATAAAAAACTTTTTAAAAAATTAGCTGGGCATGTTGGCATGCCCATCTAGTTCCAGCTACTCAGGAGGCTAAGGCAGGAGGGTCGCTTGAGCCCACCTGGTGTTGAGGCTGCAGTGAGCCATGATTGTGTTGTTGCACTACAGCCTGGGTGACAGATTGAGACCCTGTCTCAGAAAAAGAAGTAAAACTTGGCTAGAGTCCTTTTGCCTCAGATGTGGTTCTGTCTAGCTGATACTCTTGACCTCTTCACCACAGCACGGTGTCACCCACCTCACTGGTGTAAATCATACCTAACTGCTTACTCCTTATGTGACTGTTCTCCCTACTACCTTGTGGCTTTTAGGAGGCTTGGGTGGCCAGTAGGCTCACATACACCTCCTCACAGTCCTCTCTCAATCAACTTGAAGATGATTGGTGGGCCACTTGTGCCAAGCCGTTTCCATTGATCCCAGGTGATGAGAAGTTGGGAACATATGTTCTTTGTACTCGGTGTCACACATGTGTCTTTCTTTCTTTCTTTCTTTTTTTTGAGACGGAGTTTCGCTCTTGTTACCCAGGCTGGAGTGCAATGGCGCGATCTTGGCTCACCGCAACCTCCATCTCCTGGGTTCAGGCAATTCTCCTGCCTCAACCTCCTGAGTAGCTGGGATTACAGGCACGCGCCACCATGCCCAGTTAAACACATGCGTCTTTCTATATGCTGCTGGCTGTTGAAGACTGTGGTAATTCTGATGCGGCTGGACCATCTCGCAGCTCGTGGGACCCAGACTCCCCACAACCAGTCTTTTGTTGGTTTAGGACAGTGTCTCCGTACAACGCTCTGTGCCTCCACTCCTGCCAAGCGCTGCAGGCACCTAGATGAAAGACGTTACTCTAGTGGGAGGGGAAGGCTAATCTTCCCTGTATTTGTTTATTTCTTAAAAAAAAAAACCAAAATTTGAATTCTGGGCACAGTGGCTCACGTCTATAATCCCAGCACTTTGGGAGGCCGACATGGGCAGATCATGAGGTCAAGAGATTGAGACCATCCTGGCCAACATGGTGAAAACCCATCTCTACTAGAAATACAAAAATTAGCTTGGCGTGGTGGCGGACGCCTGTAGTCTCAGCTACTTGGGAGGCTGAGGCAGGAGAATCACTTGAACCTGGGAGGCGGAGGCTGCAGTGAGCTGAGATCATGCCACTGAACTGCAGCCTGCCGACACAGCAAGGCTCTGTCTAAAAAAAAAAAAAAAAAAAACTTGAAGAACAGGTTTACCTTAGACATATGCCATTTTAATGCAAATTTTATATAGATATTATGATTCTCCTTCTTGTTCTATATGCCAGATGGCAAAAAGTCTGTTCTGAGTAAGAAAGCCTGTGGTGTGACCCATTGTCTAAGCCCCAGAGGTTCTGTGCTCTCCCTTGAGGCTGGATAGCCCAGCCAACATTCTTCCCCCTTCTCGAAATTGGTTCCCTCCTCACCTTGAGTCCACAGAACCATCCAGCATACCCCAGACAGGATTCCTCACTGTAGCCATTTCCAGACTTGCGTGGCTTTAGGACTCATTGGAAAATGCTTGTTAGAAGTAGAGATTTCTGGATCTTAATCCAGACTTAGTGCGTTAGAGTCTCCATGGGAGGGGTCTGTGAATTCGTATTTTTGCAAGTTCCTTGGGAGACTCTTAAAAATTGGACAGGGTTGAAAAGAATTGCTTTAGTGCAGCAAAATCTGTGTAAGTACAGGTGGTGAGGATGATTTAAGAGCACATACTATAGGTGGCAACCACAGAAATGTGAAATAACAGATTTTCACTGAATTCTTTCTGTCTGGTCTTGCCCTCTAGCTAAGGAATGTATCTATATCTGGCGTGGAGTTCTCTAGCTTTTAGTACCTTGTGATTTATGTACAATTCCTCTCTTCAGGCAGTCCAAGCATTGCTTTTGCGTTCACCTTTAAGGCCTAGCTGTCAAGTTTCAGTAAACTTAAGGTTCACTAAATTCCTCTCCCTGGCCCTTTCACTTCTTGCTAAAGAACTCTTTTTCTTCCATTTCTAGTTTTCCACCCAAGTACACATGTCTCTTTGATTTATTGTACTCTCACTGCCTCCATTTTATTAATTCATTCAGTCACTCATTCAACAAGCGTCTATTGTGCCAGGCTGTGGGCGGGCCACAGTGATGAACAAGACACAATCCCTGCCCTCAAGTGCACAGTCTAGTAGGGAGACATGGGGTGTAAACACATAATTAAAATACCAGTGGTGCGCTAAGTGCTGTCACATACATGTATGCAGATTTGTAGGAGCACTAGGAGGAAGTAGTGGAAGCCCTCACAAAGGGATGACTTTTGAGCAGGGTCTTGTAGTCAGAAAAGGGGGAGGGCATTTTAAAGTTGCTGTAGGCCTAGCATCGTAGTCCTCACATTCTCACTGCAGCTCAGCTTCTTCCAGGTCTCCTTAATTTCTTTGCTCATTTGTGGATCTGATGGAGCTAATTGGCATGGCCGAACTAGACTCTCTTTCTTGATTGACCTCTTTCAAAACATGAGGAGGTTAGTAGTTGATTAATGTCCAGGATGCCAAATCTAACAGATTGTCCCACGATCATTTACTGACAGTGCCTGACTGAGACTTAAGCATTGAAGAAAGCTTTTTAAAGGCCTTTCACTTTGTCACTTTGCCAGATGTGTTCTGAGCCATCAGAAGTGTCCTTTGTGCCAGGATGGGGGTGGAAGTAGAGGATTTTGTGAGTGGGGAATGGGACAGAAGAATGCTCTGGTATTTCTTTTACAATAGAAGACATGGTTTCCTGTTACTAATGACGGTTTCCTTGGTACGCTCCTGTACCCCTGTTAGCTGTGTGTATTGTTTGAAATTTCCTAAAGTCTTGAGTTGGCTAATTTGAAAAGGTTTAATTAATTTTTTTAACAAAAATTCACAGAAAGTTTCTGTATTTCACTAGGGAAACAGATGAAGGACCATTGTACTTAAATTTGTATAGCGTAGTAAGTAGTCATGATTGAAGTTTTAAAATATTTATTGTTTCTTGAAATAATGTTCATTGTAGAAAAATTAGAGCAAGAAGGAAAGAAGGAAAAGAAACTAATACCACTTCATAATCTTGCAGGCCGTAGCTAACCACTGTTGATATTTTGGTGTGTAAACATCCACATTTTTCCAGTGCATATATGAAAAAAATTTTTTACATGTATGCAAACATATTATTATTATTTTTTTTACCCCATCCAATGGCCTATCAAAAATTTTATCCTTAAAATTGAATATACTATGTAAACCATCTTGTTAGCAAATATACACCTATGGACCATTCATTATTAGAGAGAAAAATGTGTACTTAAAAAATTTTTTTTCTTTCTTTTTTTTTTTTTTTTTATTTTTTTTATATGCATTCAGGTCTTGATGGACAGAAAAAATGTGTACTTTTGAGTTTATGTGAATCAGGCTTATTTTTTAAAAATCAAACTCTACTAAAGTATGTAAAACAGTCCAGGTGTGGCTCACACCTGTAATTCTAGCACTTTGGGAGGCTAGGGGGTTGCTTGAGCCCAAGGCCAGCCTGAGCAACAAAGCGAGATTCTGTCTTGAGGAAAAATTTAAAAACTAGCCAGGCATGATGGCCTATTCCTATAGTCCCAGCCTCTTGGGAGGTTGAGGTGGGAAGATCACTTGAGCCCAGGAGTTTGAGGTTGCAGTGGGCTATGATCATGCCACTGTACTCCCTCCAGCCTAGGTGGTAGAGGGAGACCCTGCCTCCATAATATATGTGTATACACCCCCGCCCCCCCGACACACACCCCGTGAAAATCACCCGAGGATAAACAATTTAGTATATGGCCTTCCAGATTATTTTCTGAATATATGCAAACATATCTATTACTTTTTTTTATTTTTATTTTTCACAGAATCAAATCATGTATACCTACTGTTCTGCAGCTTGCCTTTTACACGTAATGTATTAAAGACATCTCCTGTGGCAATATATTTGGATTACTTGCATATTATTGTATAGATCACGGTTTTCCATCCTCAGCACTACTGGCATTTTGGGCTGGATAAATCTTTGTTGTGGGACATTGCAGGATGTTAGCAGCATCCCTGACCCCTATCCCCTAGATGCCAGTAGCACCTCTTCTTCCATGGTGACAAAAATGTTTCCAACATTGTCACATGTCTCCTGGGGGACAGAACTCTCCTAGTTGAAAGCTACTAATATAGACGATATATAATATAAGCATTTAGATTGCTGCCAGCTTTTGTGTGTGTGTGTTTTTTTTTTACTATAAACAATAGAGCACAGGATATTCTGATTGATTTTTGTGTACTTGTGTGAATATTATCATTGAACAAATTCTTAGAAGTACAGCTGCTAAATCAATTTTGATAGAAACCTGCAAATTACGGCTGGGTGTGGTGGCTCACACCTGTAATTCCAGCACTTCGGGAGGCCGAGGCGGGTGGATCACCTGAGGTTGGGAGTTTGAAACCAGCCTGACCAACATGGAGAAACCCTGTCTCTACTAAAAATACAAAATTAGCTGGGCGTGGTGGCGTATGCCTGTAGTCCCAGCTACTTGGGAGGCTGAGGCAGGAGAATCCTTTGAACATGGGAGGCAGAGGTTGCAGTGAGCTGAGATCTTGCCATTGCACTCCAGCTGGGCAACAAGATTGAAACTCCGTCTTAAAAAAGAAAAAAAAAAAAGAAAGAGAGTTGCAGATTAAGAAGATTATATCATTTTACTTTTCAACTATATCCCAATGATTCCAAATCTCTCTTTCCTGAGTTCTGGATCCATAAAACCAACTGTTGATTAGCCATCTCTTCTTATGTGTCCCACAGGCCTGTCCTAAGCTTAACTCTCTTCTTGAAGCTCACCAAACACACACCTCAAGTGAGAAACCACCTCCACCTTACTTTCTTTCCGTGCCTCTCTGATGAAGTCTTCCTCTGTCACCCAGGACGTAGCACGAGCTCGGCTCACTGTAACCTCCCCGCCTCCTGGGTTCAAGCGATTCTCCTGCCTTAGCCTACTGATTACAGGTGTACGCCACCGCGTTCAGCTAATTTTTTTTTGTTTTTAGTAGAGACAGTGTTTCACTGTGTTGGCCAGGTTGGTCATGAACTCCCAACCTCATGATCTGCCCGCCTTAACCTATCATAGTGCTGGGATTACAGGCATGAGCCACAGCGCCCGGCCCCTGCTTTAAACCAGTCAGCAAATCCTATGGTCTTCCTCTTAATTCATTCACTTCATTCATCTCTTCTACCACTATCTTTAATTCAGGCTACTACTTACTGTTGCCCTGATGCCTGTAGTAGCAGTGGAGCAGTATCTACTCCTTCTGGCTTTTCGTCTTGGTTCCTGACAGCTCATTCTCCCAGCAAGTGTGAACTTGCGGCAGTGCAAAGTGTTAGTCCTCTGCTCTAGCCCTTTTCAGTTATCCCTGCTTCCTCTCCACCATCCATTGCAGCATGGAGGCTGAGGCCAACAGCACCTGACATTTATCACCCTTGATTGCAAATTTGTATTCATTAAATATGCTTTTCCCCCATCAACTGACTATATAATAAGTGAATATTAAAAATTTGAATGTTTAAAGTACTTTTTATACTACAATTTGACCTTTTTCCTGTATTATATATTAGGTTCTATGTAAGGCTTCATGGTAAATAAGTTACCTCTTATTTTAAAAGGTTTTTTTTTTTTTTTTTTTTTTTTTTAAAGTAGAGATGGGGTTTCACTGTGTTAGCCAGGATGGTCTCGATCTCCTGACCTCATGATCTGCCCACCTTAGCCTCCCAAAGTGGTGGGATTACAGGCGTGAGCCTCCGCGCTTGGCGTTTCCTGTTCCTTTTAACCCTACTCTCTACCCATCCATCTGTTCCCCTTTCTTTAGTAGCTAGTATATTTCTTGCCACTTCAACTACAGATTTTCTCCTGTTTTTGTCAGTTTATCCTTACTGCATTTGTTGTATATGTACTACTTTGTGTATGCATCATAGATACTTTTAAATTTAACCTTGTGGAAAAGAGAGCTACGTGAATAAGACAAAGCAGTGAACCAAGGGAAGAGGATGCGGGAATTCCAGTTTCAGGTTCTAGCACAGGTGTTAGGGTACAGGAAGACCTTTTAATTATCCCATCCAGAGCCTGAACTTTGTTTTCTCTTAACTTTATGTGGTTCTGTATAGCAGTATAAGTTAATACCTCAAAAACCAGTTGTACTCATTTGGTAAACTGAAACTCCAGAGAGAAATCCTTGTCAGTCTTGCAGCATTCCATTTTGGGATATCTTAAATACCAAGGAAGTTAGGGAGGCCTAGGAACTTGGAGGTCTCTGTCGTGGTATACAGCAAACTGCTATGCAAGATTGGTTTGGGGACAAGCTCTGCAATATTCTGCAGGAAGTCAGCTCCAAGCCTGTGGGAAATCATACATAGAAAAATCCTTGGCAAAGAGCCATACATCTCCCCACCCTAGCCCCCTGCCTCTATATGTGGTAGTTCTATAACGCTGTAATTAATTTTATTTTTACAGTGGTAAACAACAGAGTAAGAACAATGCATAACCTGTTTCTGTTTCTTACTATTTTAGGGGACATCACCCAGAAGGGCTATGAAAAGAAAAGATCCAAACTCCTGTCTCCTTACAGCCCGCAGACACAAGGTAGGCAATAAAAAATGGTTTCAACTTTCTTAGTATTTTTACACCAAAGAGATCCTGTCTTACAAGAGCTCTATCTTTTGTTTGTTCCTGTTTTTCCCTCCCTTCCTCACCAGAGGAGAGAAAAAAAACAGAAGGAAAGAAAGGAGGAAATGCATCTTAACTGAGCATCTGATGTGTGCTAGGCACTTAAAAAAATACCTAAGGTCATCAGTTAATTTACACAGAACTTGGTTGGTAGTGTGTGAAAGACTGTGCATAACTGAGATGATTCCATGGCAGAAAATACCAAACCATGGAAAAACAGCATCATATTTATGATGGGGCACAAACCTTGATGACGAAGAGCAAGAGGGAGAAAGGAAGGACAGATCTAGTATTGAATGGCAATACTTGAGGATTGGGGGGCAAAACCCTAAATGAACTTGTAGATTAATTCTAAGCCAGACTTACTGCTTCTATAGAGAGACTAGCATGTTGTTTATAGATCAGAAAGTCCTGAGTTAATTTCATGCTTAATTCCAAAGGGATTGCCATAACCTTTGCCTCTAAGCAAGGCTGACTCTAAATAATCATCATATTTTTAAAGTTACTCAATGGCAGGATTTCCTTTGTTAGCCTATTTCTGCTTTAATCACTTTTACTATAGGGTGTTTTGTCTTTTGATTTTCTCTCCCCTTAAACCAAAGTGCATTTCTGCAAGTATGTTATTTGTGGAACTGATGGCTTTTTTTTTTTTTAACTGGATTATAAATATCATGAGGACTCTGTATCTCCCACAGTTCTCATAGTAAGCTTGGCACAGGGTTGATGATCTGTAAATATTTGTTGAATGAACAATGAAATAATAATCATGTTATACCAATATATTTCACTGATGTGCTTGTTTTCGTTCCTGTATTGTTCTTGGAAATACCTTCATAGAGAAGCTAGTAAATCAGTACAGTAAATGCTGATTTAAGATATCTCAGTGAATAGATGCATAAAAAAATGAATTGAGAGAGAAGAGGTGGAAATTGGGCCAGTGACAGCTAATGAAAAGCCAGCTTTTGCTGAGGAAGGCATGACCTAGGAGTTGGGAGGTTACCCTGATTTGTTGCTTATTGTGGATCTGACCCATGCCTCTGAAGGCCCAGAGATTTACTTGAGTCACTTTGTGTAAAAGCAATAACTCAACAAGAGATATAACTCTAAAAAGGACCACAATTTGTTATCCATAGTCAGGCTACACAGAAACCAATTCAGGTTAAAAAAGTCAATTTATGAATTTACTGTGAGATTTTTTTTTTTTTTTAGATAAAGTCTTGCTCTGTCACCCAGGCTGGAGTGCAGTAGTGTGATCATGGCTCACCACAGCCTCAGTCTCCTGAGTTCAAGTGATCCTCCTGCCTCAGCTCCCTTAGTAGCTGGGACTAAAGATGAGTGCCAGCACACCAAGCTAATTATTTTTTTTGTGGAGATGAGGTCTCATTTTATTGCCCAGGCTGGTCTTAAACTCCTGAGTTCAAGCAGTACTCCCACCTCAGCCTCCCAAAGCATTGGGGTTATAGATGTGAGCCACTGTGCCTAGCTAGTAAGAGAAATCCGTATGGTCAGCACATTCTTGCCCCATGGGCAAGCCTTATAAGGGGAACCAAATCATTTGCTTAGTGAGTATGGATTTGGTGAATCAGCTGTTTAATTGCAGTAGGCCAAGAGACTGTGGCATATCCCTCCCCAAGTAGGGATGGCCTTGCAGGTGACCTCACAGGCGAAATAGAAGGCATGCGATGACAACCCCCTCAACTTCCTGATGCCACACTTCCCACATCTGTGCCCTTCCATGGTTACTTACTTCCTTCTAGTTAAAAAGATTATCTGCCCCTCCTGCCAAAAGACAGTCCTTTTACCTACGCTTTGGATCCCAACCCCTCCTCCTTTTCCCTCAAACCTTATACTATCCTATGGCACCAAGGATAGGGCAGTGGGAAGAGTTCATCTGGGTGTAGTCGTAAGGTACACAATGTCTGTAGAGAACTTAAAAAGCAATGATGGGCTGGGCGCAGAGGCTTATGCCTATAATCCTGGCACTTTGGGAGGCTCAGGAGGGTGGATCACCTGAGGTCAGGAGTTCAAGACCAGCCTGACCAACATGGAGAAACCCCATCTCTACTAAAAATACAGCTGAATGTGGTGGCGCACATCTATAATCCCAGCTACTCAGGAGGCTAAGGCAGGAGAATCACTTGAACCCAGGACGCAGAGGTTGCAGTGAGGCGAGATCATGCCACTGTACTCCAGCCTGAGCCACAGAGTGAGACTCTGTCTCAAAAGATAAATAGAAATATAAAAAACAATGATGAAAATGACAAGAAATTGGTGTGCTTTTTACTACAAAGTATCGTTGTGTGCAGCAATTCACTGTAATAAAGACCTCACTTGCTGAGGCAGACAGCTGCATTGTCCCCTTGGGTCTGCCATTGCTGTCGGGTCCTCAACTCTCTGGTATAGTCACTCTCTTTCGGCCATATTCATCCCTCAGCTGTTGATCATGCTCGTTACTGCCCTTTTAAAAAAAATCCTCCATTTACTTGTCAACCACTTTTATTTTCACCCTCTCTGTTGCCCCTTTCTAATCAAACTGCTCAGAACTGTCTTCATACTTAACACTATTTTCTCAACTGCTCACTTCTCAGCCCATTTTAATTTCTTCCGGAGCTATTGCCATCAAATCTCAGTAGTATTCAGCACCCTGTCTCTCAAAACACTTGTTTTAAAGCACTCTTCTTATCTTTTCTTTCTTGCTTGCTTTTGTTTTGAGATAGGGTCTGACTCTGTTGCTCAGGCTGGAGTGCAGTGGTGTGATCTGGTCTGGCTGCAACCTCTGCCTCCTAGGCTCAAGCGATCCTCCTGCCTCAGTCTCCCAAGTAGCTGGAACTACAGGTGTGTGCTGTCATACCCAGCTAATTTTTGAATTTTTTCATAGAGACAGGGTTTTGCCATGTTACCCAGGCTGGTATTGAACTGGGCTTTAGCAATCCAGCTGTCTTGGCCTCCCAAAGTGTTGGGATTACAGGCTTGAGCCACCATGCCCTACCCACTCTTCGTATTTTCTTACCCCTCTGTTTCTGCTGCTCTTAGTCTTTCTTACAGGCTCATTTTTGTCTGTTAAATGTTAGATCTCTCAAGTTAAGGACCAAGACCTCTTGCCTTCTCACTCCTTGTCAGCAGTTCTCAAATTGTAGCAAGCCCTCAGAATCACTGGAGGGCTTGTTAATACATAGACTGCAGGGCCCCATTTTCAGGGTTTCTGATTCATTTGGTCCAGGGTAAGGCCTGAGTATTTGCATTTTTGTTAATTTCCCAGGTAATGTTGAGGTTGGTGGTCCAGGGACCATACTTTGAGAACAAGATTATTTCAGCCACGCCCTTGACTTTAATTATGGTTTGAATTCAGATAACTCACAAATATGTATCTTCAACCCAGATCTCTTCCAAACCTCCTGATTCATAGATCCAACTGCACACTTAATATCTCCACTTACATACCTTAAAGGCACCACCATTTCAACATATCCAAAATTTAAATTTATGACTTCTGCACCCCACCCCTACCACCATTACTAACCCCTCCCCGCATACATTCCCCAGAAGACCAACTACAACATCCAACCTGCTCCTGTGCTTCTAGTTTTCTCTTCTGAGTGAATACAACTCACATTCATAAGCTCAGCAAGTTTCAGGCTTAAAAGTGATCCTCAACATCCCTGTCTTCCTTTCCCTCTTTTGTTACCAGGACCTATCAGTTGTCTGTATCTTCTTGAGCCAGTTTTGGTAAACTTAATTTTTCTAGGAAATAAGTTTTCAAAGTTATTGAAAATATTCCCTTTATTTCTAAAGCCTCTGCTTTTTGTTGCTTGTCCTTCCTCTCCCCTCCCCTCCCCTCTCCTCCCCTCCCCTCCTCTCCCCGTTCTCTTTCTTCTCTCTCTCTGACGGATCTATGGATTTGTCAGTTTTAGATGTAATTCTGTCAAGTTTTGCTTTATATATAGTTTTAAATCTATGTTACTAGGTATGTTCCAATTAAGAATTCTTGTCTTCCTTGTAAATTGTTTCTTCTTTCATGAGTAACTGTTTGTCTCTATGGTGTTTTTTTATCCTAAGGCTTTAAAAAACAAATCTAAACATAGTCAGTTATTAGGCATCTTAATTCCCCTAAAGGACACAAGGACTTTAGAATGCTTTGATGTTGATCACCACAACTTTTTTTTTTTTTTTGAGATGGAGTCTTGCTCTGTTGCCGAGGCTAGAGTTCAATGGTGCGATCTCAGCTCTTTGCAACCTCTGCCTCCTGGGTTGAAGGGATTCTCCTGCCTTAGCCTCCCAAGTAGCTGGGACCACAGGCACATGCCACCACACCCAGCTAATTTTTGTATTTTTAGTAGAGGCAGGATTTCTCCATGCTGGTCAGGCTGGTCTCAAACTCCCAACCTCAGGTGACCTGCCTGCCTGCCTGCCTTGGCCTCCCAAAGTGCCAGGATTACAGACCTGAGCCACCACGGCCTCAGTTACTGTTTTAGTTAACAATAGTTACTATACCACTTCTTATCTTACATTTTAGTATCATCTTTATTTTACATACGCCTTCAACTGTCAGTTACTGTTTTTGGTTTTTTTGTTTGTCTGTTTTTTTGAGACAGAGCCTTGCTCTGTCACCCAGGCTGGAGTGCCATGGTGCGATTTCGGCTCACTGCAATCTCTGCCTTCCAGGTTCAAGCAATTCTCGCTTCAGCCTCCCAAGTAGCTGGGATTACAGGCACGTGCCACCATGCCCAGCTAATGTTTGTATTTTTAGAAGAGATGGAGTTTCACCATCTTGGCAAGGCTGGTCTTGAACTCCTGAGCTCATGATCCACCTGCCCCAGCCTCCCAAAATGCTGGGATTATAGGTGTGAGCCACTGTACCTGGCCTCAGTTACTGTTTTATGTAGTTAACAATAGTTATTATCTATTTCTTTACGATTCCTTCTTATATATCAGTTCTTCTCAGTTTACTTTCCTCCTCCTCCTCCTTTTCTTTTCTTTTTTTTTGAGACAGGGTCTTACTCTGTCGCCCAGGCTGGAGTGCGGTGCCATGATCTCCTCTCACTGCAACCTCCGCCTACTAGGTTCATGCGATTCTTGTGCCTCAGCCTCCTGAGTAGCTTGGATTACAGATATGTGCCACCACACCCAGCTAATTTTTGTATTTTTAATAGAGACAGGGTTTCAGCATGTTGGCCAGGCCTCACGTGATCTGCTCACCTCAGGCCTTGAACTCCTGGTGTCATGTGATCTGCCCACCTCAGCCTCCCAAAGTTCTGGGATTACAAGCATAAGCCACCATGCCTGGCTCAGTTTTCTTCTTCTTAAAGCATGTTTTTTAGTAGCCAAATACTTTAGCAAGGATATCTCAATGGTAAATTCTTTCATTTTGTGTTTTTCACTTTCTTTAACCATTTTGTTTTTTAACAATGTATTTCCCAAAAAGGGCTGGGTTGTAAGGTTGGGTAATTTATGTTACATAGATTACATATCAAAAGAAGAGATTACCCTTTGGCATATTTACCCCATATATCTTTGTAGATTTTGAAGGAAGCCATTTAACTTGACTTTTTTTATTTTTCTAAATAGAGAGAAGGTTTCACTATGTCGGCCAGGCTGGTCTCAAACTCCTGAGCTCAAGCGATCCTCCTGCCTCCACCTTCCAAAAGTGCTAGGATTACAGGTGTGAGCTACCACACCCTGCCTGGTTTGACTTTTTAAATTACATTGGAATGCAAATTTAAAGTTCAATACAGTCAAATGGAATGAAAATCATTTTAATGCTTTTGGTAGGAGCTATCTACCTCTTTGGAGGGGTTCAACTTCTTCTAAACTCTATTGTCTTCTTAGATTCCATTCATTACAACTGTGAGATGCTTCATTTTGAACATGGCTGCTTTGGTATAGTGTATAAAAGTAACATCCCTGGTAGGATGCAGTAGCTCATGTGTTTAATCCCAGCACTTTGGGAGGCCTCCAAGGCAGGCAGATCACCTGTGGCCAGGAGTTCGAGAACAGTGTGGCCAACATGGTGAAACCCCATCTCTACTAAAAATACAAAAAATTAGGCAGCTTGGTGGTGCACACATTTAATTCCAGCTACTTGAGAGGTTGAAGCATGAGAATCCCTTGAACCTGGGAGACGCAGGTTGTAGTAAGCCAGGATCGCGCCACTGCACTCCATCCTGGTGACAGAGAGAGACTGTGTCTCAAAAATAAACAAATAAATAACATTCTCACTAATATCTATGTGTGCGTGTGTCTGTCTATCTATCTATCTATCTATCTATCTATCTATCTATCTATCTATCTATCTATCATTTTTGAGACAGAGTCTTGCTCTGTTGCCCAGGCTGGAATGCAGTGTCATGATCTTGGCTTACTGCAACCTCTGCCTCCCAGGTTCATGTGATTCTCCTGCCTCTCAGACTCTTGAGTAGCTAGGATTACACATGTGCCACCATGCCCAGCTAATTTTTGTATTTTCATTAGCAACGGAGCTTTACCATGTTGGTCAGGCTGGTGTCAAACTCCTGACCTCAAATAATCCACCTCCCTCAGCCTCCCAACATGTTGAGAGTCATGATTGTGCCACTGCACTCCAGCCTGGTTGACAGAGTGAGACCCTGTCTCCAAAAATAAGAAAAAGTGACTTAATTCAGTAGCATCATAGGGATTAGGTTATAAAGTTACTGTATGGCAAAAATCTCCTTCAAAATTACCCTAAAAAATCACTTAAACCAACCGTGAGCCGTTGCACCTGGCCTAATCACTAATATCTTTTTAAATAAAAAGTTAATACTGCAACATTTTATTACTGGGATTATTATGTGCACATGCTCCTTATCTAAAAATTTAGTGAATGATTGTTTTTTCTTTTAAAAAAAATAATTAGAGACTGGGTCTTGCTATGTTGCCCAGGCTGGTCTCAAACTCTTGGGCTCAAGCGATCCTCCTGCCTCAGCCTCCTAAAATTCTGGGATTGCAGGTGTGAGCCACCTCTCCCGGCCTTGTGAATGATTTTTTTGTATGAAATTTATTTGGAATTAACTTGGATTGCATATTTATGTATATTTTAGATTTCTCAAATATTACATAAATCTTTAAAACAGGACTTCAGAAAAAATTAACGTAACAGGAAATTTGTAAGATAACACAAGTTTGAAGAAAATATTTAAATAATAAGTAATGGAATGCTCTCTTTGGCAGTGCATATATTAAAACTAGAACAATATAGAGAAGATTAGCATGGCCTCTGTGACATGCAAATTCGTGAAGTGTTTCATCTTTTTAGAACATTAGGCCCCAGTAACATGTCATTGTGTAAGGAAAAATAACATGCAAAAAATAAACTGAAAAAGAAAGTAGTGGAAACTTAGTATGGACGATTTTGGTTAATATTAAGCGTGGCTGGCTGGGCACAATGGTGCATACTTGTAATCCCAGCAGTTTGGGAGGCTGAGGTAGGATGATCACTTGAGACCAGGCTGGGCAACATAGTGAAACCTTATCCCTACAAAAAAATAAAAAAATTAGCCAGGTGTGGTAGTGCTACCTGTGATCCCAGCTCCACAGGAGGCTGAGGCGGGAGGATTGCTTAAGCCTGGGAGGTTGAGGCTGCAGTGAGCCATGACTGTGCCACTGCACTCCAGCCTGGTTGACAGAGTGAGACCCTGTCTCCAAAAGTAAGAAAAACTAACTTAATTCAGTAGCATTGTAGGGATTAGGTTCTAAAGTTGCTATATGGCAAAAATCTCCTTTAACATTACCCTAAAAAATCACTTAAACTTCCCAGCATTGGAACTGATAGTTATTTCTTTAGTTAAACAAGAGCCAGACCTTATCTGGTATTTAAGGGCCATGCTGTCTTTTAACAATAGATTAAAATTTATAAGATTAAAGATTAAAAATTCAGGGCCTCAAAATGCTCCCACTTTGAGAGGCATGGGAGAAATGAAGATATGGCAGATTCACACCTCCCATCTCCTGCTCATGCTGAGCTGTCTGCTCTTTGAAAAGAATGGCCCACAGAACATCTTTCAGTAGTTGGAGGCTACTATGGCCAAGTATAAAGCTTCCCACACACCTCTATTAGTTGACTTCCAGGGAGAAGGGGCCAGGAAATTAACTCTCTCTTTTGGGATGGCCCAAAGAATTGAATTTTCAAACCACACACATTGTAACTCCTCTGTAAATTAGTCACTCTTGGCCACTCTTGGAGTTGCGGGAAAATGGAAGATTTTGTGTAGGAAGGCAATTTTCCTGTGCTGATCCTTTGATCTAATCTTTAAGATACTTTGGATACAAATAACTTGTAATTCCAGCTAGCTTTAATAGAAAAATAGTTCATTCTAAAGATACAGGGGTTACGGAAAAAATCTAAGCACAGTACATGTTTAATAAGTGCCTCCTGTGTTCTAAATACTGTTTAGACAGCAAGGAGACAGCATGGGACAAGACATTGCCCAGAAGCCACCTGGCTTGCTTTGTCACTCTACTTAGGGGTTTGTTCAATTAGGGAAGTCCTGGAGAGGCCTTCCTTGACCAGCCCTATAAATAGTCCCCATTCCCGTTTTCTGAGTTGTGTTTTGAAAGAGCTGTCTTTGGCCATCCCATAGATTATGGTCTGTTTGTGTGTCTTATTCACCTACTGGAGAGCATTCTTTTTAATTGTTTTTTTCTTCATGTCCCCAGTTTCTACCATTAGTGCCTTATATATAGTCGATGTTCTGTAATTGTTTACGGAACTAAAAAGAAAGAGCATTTAGAATTTCTGGTATTTTCTTGAGTAAACGTCTATGAAGATAAGTGTTAGGTAATACAAGAAGCGGCACTCTACAGACTGGAGAGTGGTCTCTTGTAGGTTGATCCTGGCAACTTGTCTCCACCCTCAATAGATCTTTTAATTTGGACCTACTAAAACCTCAAGAGGCTGTGTAGAGTATATCAATTCTCATCTGATACTCTAGCATTTCTTTAATTTTTAAATGAATTTGATACATCTATTTTAAATAGTACTACAAGATTTATAACAACAAATGAGCAGAAAGAAAAGGAAAGGCAGGGCGCTGCTCATTATGTTTTGTCTTAATGTATTTGAGACTATTTGTGACCTTTATATATTTGATTTTCTTTCTTCATCCTTTGACTTGTTTCTGTCTTTCACTTCATTTTTTAAGTGAATCGTGTTTATCTCCTGCTTCAGAATAAGATCTTACCTTTCATGTTTTCTTTCTTGGCCTGTATGTTTCTGCATTGTTTTTCTCCCTAGACTCCCACCTACTTATTTTTTTTAAGGGTTAAAACATAAGTTTGTGAAGATAGTTTTTAATATTTGTTGATGTTCTTTAGCTTGTCTTGATGAGAAGTTCTGGTGACCCAAAGGTTTTTCCCAAATGTGGATTCCTTTTGTGATTGCTGCTTACTGTGCTGAGTGGCAGTCCCTGGTGTTCCAGTTCCTATAAGTACACTACACTTGGCAGCTGCTTCATGCCCCGTTCATCACAGTTCTTCTAGGTTCAGTCCTGCCTTTGAGGTTGTTCAAGGGTGCGAGTGTGACCAAGTTAAAATGAAACAAAGAAAAGCCCTTGAATTTTATTTTCTCTCTCAAGCCTCTAATAATGCCTCTTAAGAATAGTCTGTAACCCTGTTTTCCTTAATGTCCTTGTGTAAGTATATGAAGATAGTGAGAGGCACACATTTTTGCATACAACTTATAGGAATTGGAGATACACAGATAAGCAGGATTTTTAGGTAAACTTTAAATGGATGTCTCTACAGTTTTGTGTTTTTTTTTTCCCGGCCAGCTGCTATCATGGGTGGAGGTGAGGAGACAGACAAGATCTTAATTATTTATTTTAATTAAAATACTAAATGCCTGCAATGTAAAAGTCCAAGGACCAATTACTGTAGGAGGTGGAAGATGATTAAGACCAGCCTCTGACCTCAAGTTATTTACACTGTAGCAGAGAGATGACAGTTACACAAATGAGGATCATAAAAGAGAGTAAACTAAGTACTGTAAGAGAGTTCTAAACAAAGTACTATGGAAATTCAAAGGGACTTAAACGTAAAACCAGTTTTTGAAATCAGGAACAGCATTTTGTAATGCCACAGAACATTTCCAACTATGAATATTTAGTAGGCAATGTGCCTCTGTGTGTGTATGTATGCATAGGGCTTGAGGAGTGGAATCTATTTTATCTATCTCATTTTGATATAAAAGTTCCTTCTCAATAAGGCTCATAGCATAATGGAAAGAACATGGAATCTTTTTTCCAGTCCCCATTCTGCTTTCATTTGTTAGGTTTGGATAGCATTAGAATCACTATGAATTAGAACAGATTGCAATTATATCTGCCCCCATATATCTCATTAGAAGGAAGTCCAGTATTTTCCTATTGTGGCTTCTTTTTCCTCCTAAATTGTCTAAGAACCCTCAGGAATATAGGCAGTGCAAAAGGAGAGGTGATAGATCCAGCTTTCACACCCAAAAGGGGAAAGATCCCCACAGTCTGCTGTTTGCTTTCCATCATCTCACAGGGTGCAGCTGAAAACTAGTTCTCACTGTGTGACCAGCCAGTAATGCTGAGCCTGTTCCCTGCATCAGCTACTCTGATGCTTTATGGAGGAAGTGCCAGGTACTCTACTTGGACTCCCAGAGCAGTTTTTCGTGTTGGCTCTTTTATCCTCATGCACTGCCATTTTCCTGATGTCAAGTGGCCAAGGAAGTTCTGGATTAGGATCTGTTCAGACACCTGCTACTTTATAAACCTGGAGTTTCCAACCCTCTTTCCTTAGTCTACCCCTGGAAAAAAGGCAGGTGGCCCCTTTTCCATACTTCAAACACCAGCACTCTCATTCCTCTCTCGCCTTCCCTAGGTAGTGAGGTTAATCACCTACCCTTGTAAGGAAGTTGTCCTCAATTACTCCCAGCTGCTTTAGCCTCTCAGTCAAGGTACATTTATCCATCCTTCTTGGATGGGGTGGGAGTGAGGGCCCTATAGTGATTCAAGGTGATTATCGGCTCACTCTCACTGTGGAAAAATCTGTGGTGGGCATCCTGCTTCGTTAATAGTATCTATCACATGGTGCTGTTGTGAAGATATAATGAGATGGTGATAGGCAAGTTTGAAGAGCCAAAGAAATATTATTATCATTGATATTCTGTTGTTTCCTGTAAATCCTTTCAAAGGCTGCCCACTCGGCTTAGGGCAAGTGACCTGACACCACTTTTCTAGTGCAGTCTCAGTTTGTAACACTCTACCCTTTTGCTGTATCTTTAGCCCCACTGGTCTGTCTTAGACTTGCCAAGGCTTTACTCCCTCACTGGGCTTCTAGAAACACCATGCTTTTTAATAAAGTGGCTTTTCCTTCTCTTTGCCTAGTTAGGTCTTGCATCACTGTCTCCTTTTAACAGACATTCACCTTCTCTGAAACTCTAATAAAAGTTAAATTTCCCAATATGTGAGCTGAGAGACCCTTGTTCTTTTCCTTCTCAGCATGTATCACTGTGTAAAAGATACACACATGGTGACCACTTGCTTAATGTTTCTTCTCTGGACTCTAGCACCAAAAACAGTAGGCATGTCTGCTCTGTTTAACCACCAGAAGTTGAATTATTAGGTTCCTTGGTTCTCAGAGCCCTTCCTGTTTCACATTGTTAGTCTTGGAGGTGAGAATATCTGTTTAAATCATAAGCAGAATTAAAAGATAACATGTGGAGGCTGGTGGCTTCCTTCCATCTTCCTGAGTGGAAATGTTGTGTAGTTTTGTGCTACTAAATAGCCTTTTTTTCAAGTTACCATCCTTACCATATTCAAATAGTAGAAACATATTAAACTTTGAGGTCTTTTTCTGCCAAAGAACAATAAATTATGTACATGTTGATCATTGAGAAGGAAGGCTTTGTGTTATTGAACCTAAAATGTGCACTTTTTATTGTTACTAAACCTTTTAACATCATCGCTATTTAAACATAATGGTGACCCCTAGTGGATATTCCGCATAACAGACTGAAAGATCAGAAACCCCCTAACTGAAGCTCTTGCTGTGTAATGATAATCAGCAAGTTGTCTTTTTTCTTCAGATCTCTATCTTATTTTATGCTAGAATTTAGAAGTCATGAAGAGGACTTAATTTGTGAGTCTAGCAGCTTCCATTCCAGCACTTATTTGTATTTAGTGTCTTTTAGAATTACTTTTATTTTATATGTAATTCATTCTATAAGCAGAACAATGAAATTGTAAAGAAATAGGGAGTACCTCAATCTAAATACCTTTGGGATTTTTGTATCACACCTGACACTTATATATACATATTTTACATACACATAATTATATTGTGTACATAATATTTTGTGTTCTTTTATCACTTGACATTACTTTATTTGGACTGAAGTGTCTGCATAGTCTACGTATTTTTCATTTTTCTTTCTTTCTTTTTTTGAGATGAAGTCTTGCTCTTTCGCACAGGCTAGAGTGGAATGATGCGAGGCTCACTGCAACCTTCGCCTCACGGGTTCAAGCGAGTTGCCTGCCCCAGCCTCCAGAGTAGCTGGGATTACAGGCACATGCCACCACACCCGGCTGATTTTTGTATTTTTAGTAGAGACAGGGTTTCACCATGTTGGCCAGGCTGGTCTCAAACTCCTGACCTCAAGTGATCTGCCCACCTTGGCCTCCCTATATTTTTCATTTTTCATGGCATATGGTATCTCATTATGTTGATACATGTTGTTAAGTTTCATTTTTGCTTTTAGCTTTTCCTTACCACGTCAGTGAAACTGTACATCTTATTCAAAACACAGGAATCTGTATTTTAGCACCCCTGGTAATTTCTGAGATCTAGTTAGAATGACACTATGGCCAGGGAATGATTCACCTTGAGGCAGCATCTTGCCTGCCCAGCTGACATTACATATGCCGTTAAATAATGCCCTGCTGGCCTTCCATACCCTCATACTCCTTCCCATCTCTTCTTGATGAGGCCTTAGGTACAGTTTGAGTATCCCTTATCTGAAATGCTTGGGACTGGGAAGTATTTCTGATTTTTTAAAAATGTTTGGAATATTTGCATTATATGTCAGTTGAACGTGTGAAAATCCAAAAATTGGAAACTAGAAATGTTTCAAGGAACATTTCCTGTGAGCGCTAGACAGGAGCTCAAAAAGTTTTGGATTTGGGGTTTGGGGTCCTCAACTATGTTGTTTTCTGTCCCCATTCATGATAAATCATTGCCCTTGCAAGTGAGCCAAGGTGGGAATGAGTCTCCACAATGTTTTAAATCTAACCAGGACATACTTTTCTCTCTCTTATTCCCAAATATGCATTGATTTGTCAGTTGCTCTTAGGGAAAGGAAAAGGAAGTCATTGATTTTTTTTTTTTTTTTTAATAGACAGAGTCTTGCTCTGATGACCAGGCTGGAGTACAGGTGCATGATCTTGGCTCACTGCAACCTTGCCCTCTTGGGATCAAGCAATCCTCCTGTCTTAGTCTCCCAAGTAACTGGGACCACAGACATGCACCACCATGCTCAGCTAATTTTTTTTTTTTTTTTTTAAGACTTGTCTCAATAAGAGACACAGTTTTGCTATGTTGCCCAGGCTGGCCTCGAACTCCTGGGCTCAAGCAGTCCTCCTGCCGCAGCCTCCCAAAGTGTTGGGATTATAGGAGTGAACCCCACTATGCCTGGCCTTGCTTCTAGTATGTTCAATGCATGCTTAAGTATATTTGTTCTTATATTTTAAAAAATAAACTCTAGTGCATGGAAATAAACATTTATAAAATGCATATAAATTAGAGACTTCAATTTAAAAAAAGATTACAGGGTTTTGTTATTAAGATCTCCTGTTATATTTTAAGTGATTCAATTCCTAAGAATATACCTTGTAATTATATATATATATATTTACAGCTTTTTAACTTAAACTCTCATGAACTTGAAGCAAGTTTGTTGCACATTTGAACCAAGGTTGTTCTATCAGAAATCCATGTTTTTGTTGCATTGTGCTTTGGGCCCCTGAGGAATACTCACTGAACAAACCTGTCAGTCCATTATTGAAACTACAAATCAACTTTTTGGCTTCATTTCTAGCAAACTATAACAAAATAGTTGTCCTGATTTTAGACCCAAAAGAGACCTAGTCTGTTTGGATGGCCGAAGTCCTGAGGGAACTGAGATAACCGTTGCAGAGAATATGTTAATATGTTAATGTTGCTTGGTGAAGAGTGGGTTGTGAGGCTTTTTTTTTTTTTTTGTACCAGTGCAGTAAGTCTCTTGGCTAAGTGTCATCTGACTTTTAATTCTCATCAAATGTCTTTGTGTTATATTTCCTTGTGGTTTGATCTGTGATAACCTCTAGATAATCCTGAATGGAAATGTTCATTTTCTCTAGTTCTTTCCCAGATAGATGGTCAACTCCCAGATCCCCCGTCACCTCTGTATCATTTCATTGTAATAATTTTTCTTTAGCCCATATTTCTTCTTTCTCTTATTCTAATTAATTACATAGAAAAAACACAAAAGCATAACTGAGAAAGGAATGATAAAAAGGAATACATAAACCTTTGTGTCATCCTTTGTGAAGTGAGAATCTATATAATTATTTTCACTCTTTGTATTATTAGCTATCTAATTTGGAACCACCATGTTTCTTAGCAGGATGGTTTGCTCTGTCCTGACAAACCTGCTTATTTAATTAATAAAATCTGTTGTAGGTAATTCAGTAGCATATTCTTTATGACCAAAATAATAATAAAAAGCAAGTGTTTCAAAACTTAGTGCTGTTTAAATCAAACCATTTTTGTGCACGTATTTACAAGCAAAGTAGCTTGTGTGTGCTATCTGATTTCCTTCCAGTGTATCATCTGATCTTCCAAATAAAAATAGCCCCTTTCTGTTTTTTGTTGTCTATTTAAAGTTAATCGGAATATATTTTAAGTAATGTGTCTAACAAGTGGCCGAAAACTTTATTTGGAGGGGTTTTTGCCAAATCCTTTGCATGATGGTACGTGTTTGGTTGTGTATTTTGAGTTTTACTGTTATCTATTGTAACTCCTGAAGCATTTGATGCTCCCATGCTAAATTATTAATTTTGATTATTTTCCTTTTAAGAGTCTTGGGAGGCCAGGCGCGGTGGCTCACGCCTGTGATCCCAGCACTTGGGGAGGCTGAGGTAGGCAGATTACGTGGTCGGGAGTTTGAGACTGACCTGGCCAACATAATAAACCGCCGTCTCTACTAAAAATACAACAACAACAAAAAATTAGCCAGGTGTGGTGGTGGGCGCCTGTAATCCTAGCCACTCTGGATGCTGAGGCAGGAGAATCACTTGAACCTGGGAGGCAGAGGTTGCAGTGAGCTGAGATCATGCTACTAGACACCAGCCCGGGCAACGGTGCAAGACTCTGTCTCTAAAAAAAAAAAAAAGCCTTGGGAGAATTTTCATGACCTTTTCTGGTTGAGAACTAGTGGAATTAGACCTGGGTTTGAAATTCTGTCTCTGCATTCCTTGTCTTTGTGATTTTTGAGCCATGTCCCTGTTCTCCTTTATGTCAAAAGGGATAATGAAAATGCTGACTTCATAGGGTTGTTGTAAGGAATAAATACGATAAAATGTGAAAACTTCTCTACGTATAGTGTGTGGCACAAAGCAAACACTTAAATGTTAGCTTTCATTATAATAGATTAGGAATTGATAGACTTTTTCTATAAAGGGCCAGATAATAAATACTTAAAAATTTTTTTTCAAATTTTTATGTAGATAGAGATGGAGTCTTGCTATGTTGCCTAGGCTGGTCTCAAACTCTGGGGCTCAAAGGATCCTTGCCTTCTTAAATACTGTGTGTGTGTGTGTATGTGTGTGTATTTTCCTTACCTTCTTAAACATTGTGTGTGTGTGTGTGTGTGTGTGTGTGTATGTATACACACCTAGCCATTTAAAGAAACATGGTTTTGTAGGCCAACAATTTGGGCAGGGATAATTTCAGTGATTTGCTCTATATTGTTGCCAACTGGGGTCATTCAGTGGTTTTCTTCCCCCTTACCTAGTAGATGGGTTGCTCTGGACAGTCTAAGATGGCTTGTTCACATGTTTGCTGCCTTGACAAGGCAGGTGGAGGGTGGGCTCAGCCAGGACTATTGATTGGAGCCTCAACACGTGGCCTCTCCAGCATGCTACCTGCTTTTTTTTTTTTTTTTTTAAATGATAAAACATTGCCATTATGAATCTCAGTTCCTGTAACACTTTGATGCCATCAGTCTTTAATGGGGTGTGTGGCACTGTTGCTTGTATTCCCTAGACCACTGCTTTGAGTCTTTTAATTTTTTGTCTTTATAGGCTGATTTTCAGCTTCGGTCTGGAGCACAACATTTGCTGTGTAGGTGACATCTTAACATATTGGGCACTTAATTTGCTATGTGCAAGCTGCCTTACTGGGCATACCCAGGAGCTATTTCAGAAACTTAAAATGCACCTTAAAGAAGTAAATCCTTCAATATGTGACAACATGGATGAACTTGGAGGACATTGTGCTAAGGGAAATAAAGCAGTCACAGAAGGACAAATACTATATGATTCCACTTATATGTGATATCTAAGAGAATCAAGCTCAGAAGTAGAGAGTAGAATGGTGGTTGCTAGGGGATATAGGAAGTGGGAAATGAGACATTGCTGTTCTGCAGGTATGAAGTTTCAGTTATCCAAGATTAATAAGTTCTGCTTTATAACATCGTGCCTATAGATCATATTAATGCTATTGTATATTACACACAAAATTTTGTTAAAACGATATATCTCATGTTAAATTTTCTTATTGTAATTTTTTAAAAAGAAACAACTTTGGAGTTAATCATTTGAGATAAAAAGGCAGTAAAACATCAGAACTTAGTGTTTTTCTGTTTATTTACCCCATCTCCATATTCTTGATAAAACAGTAAATTTTGGGAGGGCAGAGTCTGGGGACAGGCCAGGTACTAGAAAGGGCAGGGTCAGTGATGGGTCCAGTTGCAAGAGGGCCTAGTAGATTTGACTTGAAGCTGTGCTTGCATAATCACTCTGTTTTTGCTTGAATTCTGTTTATCTGGAGTGACTTATGGTATGGTAGCTAAGGCTCCCCAAACTATTCATTGTCTCATTGTTTAGGATTTAGAGGGTCATATGCAGTCAACTCCCCATCACTACTGCCTCTTCTTGGAGTCTCTGGAATGGCTTTTTAGTTTACATTTGTCTTCTTGTTATTTCTCTCCTATCAGCCTATTGACATTTAATACTCTAAGATGATATTTTTTAGTTTGGATGTGTTTACATCATATTTGTGTATATATATTAAAATTTTCAAACCCTTTACTGTAGGTGGGGTAATAGTACCTAGCTCAGAGTGTTCTGAGAATTGCTTAAAGTGCTTCAGAAAATGTTAACTATTACTGTTATTGGATAACCATCTTCTAAACTTCCTTTTTTTAGAAACTGATTCAGCAGTACAGAAAGAACTTAGAAACCAGACACCTGCTCCATCTGCAGCTCAAACTTCTGCTCCCTCTAAGTACCACCGAACTCGATCCGGAGGAGCCAGGGATGAACGATATCGATCAGGTGAGGAGAAGCCACAGAATGGCCAGCTGAATCGTTTTCCTAACTTTAGTATGAACTGCGTATTCTGAGAGCTTCTAATACTTGTTTTTTTTTTGTTTTCTTTTTTTTCCCTTGAGGCATCAACAGGTCTATATTAACTCATTCACCAATCATTTATTTTGTACCCTATTATGTGTCAGATATAGTAGGTACTCAGTAATTTCCTGGAAATGCTGTGGCACATAAGACTGTTTCTGGCTGGGAGCAGTGGCTGACAGCACTTTGGGAGGCCAAGATGGGCAGATCACTTGAGGATAAGAGTTTGAGACCAGCCAGGCCAACGTGGTGAAACCCATCTCTACTTAAAATACAAAAATTAGCCAGGCATGGTGGTGGGCGCCTGTAATCCCAGCTACTCAGGAGGTGGAGGCAGGAGAAGCACTTGAACCCAGGAGGTGGAGGTTGTAGTGAGCCGAGATCCCATCACTGCCCTTCAGTCTGGGCGACAGAGCAAGACTCTGTCTCAAATTAAAAAAAGGAAAAAAAAAAAAAAAGATGGTTTCTGCCCTCAAGGAACTTAATAGTTTAAAAAGAGAGCCAGACAAGGATATAAACACAAACGCCATGTGAATAAATAATAAGAAAATGGAAGGTTGGGTCTCATCGATGGTGCTGGGAGAGCTCAGTGGATTCTATTCAAAGAGGCAGGTCCTTCTGTGTTTGCCAGAGCTGTTGTGTAACTACTCTCTTTTAACTGATGGAGCTGAAAGAAAACTCGCAATGAAATTTCAAATCACTTATTTCTTCTGACCCAAAAAGCACCCATGGGAAAGGAAAGGGCAAGGTGTGCCTGCCTGGCAGCGGGAGCATGTACCAGGTGGCAAGTCCCAGATGTGCAGCTTTGATAAGCAGAGGGGTGGTTCGTAGACCCCCAGAGCACGTGTGGTGCAGCAGGCCCTTCCAATGCCCACTTCCTGTCCATTGCACTGAAAGTAGTCTCTGCAGCACATTTCTTGTTTTAAGAAGTGGCAGAATTAAGCCAGAAGAATAATGGGGATATTATTTATTTTCTTCAGATTTTTGTCTTCTTTGTACTGACCAAGGTTGCCTTAATGTTTTCTTGAGTTGAAAAGCACAGTCGATACCACATTCTCTTAAAAACTGCTTTAGAGAAAATGAGGAGACCGGGCACAGTGGCTCACGCCTTTAATCCTAGCACTTCGGGAGGCCAAGGTGGGTGGATCACCTGAGGTCAGGCATTCAAGACCAGCCTGGCCATCATGGTGAAACCCCATTTAAAAAAAAAAAAAAGAGAGAGAGAAAATGAGGAGAGGACACAGTTCCAGAGCTACATCAGCCATTTTGTCAGCTGATTTTACTAGACAGATATTTTCACACACACAAGGAGAAAATGATGAGAAATCTTCAGTTAAGGAAAAAAAAAAAAAACAGAGGTTGTAATTTTATACCAAAACTGTCTTGAGTGATCAGGAGAGGCTTGCTCAGAGAACAAGACATCTTAAGCTGAGTCATGGTAGATAGACAAGAGTTAGCCAGGGAAATAGTGCTCAGAACTTAGAATGCAAGGGCCAGAAAGAGGTGGGAGATGAGGCTAGAAGGATTACCAGAGACCAGATCTTGGGGGATCTTGAATGTCACTGAAGGGTTTTCAGCAGAGCAGTAACATCATCAGTTTGTTCTAATAGCTCACTCCAGCTGTATACTGGAGTGCCTGGCACAGAGCCTACCATATATAAGAGCTAAACAGATATTTTGCAGAAAGAAGGGAATTGAAGTATTTACTAGTAGGCTGGGTGCTGTGGCTCACACTTGTAATCCCAGCACTTTGGGAGGCTGAAATGAGTCAGGAGTTCGAGACCAGCCTGGTCAACGTGGTGAAATCCCATCTTTACTAAAAATGGAAAAAGAAAATTATCCAGGCTTGGTGAGGCACACCTGTAATCCTAGCTACTCTGGGGCTGAGGTGGGAGGTTTGCTTGAACCTGGGAGGCAGAGGTTGCAGTGAGCCAAGATTGCACCATTGCACACTCCAGCCTGGGTGACAAAATGAGACTCCATCTAAAAAAAATAGTAGTTACTAGTTAAGGAATGGATTAGAGAAAGGGAGGGCTGGAAGTAGCACAGCATTCAGGTGCTCCCCTTTGTTGCCAATCACCTAAGCCTGATTTTCCAGCCACCTAGTGTTGCCTTTTGAGGCTGGAGCCCAGGCTCAGCAGCAGCATGTTCCAGCCTGTCCAGAAGGGTTTTTAGCCTTCACAGCTTTCATCCCTGGCCTTCTGGGAGTTTTTGTGTTGTTTTACCTTTGTTTTTCCAGCATGTAATAAAGGATTATTAAGGAACCAGAAAGGTGATTTCAACATTCTATATCCAAGCCAATCACATGTAAAGAAGTTTTCTGTGAGCTTATTTAGTACTATAAAATTTTGTGCCTCACCTTAATGAAGCCAACTAATGCCTGAGATGGAAAGTGATCTTACTGTAAGTCATTCTAACTCCCTTGATGTTAAAACCCAGCTGTGCTCTGTAGTCCCCGCTCTTTTGCACCATTGCTTTCAGATTACCCCAAGTATTATAAAGTGTATGCTGTGGATCAGATACTAATCAGCTTACTGTGGAGATGGTTGACTAGGTGCAGGTGTACTGGAGAGTCTTTAATAATTTTATGTTTATCTTACTGTTTTTCTGTGTGTGTGTGTGTGTGTGTGTGTGTGTGTGTGTGAGTGTGTCTGTGTCTTTTAAAGGATAGTAACAAGAAGTGGGCCAGACGAGGTGAAGTAGGGGAGAAAAAGCGGTTTTAAAACCCTGAAGATATTGAAAGCTATGAGAATCCTGCAATACCATCAGGAGGGGAACATGAAAAGGGAATGCAAGTGTAGACTTTGGGTGAAAATCAAAATTTTCAATATATTAGGAATTGCTCAACTAAATAGTGAAAGAAGCTCAGCATGTGAAAGAAATAGAGTCTCTGAGAATTCTGGCTTTGAAGAAGAAGAAGAAGAAGAAGAAATCAGCAGGGTGTGGTGGCTCATGCCTGTAATCCCAGCACTCAGGGAGGCCGAGGCAGGAGGATCACTTGTGAAGAGACCAGCAGCAGCTGCAGAGGTGGGGCAGATAAGTAGCGGAGTTTGATGGTAGCTGAACTTGTTTCTGTTTGCTACTGCAGTCATAATTTCCATGTCATGTGCAAAAATAGCTGAAGAATGTAGGGTACGTTTAATAAAAGTTGCAGGAATTCAGAATAAAGTGATGGCTACATAAGAAGGATTTTACATTAATGCTGATGAGTGTAATTATAAAATCCTTTCTTATTTGATGGAGGCTTATTAATACCTATAACATTTCAACCAATCATAATCAAATCTAAGTAGACTTAGTGTTCACATTTCAGACGCAGTATGAATGACTTACCTTTATTCAGAGTTTAGATTATCTGACCTGATTCTGTTCTTTGTGCTTTAGCCAAGAGGGGGCTTACATTTCAAGTATACTACCTTATTAGTATATTTCTTTTTCCTGCACATCCAGGCATGATGTGCCTCCCTGCACACACGTAGTATGGTCTCAAATGTAGAAAACACAAATTAATGCCTGAGATGGAAAGTGATCATTCTGTAAGTCATTCTAACTCCCTTGATGTTAATCTCTTGAGAAGGTAGGTACCTCAAACAAAACAACAGAAATAACACAGGATGTTAAGGGAGTATTCATATCACCTTATTCAGCTCAAACATGAGTACTGGTAAATGATACCCAGCTTCCACATGCTTCTGGGAGACATGTCCAAAGTCAACTGTTGTCTGGGGACTGACCTCTGGAAGTGACTTCTTTATCAAAGATCAAGATGAATTGTGTGCTGGTGAATGAGTCAAATTCAGTAAAGAGAGCTGCCTGTTCTTACCAGTAAGAGTCTTTGCTAATAGATAGCTGAACATCTCCTTTTGACACTAGTGTATGGGTCAAGGTTTATCATGTTAGAAAATAGTTGGGTGGCTTGATTTGTTTTGTGATCTGATGCTATGAATCTTTGTGACAGGGGAAAATATGCTCTTTAATTATTAATTATCTAAATGTTACAGGCCTTCTAAAGCTTACATAATGTGAATAGTTACCTAGCTTTGTCTAGTTTGCCATTACGTGTTTCATATCACATATAAAAAATACTTTTGGAAATATACTGTTTTAATAAATGTGAAAATTTGATTTGCTGTTTGTTGCTGACAAAGTGCTTTCTCAGTAGAAATGATTAATTTTTTTTTTTTTAATGAGATGGAGTCTTGATCTTGTTGGCCAGGCTGGAGTGTAATGGCATTACCTTAGCTCACTGCAACCTCTCTTCCCAGGTTCAAGTGCTTCTCCTGCCCCAGCCTCCTGAGTAGCTGGGATTACAGGCACCCACCACCACACCTGGCTAATTTTTTGTTTTTTTAGTAGAGACGGGCTTTCACCATGTTGGCCAGGCTGGTCTTGAACTCCTGACCTCAGGTGATCCACCTGCGTAAGCCTCCCAAAGTGCTGGGATTACAGGTGTGAGCCACTGCACCTGGCCTAATCATTTATTTTCTAACACAGCTAAGAATCATTTTTCCATCCAATATAAGGACGTTTTTCTCATTTTAACATACCTAAAATCAGAATGTTTTATATAAGATGGCATCATAGATTCAATTAAATATGCAGTCGTGACTCAACTAAGTAAATCCCAAGGATACAGGCAATAAATTGTGTAACCAATATAAATGCAGTATAAAATTATTTTATTTCAGAGCCAAAAATAAGTTGGTAATGTCTTAAAGGTAATAGCCTAACAGTTTGGCAATATCTTTAAAATTTTAAATAGTCATGTTCTTTATCCAGAAATTATACTTTAAGGAATTTATTTTATGTAAACAATCATGTGCACAAAGATGTATACATATATATACAAAGATGTTTGTAGTATTGTATATAGTACAATGGTTAAATAAGTCATAGAATGTTCACACAATAGAATTTTATGAAAGTTAAGAGAAAAATAAGGTAGATGTATTTGTGCAAATATGGAAGGACGTACAAAATACTTTTTTTTTGAGACAGGATCTCGCTCTGTTGCTCAGGCTGGAGTGCAGTGGCACAGTCATGGCTCACCGCAGCTTCCAACTCCTGGGTTCAAGCAATCCTCCTGCCTCAGCCTCTCAAGTAGTTGGAACTACAGGCACACACTACTGTGCCAGGTTAACTTATTTTATTTTTTGTAGAGATGGGAACTCACTTTGTTGCCCATGCTGGTCTCAAACTCCTGGTTTTAAGCAATCCTCCCACCTTGGCCTCCCCAGGTGCTAGGATTACAGGTGTAATATTTATAACATTATTATAATAATATAAACATATGTTAGTGTGTTTACAGACATGGAGACCTGAAAAAATATATACCAAACTATTGAGGCGGGATTATTTTTGGGAAGTGGCGGGTCAAGGGAAAATTTTCACTTTAGTATTATGTATGTTCACATCTTTTTGCAATGTGTATTTTTTTTCAATTTTTTATTATGGTAAACTACACATAAATTTATGTGTGTTATAAATTTTAAAGATAGGTTTTAAGGTCTTAATTACTATTATTATTATTATTATTGACAGAGTTTCATTCTGTTGCCCGGGCTGGAATGCAGTGGCACTATCTTGGCTCATTGCAACCTCCACCTCCTGGGTTAAATTGATTATCGTGCCTCAGTTTCCTGAGTAGCTGGGATTACAGGCACACGCCACTACGCCCAGCTAATTTTTGTATTTTTAATAAAGATGGGGTTTTCCTATGTTGGCTAAGCTGGTCTTGAACTCCTGGCCTCAAGCGATCCACCCACCTTGGCCTCTCAGTGTGCTGGGATTACAGGTGTGAGCCAGTGCGCCTGGCCCAGTTATTGTTCTTAATGACTTTTACTCTAAGTATGGATTCTTGTGATTCAATGCTGGAGCTAAATGCAGTATAACTCCCTTTGCCACCCTAATTGTGAACTTTTCTGTCTCTGTCCAAATCTAATTCCTGATCTGGTGATGGCTGGCACTGGCACACCAAGATCATTTTATTTCTGATACACTCCTCATACCATAGAAGGTAAGTTGAATTCTGTTCAGTAAGCCTTCATTGTAGACCTCCTATGATTTGAGCAAAATGTTAGATTGTTAGAGAAACATAGGTGAAAACATGGGAGTTTTTCTTGTTTGTGTGTGTGTTTTTTTGTTGTTGTTGTTGTTTTGAAACAGGGTCCCACTCTGTTGTCCAGACTGAATTGGAGTGGCACAATCTTGGCTCACTCCAACCTCCACCTCCTGGGCTCAAACTATCCTTTTTCTCCTTAGCCTGAGTAGCTGGGACTACAGACACACCCTGCCATGCCTGGATAGTTTTTATATTTTTTGAGGAGACAGGGTTTCACCATGTTGCCCAGGCTGGAGTTGGGTTTCTTTTTCCCCAATACAAGGTACAGAGGTGACACAGAAGAGGGAGATGGGAAGGCATACAGTGTCAAGAATGGGCTTCAGAGTGGAGGTGGTGACGTTTAAGCCATTTTGAAGGATGGATAGCTGTTTGCTATATGAATATTCCAGGCAGAAGAAACATAATTTATCAAGGCATGGCAATGTGAAATAGAAAATTAAAATATCCCCTCTTCTTCCTCTCCATCCTGCCCACAGAGTAGCGCCCTAATTAATGCTGTGATATCTTGTTGTTTCAGAAGTTAGTTGTAGCTGCCTCTGCAAGAGGTCATTACCTTAGAAATTCGGGGAAAGTGGCATGACTGCTTGTTGACTTGCAAGGAATTCATTGGACTATACCTCTCTGCTTTATGACTCAGCCCACCCACACATCTGCCTTTCACTCTGTCCTTATCTGTCTATAAAAAAATCCTAACAGGTGGCTGGGTGTGGTGGCTCACACCTTAATCCGAGCACTTTGAGAGGCCGAGGTAGGCAGATCATGAGGTTAGGAGTTCAAGATGAGTGTGGCCAATGTGATGAAACCCTGTCTCTACTGAAAATACAAAAAAATTAGCCAGGCACACCTGTAATCTCAACTACTCAGGAAGCTGAGGCAGGAGAATTGCTTGAACCTGGGAGGCAGAGGTTGCAGTGGGCTAAGATCGTGCCACTGCACTCTGGCCTGGGTGACAGAGTGAGACTTCATCTCAAAAGAAAGAAAGAAAAGAAAAGAAAAATCCTAACAGGTAAGGAAGAGCACTCAGTTTAAAGCCTGGCTGTGCCACTCATTGACCATATGCTAACTGCTTGGTAAAAACAAGCCAAGAGGGCTGGGCACGGTGGCTCATGCCTGTAATCCCAGCACTTTGGGAGGCCAAGGCGGGTGGATCACCTGAGATCAGGAATTCGAGACTAGCCTGACCAATATGGTGAAACCCCATCTCTACTAAAAATACAAAAATCAGCCAGGCATGGTGGTGTGTGCCTGTAGTCCCAGTTACTTGGGAGACTGAGGCAGGAGAATTGCTTGAACCTGGGAGGCAGAGGTTGCAGTGAGTGGAGATCAAGCCACTGTACTCTAGCCTGGGTGACAGAGCAACACACTGTCTCAAAAAGGAAAAAAAAAAAAAAGGAAAAGAAAGAAAAAAAGAATAGGAGCAGATACTTTGAAACTAAAAATAACGTATTTCACTTATCTTTTTTGGGAAAGATGGGAAAAGAAATGTTCCAATGTTATCCATGGATGTCGGGGGAAGTGGACACTCTTTTATCTTGGTGGTAAAAGTATTAATTCTTAACGTTACCAATGAGATTGGACATTTAAAGATGTGTTTACTGGCCATTTGTGCTTCTTCTGTGAACTACCTTTTCCTTGCCTAAGCCTGTTTTTTTATTTTAAGTTGGGTTGTTCCTTTTTTTTTTTTCCTTCTTACTTGCAAGGGCTTTTTTTTATCCTAAAGATACTAACATTTGAATTGTATCATAGGTATTTGCCAATGCAGAGAAACAAGAAAAATCAGTGTAAGAATTAGAAAAGAAGTAAAACTGTATTTGCAGCTTATGTGATCATTTATTTAGAAAACACAAGAGAATCAATGATAGAACTAAGACAATTCAGTCAGCAAAATATAAAATTAGTACAGAAATCAGTGGCCTTCACATATGCAAATAAACAGTTAAAAGATACAAATCACAGGGTCAGGAGATAGAGATCATCCTGGCTAACACGGTGACCCCTCATCTCTACTAAAAAGAGAAAAAATTGGTGGGGCGTGGTAGCACGCTCCTGTAGTCCCAGCTACTTGGAAGGCTGAGGCAGAAGAATCGCTTGAACCTGGAAAGCGGAGGTTGCAGCAAGCTGAGATTGTGCCACTGCACTCCAGCCTGGGCAACAAGAGTGAAACAAGTGAAACTCTGTCCAAAAAAAAAAAAAAAAAGATACAGTAGTAGAGCAAACATCGTTTACAAAAGCAATAAAGATAACATATATTTAGGAATAAACCTAATAAATGTCTAAAACCTTTATTTAAAAAACTTTAAAACCCTGAAAGACAAAACAGTAGACCTGATAAATGGAAAGACATCCCTTGTTCCTAGGGCAGTTTAACATCATGAAGATGCCAGGTCTGCCTAAATTACTTTATACATCTAATCTAATCCCAATAAAAATAGTATCAAATTTATTTATAGAGCTAGACAACTCAGTTTTGAAGTTCATTTGGGAAAATAAACAGATAAGAATAACTAAGAACACTGAGAAAAGCTATAAGGAGTGACTGCACCTACTAGATACTAGAACATCCTGTAGAGACTATAATTAAAACAATTTGGTGTAGCACACAAATGAGCAGGCTGACCATTGGAATAACAAGTTGAGAGGTAGGCATATATCTGGGAATTTAATATGCAATAAAGATGACATTACAAATCCCCAGGACAAAAAATGTACTTTTAAATAAATGACACTAGGACAGCTGGAAAAAGAGTAGATTCATACCTTATACCATGTATAAGCATAAACTTCAGGTGGGTGCAGTGGCTCATACCTGTAATCCCAGGGATTTGGGAGGCTAAAGTGGGTGAATCACTTGAGGTCAGGAGTTCAAGGCCAGGCCGCCCAATATGGTGAAACCCTGTCTCGACTAAAAATACAAAAAAATTAGCTGGGTGTGGTGGTGAGCGCTTGCAGTCCCAGCTACCCAGGAGGCTGAGGCATGAGAATCACTTGAAGCCAAGAGGTAGAGGCTGCCACGAGCCAAGATTATGCTGCTGCACTCCGACCTGGGTGACAAAGCAAGACTTTGTTTCAAAAAACAAAAGCATAAACTTAAAAAATCAGAGATCTATATGTAAAAAAGAAACCATATGAAGTGCCAAACGAGGCCAGGTACTGTGGCTCATGCCTGTAATCCCAGCACTTTGGGAGAGCTGAGGCGGGTGGATCACCTGAGATTAGAAAAGCCTGGCCAACATGACAAAACCCTATCTCTACTTTATTAGCTGGGGGTGGTGGCAGTGAGCCCTATAATCCCAGCTACTTGAGCCTGAGGCAGGAGGATCGCTTGAACCCAGGAGGCAGAGGTTGCAGTGAGCCAAGATTGCACCACTGCAATCCAGCCTGGGCAACAAGAACAAAACTATCTCCAAAAAAAAAAAAAGTGCCAAACAAAAACACCGAATTTTTCTATAATCCAGCCTTACAAGAAAGACTTATGGGAAGGCTCAGAATGAAGATGTAATTTTAAAAACTACATGAAAATATTTTTGTTGTGGTTAAAAAACACATACATTTATTCTTTTGACAGTTTTTAAGTATACATTACAGTATTGGTAACTGTATGCACGCTGTTGTACAGCAGATCTCTAGAACTTGTTCATCTGTGTGACTGAAACTCCATACCTGTTGAACAACAGCTCATTTCCCCTCCTCGCAGCCTCCCCCAACCACCATTCTACTTCCTGTTTCTGTGAATTTGAATACATTATATAACAGGAATCATGCAGTATTTGTTTTTTTGTAATTGGCTTATTTTACTCTGCACAGTGTTGTCAGGGTTCATCCATGTTGTAGCATATGATGGGATTTCCTTCTTTTTTTAAGGTTGTATAATATTTCTTTGTATGTATATACCGTGTTTTGTTTATTCCACCACAATGGAGATTTGGTTGCTTCCACATCTTAGTTATTAGGAACAATGCTGCAGTGAAACATGGGTGTACAAATATCTCTTTGAGATCCTGTTTTCAGTACATTTGGACATACATCCAGAAGTGGAATTGCTAGGCCATATGGTAAATCTATTCATATTTTTATTTATTTATTTATTATCATTATTTTTTGAGACAGAGTCTTGCTCTGTTGCTAGGCGCCAGGCTGGAGTGCAGTGGCGGGATCTCAGCTCACCGCAACCTCCGCCTACTGGGTTCAAGCAATTCTCCTGCCTTAGCCTCCCGAGTAGCTAGGATTACAGGCGCACGCCACCATGCCCAGCTAATTTTTGTATTTTTAGTAGAGACAGGGTTTCACCATGTTGGCCAGGTTGGTCTTGATCTCTTGACCTCATGATCCGCCTGCCTCAAGCCTCCCAAAGTGCTGAGATTACAGTAAATCTATTTTTAATCTTTGAGGAAGCTCCATACTGTTTTTCATAGAAACTATATCATTTTACAGTCTCACTAATGGTGCACAAGCATTCCAGTTTCTCTGAATCCTCTTCAACACGTGTTTTCTGGCTTTTTGATGCAGAAGAAAATTCTAATAGGTGTAAGGTAGGACCGTTCTAGCGGCTGTGAAGTAATACCTCATTGTGGTTTTGATTTTCATTTCCTTGAAGAAAGTGATGTTAAGCATCTTTTCATATGATTATTGGTTATTTATCTTCTTTGGAGAAATGTATATTCAAGTCCTTTGCCCATTTAAAAAATTGGGTTAATTTTTTTTTGTTGTTACTGGGTTATAGGAGATCTTTATTTTAGATATTAATACCCTACCCAATATATGGTTTGTAAATATTTCCTCCCAATTTTGCAGGTTATCTTTTTATTCTGTTGATTGTTTCCTCTGATGTGCAGAAGTTTTTAAGTTTAACGTAGTCTTATTTGCTTATTTTTGCTCTTATTGCCTGTGTTTTTGGCGTCATATTCAATAAATTGTTGTCAAATCCAATGTCATGAAGCGTTTTCCCTCTGTTTTCTTCTAGGAGTTTTAGTTTTTGGCCTTACTGTTTAGGTCTTTAATCTATTTTGAGTCAATTTCTATATATCATGTTAAATAAGAGCCCATTTTCATTCTTTTGCATGTGGATATTCGCCTTTCTTACACATTTGTTGAAGAGACTATCCTTTCCCCATTGTGTAGTTAGTTTTGACACCCTTGTTGAAGATCATGTGACCTTATATGAGATCATGTGTATTTCTGGGCTCTCTGTTGTTCCATTGGTCTTCATGTTGGTCTTTATGCCAGTACCAAACTATTTTGAATATAGGAGCTTTGTAATAACTTTTTTTTTTTTTTTTTTTAAAAAGGACAGTATATCACTGTGTTCCCCAGGCTGGTCTCAAACTCCTGGGCTCAAGTGATCCTCCCTGCCTCAGCCTCCGAAAGTGTTGGGATTACTAGTGTGAACCACCATGCCCATTCTGTAATAGTTTTGAAATCATGCCTATAATCCTTGCACTTTGGGAGGCCGAGGTGGGCAGATCACTTGAGGTCAGGAGTTTGAGATCAGCCTGACCAACACGGTGAAACCCTGCCTCTACTAAAAATACAAAAAGTAGCTGGGCATGGTGACACACACCTGTAGTCCCAGCTACTTGGGAGGCCGAGGCAAGAGTATCACTTTAACCTGGGAGGCAGAGATTGCAGTGAGCCAACCAGGATCACACCATTGCACTCCAGCCTGGACCACAGACCGATAATCCATTTCAAAAAAATAAAGGAAAAGGAAATATGATGGCTTCAGCTTTGTGCTTCTTTTTAAATATTATTTTGGCTATTTGGAATCTTTCGAGGTTATGTGTAAAAAGTTTAGAGTTGTTTCTTCTATTTCTGGAAAAAAAAAATGCCATTGGATTTTTGATAGGGGTTGCATTGAATCTGTAAAATGCTTTGGACAGTAACGACATTTTTTTTTTTTTCCAGTAACGACATTTTAACAATATAAAGTCTTCCAGTCTGTGAACACAGGATCTCTTTCCTATTTCTAATTTCTTTCAGAGATGTTTTGTATTTTCGATGTCACCTCCTCAGTTCATTCTATTCCTAAGTATTTTGTTCTTTTTGATGCTATTATAAATGGAAATATTTTCTTAATATTCTTTCCAGGTAGTTCATTGTTAGCGTACTGAAAAACAACCTTTTTTTTTTTTTTTAAGAGGAAACAGGGTCTCCCTCCGTTGTGCCTAGGCTGGAGTGCAGCAGTGTGATCATAGCTCACTGCAGCCTCCACCTCCCGGGCTCAAGTGATCTTCCTCTTCAGGTTTTCTGAATGAATTTGAGAAAGATTGACATTAATTCTTATTTAAATGTTTGATAGAATTCTCCAGTAAAGCTGTCAGGTCCTGGGCTTTTCTTTGTTGAGGAGTTTTTAGTTACTGATTCAGTCTCCTTGCTAGTTATAGGTCAGTTGAGATTTTCTCTTTTTTCGTTATTCAGTCTTGGTAGGTTTATGTTTCTAGGAATTAATCCAATTTCTTGCATATTATCCAATTTGTTGGTAGGTAATTATTCATAGTAGTCTTTCTTTTCTTTTCTTTTTTTTTTTTTTTTTTTTTTTTTTT
>NW_016107496.1:2517168-2554570 GCF_001604975.1 Cebus imitator
AGGCTGGAGTGTAGTGGTATGCTCCCAGCTCACTGCAACCTCCATCTCCTGGGTTCAAGTGACTCTCCTGCTTCAGCCTCCTGAGTGGCTGGGACTACAGGCGCCTGCCAGCACATCTGGCTAATTCTTTGTATTTTTAGTAGAGATGGAGTTTTACCCTGTTGGGCAGGCTGGCCTCAAACTCCTGACCTCAGGTGATCTATTCACCGTGGCCTCCCAAAGTGCTGAGATTACAGGCAGAACCACCCCGCCCAGCACCTTCTAATTTTGGATTTAGTTTGTTCTTTTTTAAGTTCCTTATGTTATAGTTTGGTTTTTGACTTGAGAACTTAATTCTGTAATAATTTTTAAAAACACATCTTTTGCATGGTTAAAAAAAAGCCATAAACAATGTCAAAAAAACAAATGCCTGCTATCCAAATGTCACATAAAGGGAAAAACAAAAACAAATGCCATATCAAAAGAAAATATTTACTTCCTTCCCTTCCCTTTTTCCTTCCCTCTTCCCTTCCCTCTTCCCTTCCCCCTTTCCTTCCCTTCCTTTCCTCCTTTCCTTCCCTCTTCCCTTCCCCCTTTCCTTCCCTCTTCCCTTCTCCCTTTCCTTCCCTCTTCCCCTCCTCCTTTCCTTCCCTTCCCTCTTTCCTTCCTTCCGTCCGTCCATCCATCCATCTTGTCTTTCTGTCTTTCTTGACAGAGTGTCACTCTGTTGCCCAGGCTGGAGTGCAAGTAGTGCAATCATGGCTTAGGCAGCCTCAACCTCCTGGGCTCAAGTGATCCTCCTGTCTCAGCCTCCTTAGCAGCTAGGCCTACAGGCACATGCCACCACATGGGCAGTTTTTTATTTTTTGTAGAGGTAGGGTTTTATTTTGTTGCCCAGGCTGGTTTTGTACTCCTCCCATGTTGGCCTCCCAAAATGCTTGGATTATAGGTATGAGCCCCTGCACCTGGCCAGAAAAGATTTCTAATGTAAGGAAAAATAAACAGAGAAGGCTGGTAGGAAAAAAAAATGGTTAAGTGACATGAACATTCACTTCACTTAAAAACAGACAACATCAAATGGCCCTTAAGTCCTTTGCAAAAAGGTTTAATCTCACTAATGATCAAGGAAACACAAATTAAAACTATACTAGGATACCAGTTCTCAGCTGTCAAGTTGGCAGCAATCAAAAAACTAGACAACACACTGCAAAGGTGAGGCTGTGGGGAAGCAGTATACCTGTACATTGCTAGTAGTAATGCAGTGTGGTAAAAACCCTTTTTGGGGAAGAATTTTCCAAGATGTGACAAAATTGATGCTTATTTGCTTTTTTATTTAGAATCCTCTCATCAAAATTTACTCTGAAAGATATGCCCTAATTAGATAAAAATATATTTGCAGAAGGCTATTTGTTGCAGCATTATTTTAATTGTAAAATATTAGAAACACCTACATGTCCAGACGTAGGATAATAGTTGAATAAACTGTGTACAGTAGAGTACTATACAGCTATAAAAAAGAATGAAGAATCATTCTCTGATAGAGAATGATTTCCAGGGTGTATTGTTAAGTGGAAAAAGCAAAGTGCAAAAAATATAATATACTTCCTTTTGTTCATGAAAGACAGGGAAATGAAAAGATATATATATCTGCTTATTTTTATAAAAAATTGTAAATATATATATGTATCTACTACCTATAGAGGGGAGGGTGGGTGGGATTGGGGTAGAAGTGATTGTTGGGGTAGTAATACTTCTTTAAGCTAACTTTTTGGTATAGTTTTGTCTTTTGGAACCATGTTAATTTTTTTTTTTTTTTTGGGAAGGAGTTTCGCTCTTGTTACCCAGGCTGGAGTGCAATGGCGCGATCTCGGCTCACCGCAACCTCCGCCTCCTGGGTTCAGGCAATTCTCCTGCTTCAGCCTCCTCAGTAGCTGGGATTACAGGCACGCGTCACCATGCCCAGCTAATTTTTTGTATTTTTAGTAGAGACGAGGTTTCACCATGTTGACCAGGATGGTCTCGATCTCTTGACCTCGTGATCCACCCGCCTCGGCCTCCCAAAGTGCTGGGATTACAGGCTTGAGCCACCGCGCCCGGCCAGGAACCATGTTAATTTTTAATCAGCAAGATTGGGAAAGACTTATGGAATATAAACAAAAAAATGAACCTAACTCTGTGAACTATATAACCACACCAAAGCAGGAATGAATGAGAACTAACTCAAATAGCTTTTTACCATGATACTTTAATTATATGTCCTAAGTCTAAAGACCAAAAGGACTACAAGTAAATACCGAACACTAGTTAGAAGATTTATTTTTCATATTGGCATAAGATAGCAATTTTTGACTGGTCGCAGTGACTCACGCCCGTAATCCCAGCTCTTTGGGAGGCCAAGGCGGCCAGATTGCTTGAGCGCAGGAATTTGAGAGCAGCCTGGGTAACATGGTAAAACTCCGTCTCTACCAAAAATGCAAAAAGTTAGCTGGGTGTGCACCTGTGGTCCCAGCTACTCATGAGTTTGAGGTGAGAGGATTGCTTGAGCCTGGGAGGTGGAGTTTGCGGTGAGCTAAGATCATGCCACTGCACTCCAGCCTGGGTGACAGAGTGAGACCCTGTCTCAAAAAAAAAATTTTAAAATGTACTTCCTGTGTATGGTAGGATTGAGAAATTAGTAAAATATATTGAGAATATTGTGAACCAGGTTTTGTCCTATTAGAGAAGGGAATTATACATGGAAAGAAGGAAAATTAGAATGATGTTGAATTGGAAATGGAAGTATTAATATGAACTTATCATTTTAAATATAGTTAGAAACACATGTTATACATGTATGAATTTCTCGATCCACCAAAAGGGCTTAGAAAAGATACCCAATAGCACTGAGTACCCCTGCTTCTAAGATCTTGGGGATTTTTTTTTGTTTTGTTTTTGTGGGTTGTTTCTGATACAGAGTCTCACTCTGTTGCCTAGTCTGGAGTGCGGTGGCATGATCTCCGTCCACTGCAACCTCTGCGGGTTCAGGGGATTCTTCTGCCTCAGCCTCTGAAGTAGCTGAGACTACAGGAGTGCGCCACCACACCCGGCTAATTTTTGTATTTTTAGTAGAGACGGGGTTTCACTGTGTTAGCCAGGATGGTCTTAATCTCCTGACCTTGTGATCTGCCCGCCTCAGCCTCCCAAAGTGCCAAGATTACAGGTGTGAGCCACCACGCCCAGCCAAGATCTTGGTTTTTAAATACCATTCATTTTTCCCTAAAAGAAGCCACGTTTTCCTTGAAGAAAGGTATAATTCCAGGGCTGGAGCAGGAAAAGTACCTCATGAGCATGGATTATCTTATGTCATAAAACAGCTGCTCAAAATGATGGAACTGTGTCCAAAGGACATAAGAATCAATATGAAGGGGACTCCTATTGGTCAAATCTGCAAAAATATGAGCATCAAAATAATGATAGTAACAGAATAGTCATGGAATGAAATGAGAATCAGTGGGCTCATGTTGACATAAATAACTAGGGGAGAAAGGAAAGCTTTTTCTTTCTTTTTTTCTTTGGAGATGGAGTCTTGCCCTTTCGCCCAGGCTGGAGGGCAATGGCACAATCTTGGCTCACTATAACCTCCTCCTCCCAGGTTCAAGCAGTTCTTGTGCCTTACCCTCCCAAGTAGCTGGGACTACAGGCATGCGCCACCATGCCCAGCTAATTTCTGTATTTTTCATGGAACAGGGTTTCACCATGTTGGTCAGACTGGTCTCGAACTCCTGACCTTGGGTGATCTACACTCCTCGGCCTCCTAAAGTGCTGAGATTACAAGCATGAGTCACCATGCTGTCCAGGAAAGCTTTTTCTTATAATAAATACCAAGTAATAAATGTAGAAGAAATGGTGGAGCTATAAAAGTATCATATTGTAGTTGTTATTATAATAATTGATTCTGTCACTTCAGCAGCACATATACTAAAATTGGAACAATGCAGGGAAGATTAACATGGCCTCTGAGTAAGGATGACACAAAACTTGTGAAACATTCCGTTAAAAATAATTTTTTTTTATATGCTAGCTACAGTGGCTCACACCTGTAATCCAGTTACTTTGGAAGGTCAAGGTAGGAGAATCCCTTGAGCCCATGAGTTTGAGACCAGCCTGGGCAACATAGAGAAACCCCATCTCTATTTTAAAAAAAAAAAAAAAAAAAAAAGTTGATTTCACCAATAATTATCAACGGATGCTAAAACTAGTGAGTTGAAAGGATGACAAAGTATATAACATTTACAGTCTCAAAAGTATCCTCCTGTAAATTACTTGTTAATTACAAGGGCAAGAATGGTAACTACAGTGAATTTATTTAGCAGATACCATGTTCACCAAAGTAACTAACTTTGCAATTAAAGTTATATGACCATAATGGAGCAGATGCATCCTGACATCATGTTTTGAGAAAAACATTACTTCTGGCTGGGCATGGTGGCTTATGCCTGTAATCCCAGTGCTGCATTTTGGGAGCTGAATTAGGAGGATTCCTTGAGACCAGTAGTTTGAGACCAGCCTGGGCAATGTAGTGAGACCCCATCTTTACCCCTCCCCCCCAAAAAAGAAGACAACAAATTATTTCTATGGAATTTCTGCCAAAATGTATAACCTTAAACTAATTATAAGAAAATATGAAACAATCTAAAATTAAAGAACATTTTACAAAATAATTAGTCTGTACAAAAATATCAAGATAATAAAAAGTAAGGCTGAGAAACAGTTCTGGATTATAGGAGAATCAAGAGACAGGACAACTAAACATGTGGGATTTCCTCCAGTAGACCCCAGATCAGGAAGAAGGGTGCAGGGAAAACCTATAGAGGACATTATTGAGACAACTGGCTATGTTGGAATATGGATTGCGGGTTAGTTAATAATTTGTATCAATGTTGAATTTCTGGATTTTGGCTGGGCTCAGTGGCTCACACCTGTAATCCCAGCATTTCAGGATGCTGAGGTGGGTGGATCGCTGGACTCCAGTTCAGGTCCTGCCCTGGGCAGTATACATAGCAAGACCTCATCTCAAAAAAAAAAAAAAGAAAGAAAGAAAAAAGAAGAATTTCTGGATTTTGTTGTTTTGTATTTTGAGACGGAGTCTTGCTCTGTCACCCAGGCTGGAGTGCAATGGTGTGATCTTGGCTTACTGCATTCTTCACCCCCTGGGTTCAAGTGATTCTCCTGCCTCAGCCTCCTGAGTAGCTGGGATTACAGGCAGGTGCCACCATGCCTGGCCAATTTCTGTATCTTTAGTAGAGACAGTTTCACCATGTTGGTCAGGCTGGTCTCGAACTCCTGACCTCTATTGATCCACCCGCCTGGACCTCCCAAAGTGTTAGAATTACGGGCGTGAGCCATTGCACCCAGCCAATTTCTGGATTTTGAATAATATCCTGGGGTTATGTAAGACAGAATTCCTTATTTTTAGGAAATATGTTTGAAATATTTCTGGAAAAAGAAGTACATGTACTTTGATCTCAGCAGTTATTGGAATTATTTCTAAGAAAATAATTAGACATGTGCTAAGGTGAAAATACTGAATTATTCTATAAATAATTATAAAAATTTGGAAATATCAGATGATAGTCTATAGGGGATAAAAAAATTAATTAAAAAATAAAAATTTGGAAGTAACCTAGTATCTGATAATAAGGAGTTGTGTAAGTAAATCATGGCACATTCATGCAGAGAAATACTATGCAGCCCTTAAAAGTTATGTTATACAGTGAGATGTTTCCAGTTGTATTAGTGGAGGTTTTCTGGTTGCAAGAAACAGAGGCCACCTTACATAGGCTACCTTAAATACCTGAAGTAGGTCATAGAAACACAACATTTGAGAAACCCCTAGAAAGGAAAGATAACTCTGAGAATCTCAACCTTGAAGTTCAAAACCTTCTTTCTAGGGCATTGTCGCATGGTCATTAAAGTTACACCATTTTAGGATCTGCAGTTTCTTGATTGAGAGTTTAAATTCCAAAAAGAAAAAGAAAAAAAAGGATCTCATTGGTCTAGCTCTTATAAGGCCTATATTTAGTTTACAGAGAGGTATGGAAGGATAGTTTGTGTGTGGATTAGGCCCGTTCTTATACAAAAAGAAACTGTTTTTTGTGCATTAGGAAGCTACTTCAGCTGTTATGTACCTCAGTAAGATTTTGTAAAGTTCTTTTGTTTCATTTTTTTTTTTAAAGGAGAGTACAAAATACAGTGTACAGTATGATTCCGTTTTGTGGAACTATAGAGTGAGCTTTGGGGTGGGGGTCAAAAATCAAGACTTTGGTTTGGATGTGTTAATTTTGAGATTCCTATTAGACATTCATGTAGAGAGCTGAAATTTTTTTGTGCCCAGAGTGGCAAACAAGTAACATCTGCCCTTATGTTTTTCTAGATCAAAATCAATCCTTCTGTTCCTGTGGCATAGAACTGAGGGGTCTCAACCAGGTTTTCTTTCAGACAGTTAAGCAAATCCTAAGCTTCTTTTCTTGAAAAATAATGAGCGTTCTCCAGGCACCTGCACAGCACTCATTCCATTTGAGGCAGGATTTCCTGCCTGGCACAGATGCATGTTAGACTCAGTATTCCGTTCCCACCCACCTCCCCACATCTCTGTCAAACTCTTTGTCTGGTATGTTGAGCAGTCACATATCATTCTGGACTTCATTTTCCTCCTCCATAAAAATTATCCTTGGCTTCTTTTATTTATGTTTTTGATTTTTATTTCTAATTGGTCTAAATCAAATTATAAATAAAAATCACCTAAACATTCACTTTCTTTCTTTTCTTTTTTTTTTTTTTTTGAGATGGAGTCTTGTTCTGTCACCCAGGCTAGAGTGCAGTGGCATGATCTTGGCTTACTGCAACCCCCCCTCCCTGGTTCAAGCAATTCTCCTGCCTCAGCCTTCCAAGTAGCTGGGGCTACAGATGCGTGCCACCACGCCCGGCTAATTTTTGTATTTTTAGTAGAGACAGGGTTTCACCATATTGGTCAGGCTGGTCTTGAACTCTTGACCTCGTGATCCACCCTCCTCGGCCTCCCAAAGTGCTGGGATTACAGGCGTGAACCACTGTGCCTGGCCCCCCTTTACCTTTTTTTTCTTTTTCAAACAAATGAGGTAGTGATAGTTCAGCTCACAGTGGTAAACACTTTTTAAGAGCTGGAAGCTAATAAATGCAAATGTTTAATTTTTCAGATATCCACACAGAAGCAGTTCAGGCCGCGCTGGCAAAGCATAAAGAACAGAAGATGGCTTTGCCCATGCCAACCAAAAGACGATCCACATTTGTTCAGTCTCCTGCAGATGCCTGCACGCCTCCTGGTAGGTTTATCAGAGCTTTTTCTCTGTGACAGTTACTACCTTGATGTTCCTGAAATAAGTTCTGCTATTTCTTTTCTGAGGTAAGAACCAGAATCTTCTCCCCACCATCAGTGCAATGTAAGAAAATTGTGAATGTGACAGGTTTTGCTTTTCACCTCATAAATAACACACAAAAGATGCCTTAAGAGTAAAACTATTCAAAACAAAACAAAACAAAAACTTTCCTTCTGAATTCCAGCCTTTTTGCCCCTCCATAATCCCCAAACTTATATAGTTATAAATACAAGCCAAAGCTTAGGCCAAAATCCTGCTGTGGTTAAATAGCCACTTTCAGTGTCACCGAAAATACCACTTGTAGTCATATATTTATTTCATTTATACTCCTAGACAAAATGCTTCATCTCTGAAGCAGGTATAAGAATAGTTGGACTTGGGACAAAAGTTTGTGTGTCATTAACGATTACGGAAGAGCAATCATGCAAAGTTGTAATAGACCTGCAAAAACGTATACAAGTGTGTTTATGTGTGTGTGTGTGTTAATGTATTTTGTACATATTTATGTATTTTTAAGAATCTATTTTTTATAATGGAGTCATGAGATCAATGGGAACTAGGTATCTTTGTCCCATCCCTGTTCACCATGCTTGGAATCCTTATACCCCCTAAAGTAAATTTAAGTTATAGCTTCATATTTGAGGAATAACTGGAAATATTCTAAATTGTCTTGTCTGTTCAGAATCTTTCCCAAAGTTTTTTAAAACCTTTAAAAAAATTTTTTTTATACTTCTCTAGTGGAAGCTTGAAAAAAATTTTTTTAGATCAAATTCCAGACAAGATCTTGATATAGGCCTTTGGGACTAAACATAGTAAATCTATTTCAGAGCCTCAATATAATGTCTCTCTTTCTACTTTCATGTTACTGGTAATGAAATCTTTAGAAACAAATTTCCCCATACTTTTTTGGCCTAAGCTACTTACTACATATTTGGGGAGATTCCTAGGTTGCCTTGTGGTTGACTTTTATTTACAGCTGTCAAGTGTTTAAGCTGTTTATACTGATCCTATTCCCTGATCCAGATTAATATTAATAGTTTTCTCCTTGGTTTTGGCTAACTTCTCAGAGCATTTGGGTATGCCGTGGGCTCATTAACTGTGTGTGCTTTTTTTCTTCACATCTGTGGTGTCAATATGTTTGAAAGAGAAATAGCTCTGTGGCTTCAAGTGTTTCTCAAAATGTAGTACAGGATACCTCTAGCCGGCTATCACAGTAAGACAGTTTGTGTCTATAATGGTGCATACTTCAAACCTACTCATTGAAAATCTTGGATGGTTTCCCTTCTACATTAGTACAGCACAAGTTGGGTCCTCGTGAACAAAGGGGGCTCTCACTTTGTAGCTAGCTATTCCTTTCTGGCAGATTACACTGCAATGTGGCTGAGGGATCAGTTGCAGTAAATGGCAAAGGGTAGGGAGCAGCATGACATATAGTTCTTAGAAACAATCCCCTCTAAAGCTGTATCAAAGACATGCAGTTTCAGAGTAAATAGGCCGCTCTCAAGGCTTTGGGTGAAATGTGAGAGTGCAGCAAAGGACCTTGAGAATGCTCAAAAGGAGTGGAAACCTTTTTTATTCCCTTTTACAAAAGTCACTGCCTGAGAGGAATTTACCAGCTCTACAAACAAATCGTAGCTGTTTGCTGAATGAGACGGTAGTCCTTTGGAATTCGCTATAGGCCTCTGTATTTCTAAACACTAATGTTCTCCTCTGTCTGCAGCCTTGGAGATGTGGCCTAATGTTCTCCATCACCTTATGTGTTTCAGTAATTTCATGATTGCAAAGATATGGTCCTCTCTCCTAAGACTTGTATCCAGCAGAACAGTAACAAAAAGGTTCTGTACCCATTTTTCTCCTGTTCTGGAGATCTCTGAATAGTATCTGAGAAGCCTTCATGTGCTGTGAGGGACATCTGTGTTGTCAGATAGAAGAGGAATTCTCTCACAACAAGGGGAAACATTGAGCGCACCCTGCATAGTGATTTCTCACACAGCCCCCACATGGGCTGTCTTAATGCTGTCATGCAACAATTACACACATGCCTAAGACAAATACTTTGCTCTAGTGAGGAAATGTGGGAAGAACTCTATTATAAGGCTTCCATTAGCACCTTTCGTTTTAGGGAGTAGAATTTGCTGTTCCCACATTAGGAATCAGATTCCATTCTCTAAGAGCTACCAGTTGGCTGTTTCCAATGCCTGTTGTAGTTTAACCCTACATCAGTATCTCCCAGAACTTGTTACAGCCTAATTCAAGCATGTGGAATAGGTTTTATCTTGCATATCTACTCTGATAGCCACTGAAACACTGAAGCTTACAAGAATGCCAAGGCTGCATTCAAGGGAAGGGAAGCTCAAGAGAAGGGAAGGAGGAAGAAAATTTACGTTAATCGTTGCTGCTATAGGCTGTTTTTTTTGTTTTTTTTTGTTTTTTTTTTAAATCAGCTTCTGGCCAGGGATAAAAGTGACCTAAAAACAGTTGTGGGCTGGGTATGTTGGCTCATACCTGTAATCTCCATACTTTGGGAGGCCGAGGTGGGAGGATTGCTTGAGCCTAGGACAGGAGTAGCTTGTGCAATATAGTGAGACCCCGTCTCTACAAAAAATAAAACAATTAGCCGAGTGTGGTGGTGCATGTCTGTGGTTCCAGCTACTTGAGAGACTAAGGTTGGAGGATCACTTGATCCAGAGGCTGCCGTGAGCCGAGATCAATCCACCGTACTCCAGCCTAGGAAATAGAGTGAGACTCCATCTCTTTAAAAAACAAACAAACAAAAAGTTGTGCCACTCTGGCAGGGAAAAATTAGCCTAACATTTTACAGGATTTAGTTGCTTCTTTATTTATTTGTACACTGCCTGAGATGTCACAACGTACATCGTAAAGCACATCTTGGGTCAAGGCATCACTCTTTACTTGCTGTCCTGTATACATCTGGTTTCTGGGATGACTTACCGAATGCACTAGCCAGTCAGCTTCTTTGGGAGGCACTCAGCAAATAACTGTTTGAATTACTGAATTGATGAAAATTTAGAGCTGTTCTTTTTTTGAGGGATTTAATAAAAAAGGATTAAGGAGTAAAATATGTCAGAAATTTTGGCTTTATTTATAGTATCATATAGTCTGGAAAATATGATAAATAGTTGGCATGGGAAATAATTTGTCTTTTGTTCACAAATCACTCTTAAATGATAAGATGTCAGTCACCCTAAAATTCGCTTATTGATATGTACACTAATTTCTATCTTGCAGATTAGAAAATTTAAATTCTCTAAATTGGTAGCAATCTATGGTTCTTTTAGTGCCTATGACCTTTTTCAGAGTCTTTTAGACTGCTTGAATTACTGCCATCCAGTTCCCTTTATGTGCTGAAATCATTTACTAATGTCATGAGGCAATTACCTCAGCTCTTTCTTTGTAGGAATTCTTTGTGTAACGCTATTACTCATTCATACAGCAAAGCACAATGCAAAAACTACAGCATATATTTTTTCCCTCTAAGCTTTTTCTGTACTCTTGTGGACTTACCCTTTGCTGCATTCTGAGAGTGCACAGATGACCAAATAGACCACTTAATGACCCTAAAGCACAGTAAGCTGTTTCAACTGGCTTAAATTTAGAAGTCTGTCTCACACAGGGCTCTGCTTGAGAGTAGCTAGAGTAATTCATAGGGCCAGAAAACAAGGAGAATTTCCCTTTTTTTTTTTGGAGACAGCCTCTGTTGCCCAGGCTGGAGTACAATGGCTCAATCACAATTCACTCCAGTCTCAACCTCCCAGGCTCAAGCAGTTCTCACACCTCAGCCTCTCTAGTAGCTGGGACAGCAGCTATGTATTGCCACACCCAGCTAATATTTTAATTTTTTTTGTAGAGATGGGGGTCTCACTATGTTGCTTAGGCTGGTCTCAAACTCCTGGGCTCAAGAGATTCTCCCACATCAGCCTCCCAAAGTGTTGGGATTATAGGCATGAGCCAGCACACCCTGTTCTGTATTTCTATATATGAAAATGATACCCAGGAACAGACTGGGATATTATCCTTTTAACCTACTGTAAGAATGCTTCATGGAATTATACATTACAGTATGCAAAGGACTTTCAGGTACTAATGACTGCCCTGCATCATTTGTTTCTCATAAATACGCTGAAAAGTAGGAAGAGCAGATTTAGAGATGAGGAAATAAGCGGGTTCATAGTGGCTAAGTAATTTGCCCTAGGTCAAAAAGTAACTAAGTGTCAGACTCAAAATCTTGGTCGTGTCATCATTCTACTAAACTGTCGTCTTTATTTAGAAAATTCTCTATACTTTATAGCCACGGCTCATGCCTATAATTCCAGCACTTTGGGAGGCTAAGGCTAGAGAATCCTTTCAGCCCAGGAGTTTGAGACCAGCCTGGGTAATATAGCAAGAGATCTCATCTCTACAAATAATATTTTTTAGTTCATTGATAATGCTAAATAAAATAAAATTTTTAAAAATGAGCCGGGCATGGTAGTGCATGCCTGTGGTTCTAGCTACTCAGGAGGCTGAAGTGGGAGAATCAGTTGAGTCAAGGCTGCAGTGAACCATGATCACAGCACTGTACCCCAGCTTGGATGACAGAGTGAGAAAAAAAAAAAAAACCAAAAACCTCTTTTCCTGATAGATACTCATGTATATGCATGGTACTGGAATGAGTATTTTTACAAACAAATTAAATAACTGTTGCCTTCTGAATGCTTATAGTCCAAAATATATATCAGTCTGTTAATTTGAACTTAAAAGAGAATACCTGCTGATTTACCAGTTTGGGGAGTCTTTCCTAAATATTCTAATTTTAACCTAAACCACAAAGTAAACAGAGTTGGCAAATCAGACCTCCATAATAAATGTGCTGTAATTAATAGAGTCAGATCATTTTAATAGTGTATTTCGTGATTGGTATGGGTTACGACCAGTGGTCCCCAATTACTTGGGAGACTAGTGAATATCCAATGTTCTTTAAGCCAAGGCGCAATAAAAACCCACGATATCCAGTTGAATTTGTTTGTTTCAATACCTGATTGTAAAATTTAAGGTTTGCTGATAAGAGTAATTTTATGGTTACCATTTATTGCGTGCCTTCCATGTACCAGTCAAAGGGCCAAGTGCTTAACATACATTTTTTTCATTTTTAGTTCTCTCAGCAGTCTTCTACCCCATTTTACAGATGAAAAAACAGGCATAGAGAGGCTCAATAACTTGCCCAGACTTCTGTTTTCAGACACATAACCAATTAGATCACCTGAAAATTCTCTCCCTACTAGAAAGACAGGGGAAAGAAAATGTTCTTTTAGAAATGCTGGGTAAAGTGTAACCAGCTTTTTTTTTGAATGCATACAGGAGCAAGAGAGAATGATAAACAAATCCACTGGCCTGTGGCAAGGAATATCAGTAAACGGGGGACCTTAATTTTAACTACAGTAATAAAACCTTGGGCCTGTTTAAGGTTGAGGTTGCAAGCTGGAATTAAGATCCCTGGAGGGAGTTTCATCTTCAGCAGTTGAGTGAATTAGAAGAAGGTAACTTGTCAGCAAAAGAATATGTCAGAAAAGCTTGCCTGGTGTCCGGTGCCTGGTGCCTGGCCTTGAAATAACAGGGACAGGGCCCTTCCCTGAGAATTTGTGGTCAGTGGGTACAAGGTTTGAATGGCACTACCTGCCTGGTAAGAACTAACATTAGAAGTGGCTGTAGGCTGATGATAACCCTGGGCACAAATGATCTTTGAAAGGACACAAACTCCATGGGACTTAGGGTTTCCACAGAGAAAGATCTACGGAATGTGAGCTAATAAATAAAAACACTGTAGAAATAATCTACCGTGAGTGAGAGTGGAAAGAAAACACCAGGCACCACGATTAAGACCCTGAGCTCTGATTTGCTCGACACCTATCAGTGGCAAAGCTGAGATGACAGTCTGGAGCAGCCTGACTTCGAAAGCCCATTTCCTAGGTCACTAGGCATATTGCCTCCCATTCTGTTCTGTCCTTGAGTAAAGATTTTCTGGTTAATTGTGGAGCTCTAACAATTGCTGCTTATTTGATCTAGCTTTCAAATAGGCAATCAATGAAAAAAATGTCGTTTTACTTCCATATTTTTAATAATAAAAGTTTTGTAAACTGTTTTTCTATAGATATGGGAAAATACCTTAAAAAAAAAAAAAAGTGTTTGGAGATTCATTGTGGGTACAGTGCCCTGGAGTAGTTACTCATGAGTGCCCCTTCTCTCAAAAGTATCTCAGCTAGTCAGGCAGCTCACGGACCTCCTGCCACTTAGCTTTCAGACCAGTTTTTTAGTACCCAGCCAGCTCTTTGTACACACAGACAGATTGTTGTGGGATGCTAAAAATCTCTGGGATAGTTCTGAAAGTCTCCCTAACCCTTGTCTGCTGAATCAGTTACCCCCTGCAGGTTAGGTATAGTGTTTGATTAAGCTGCTCAGAATTTGTAGCTCAGGGTAGATTCCGGTTAGCCTTGCTTCCAGAACTAACTTTTTGATTTTGTTTTCTGTATATTCTTTTTTTGTTGTTTTATTTTGGGAAGTGTTCTACAATCTATACATGCTTTTATTCCTGGCCTGCTCTCTCAGGTCTCTAAAGATTTTCCTTCTCTAGCTTCAAATTTTTCCCTTGCCTGCATAGAAACTTCCTTTGCCTTTCTTTACAGTATTTCTGGAAGTCTTAAACTCCCCTAATCCACCAAAGCAAAAGAAAATAACACTTTTCTGCCTGACAGTACCTCAAGCCACCCAAACACACATGCACACTTCTTTCCATGAGTTATAGATCATATATTATTGTCCTGGTGGTGGTTTTATTTATTTGTTCTTTGAAGTTTCTACTTGGTAGTCACCTCCCATTTCCTGGCCTAGTTCAGGTGACAGATTTTATAATGGTTATTAGGATGAGTTCTTCATTTTAGTGAGTCTTGACTTACCTGCCATTCTAAGCTACAGTATGGGCCTATAATCTTGATATATGAACCCAGTTGTAGGAACCTATTAGCAGGTACTCTCTTTCTGGAAACTTGTCTAATTTATACAGTATCCCTCAAGTGGACTGGCTCTTAGATGTTACTGTCCTGTCACCAAGGGATATTTTCACCCCCATGAATCGTTTTATTTTTGAGATAGGCTCTCGCTCTGTCGCCCAGACTGGAGTGGAGTGACACGATCATAGCTCACTGCAGCCTCGATTTCCTGGGCTCAGAAGATCCTCCTGCCTCAGCCTCCCAAGTGCCTAGGCCTACAGATGGTGTATGCCTGTAGTCCCAGCTGCTCAGGAGGCTGAGGCAGTCGAATCTCCTGAGCCCAGGATGTCAAGATTGCAGTGAACCATAATCGTACCATCACAGTTCAGCCTGAGCGACAGAATAAGTCCCTGTCTTCCAAAAAAGACATATCTATCATTCCTCTCCCCAATACCCCCCTCCCCCTAGATTTCATCATAATCTCTCCTTCTCACCTTTTTCCATCCCCAGGTAAACATTGATCTGTTTCCTGCCCCTGTACATTAGTTGTTATATATTAGTTGCGTATTCTAGAACTTTATACAAATAGAATCATACAGTCTTACTTACTTTGCAGGGATGTGGATGCCTGACTTCTTTCACTCTGCATAATTATTTTGAGATTCATTCATGTTGTTGTAAAGATCACAACAGTGAATCATTCCTTTTTATTGCTGTAGCATATACTACAATTTGTTTATATCATCCTTTGTTGATGGGCATTTGAGTTGTTTCTCATTTGTAGCTGTTACAAATAAAGTTCCTATGAACATTCATGTACAAGTCTTTATATAGATACATGCTTTCATTTCTCTTGAGTAAATACACAGGAGTGGAATGGATAAACAGTATAGTGTTTAAATTTTTTAAACATTTTTAGATAATACATTTTCTAGAAGAACAGTCATTTCCACACATGGCTGAGGAAGAAGAGTGCTACAGCAGTTAAGAAGTTAGTAGACTGGGCATGGTGGCTCATGCCTCTAATTACAGCACTTTGGGAAACTGAGGTGGGAGAATCGCTTGAGCCCAGGAGTACAAGACCAGCCTGGGCAATGTGGCAGAATGCTGTCTCTACAAAAAAATACAAAACATTAGCTACGCATGGTGATGCCTGTAGTCCCAGCTACTCAGGAGGCTGGGGTAGGAGGATCACTTGAGCTCGGGAGGGCAGGGCTGCAGTGAACTGTGATTAGCAAATTTAGCACTTTTCTTCCCAAATCAACAAGCTATATGTTTTATTGATTGATTGATTGATTGGTTGGTTGGTTGGTTGATTGAGACCAAGTCTGGCCCTGTCACCCAGGCTGGAGTGCAGTGGCACAATCCTGGCTCAGTGCAGCCTCCACTTCCTGGGCTCAAGCCATCCTCTCAAGTAGCTGAGACTACAGGCACATGCCACCACACTTGGCTAGTTTTTGTATTTTTTGTAGAGACAGGGTTTTGCCATGTTGCCCAGGCTGGTCTCAAACTCCCGAGCTCAAGCAATCCACCCGCCTCGACATCCTAAAGTGCCTGAGATGACAGGCGTGGGCCAGTGTGCCTGTCCAACACACTAATTGTTTATATGTTTTCTAATTGGCTATAAATGGATTATAGGCTACTGGTGACCAGTATTCAATAGTGCTTTGTTAAAATCACAGCAGATTATAAACTGAAAGACAAACTGTTTTCAAAATTGTTTTCTGTTATACAGACATATTCATTATATATAAGAGCTTAGGGATGATATTTATAAGTGATAACAGTCATGAGTTTATGTTTAATCAGAGCAGAATCAGTGCGTAAACAATAAATTTCTATTAGTTTAATTTTGCCCAAACTTCTACAAATTCATAATAATTTCCTGGGTGACATATTGCTTGAAAAAGTAATACTATTTAAAGGACCTTGTTTTGATTTTTTAAAAGATACAATCCCAGAGCAGGGCTAAATTTTTTTTTTTTTTTTTTTTTTTGAGACGGAGTTTCGCTCTTGTGACTCAGGCTGGAGTGCAATGGCGCGATCTCGGCTCACCGCAACCTCCGCCTCCTGGGTTCAGGCAATTCTCCTGCCTCAGCCTCCTGAGTAGCTGGGATTACAGGCACGCGCCACCATGCCCAGCTAATTTTTTGTAGTTTTAGTAGAGACGGGGTTTCACAGTGTTGACCAGGATGGTCTCGATCTCTTGACCTCGTGATCCACCCGCCTCGGCCTCCCACAGTGCTGGGATTACAGGCTTGAGCCACCGCGCCCGGCCCCAGGGCTAAATTTTATATTGACTTTACCACATGATCATCTTTTAACTTCACGCAGCTAGTTTCTTATCTGTGACCATAGAGTGAATTAGTCATAGTAAGCACCTCATTTCTCAGGTGGCATGATTTGGCATAGTATTATTTTCTTCTACCAACCTTTAGTCAATTTCTGTCATCGTTCCCTTCATGTTTATAGGCTGAAACTAGCCATTTAAATTATTCTTAGGAAAAATTTCAGATTATTCCAAATCAAAAAGAAATACATAGGCTGGGTATGGTGGCTCACGCCTGTAATCCAAGCACTTTGGAGGCCAAGGCGGGCGGATCACCTGAGGTCGGGAGTTCAAGACTAGCCTGACCAACAAGGTGAAACCCTGTCTTTATTTTAAAAAAAAAAAAAAAAAAGAAGAAGAAGAAGAAAGAAAGAAATACATACTCCTTTTAACCATTCTCCTTGGGATGAGAAGGGGAATTAATGTTTATTGGCCAGCTGCTGTGGGCTGGCACTGCTGTGAGTGCTTTCTGTACATTCTTTGTTCATGGTCTCTCAGCTATGATTAGGATAAAGGGAAGTTTCCTTAGTTCGTCTTACAAGGCCATTGGTAGCCCAGTGTTAACCTACTTGTCCAGCCTCATCTCCATGACCGTCAGTCTTGCATCCTGCACTCCAGCTAGTCTCTGTTTCTTTAACATCTTCAGAAAGTTTTCTGTCCCCTCCAGGCTTTCTCAAGTGCTGCCCCCTCTAACTGACACTGCACTCTCCCCACCTCTGGGCCCTTCATAACTAATTCCCACTTACCCATCAGGCCTTGGGTTAGGTCTTACTTCCATGGGCACCTGCCTTGAACTCCCCGAACTCCTCTCAGTCCCGTAAGAGTAAAGACGATGTTTTCTTGCCCAACTTTTTATTCCTACCAACTAATGTAGTGTTTAGTGTGTTTGTGAGATGGACAAATAAGCAAACAGTCTTCTCAGATGGGTAATTTTATCCCCAAGTCACACAGCTAGTAAGACATGGATCCCAGAGTTTGAATGGAAGGTTGACACCAAAGCCATGTTTTTTCCACTACACTAAGCTGCCCCATGGTTATACGTCATTAAACACTGAAGACTGGCAGGCAAACAAGGTAATTGAATTGAAACAATACTCCTAATTGCATAATTGATCCAATATAGAAACATAATGAAACCAATTTTTTGTAAACCTAATCATGAAAATACTGGTTTTACTGTCTTTTGCAAATTGGGTTATTCTGATTTTAAACTTAAATTAAAATATATGATACAATAAAAGCAGCCTGCAAATCCACTGGAGTTTGTGGAATCTTGAGATGTTACCTTGAAAATACTTTATTCTTAAGGTCAAATTCACCTGTCCCATGGGCCCTATCTCTACTTCCTCCCCTTTTTTAACATGTTTGCCAAGACAGGAATATTTGCTTCCTGGGGTACAGTTGAAATGTTAGATTATTTTCTGAAAATTACGCAAAATACTTTCTTTAACGGGGTGCAGATATGATTACTTCTTTTTTTCTTTAAATTTTCCTTTAATCGCCCCCTTTTGCATGATAGATCTCATTCTTCTTTATGGACCTTATCACTTTATCTCCTTGGGATCTGCTCACTATCTCTCCACCCTCGTTTTTTTGGCCCCTTATCCCCCTTCAAAGTTTTTGCTCTACTTACATAGAAGTGTTTGAAATCCCTGACTCGGGGGTTGGTCCCCGTCCTGTGAAACCCTTTGATTACTCCCATTTCTTAGCATCTATTTTATTCTTTTGAAATTATCTGTGGGCTTCTGTGTCTCCTGTAAGCCTTTTTAGGGCACTTACTGTGTCATAAGCACTCATACCCTTCAGAACCCCCAGGACTTGACATAGTTCCTGACACGTATTGTGATTCGTACTTTTTAAAAAGCAAAAACAATCAGTCTCAGGCCTCAGACCTCCGTCTGTATGAAATAATAAGTTGGAGGTAGTACAGAACAAGAAGCAAGGATATATAGTCATTATATAACTTTCTGGGGTTGTTTTTGTTTTTAAGATGCAGCCTCATTATGTCTCACAGGCTGGAGGGCAGTGGCACGAACTCTGCTCTCTGCAGCCTCCACCTCCTGGGCTCAAGTGATTCTTGTGTGCCTCAGCCTCCCGAGTAGCTGGGATTACAGGTGTGCACCACCATGCGCAGCGAATTTTTGTGCTTTTAGTAAAGATCAGATTTCTCCATGTTGGCCAGGCTGGTCTTGGAACTCCTGACCTCAAGTGATCCACCCAGCTCAGCCTCCCAAAGTAGGAAGATCATCGACCTGAGCCCCAGCGCCCAGCCCAATATTTTAACTTTCTCTCTTGCTCCAGGCCTGCAGAATTTAACTTCTGGATTAGATTAGTCATTTGTGGTTCAGGTTCTCATTGTGAGGTGCCAGCAGTTTTCCAGCCCCATTAGTTACATATTTGGCTCTTTGAACCAAAACAGAACATGAACCTACAGTTTCACCTGAGTTAGAGGAAAGGGTTCTGCAGCACCAACCACAGAATGCTTAATTTTTAAAAACTGAATGAAATTCAATTCACAAATCATAAATCGTAACACTTAGAAATCATTTAGAAAGGTTAATCTCACATCAGACCAAATATTCTCTTTAACTGTATGCTTCATAAGCTTAGAACCTTGAAATAAATTCCTGACTTCTGTTTCCCTCAGCTTTTGCTTCCCTCTATTTGGTTGAGTATTCCCCCCCCCCCCCGCCCCCAGCATGCCTTTCTGATTTAGGCCTATTTTCCTGAAGTCAGAGCCAAGCTGAATGCAGACATCAGTGAATTTCTCACAATTCTTCTCCAACCGAAAATTAACGAAAGAAATCCTGATGCTGTGCCTTTCTCCTGCCATGCTTGGAAAGCTTACCTGTACCCCCTGACTGGCTGCCTTTCCTACTAAAGCCACGAGTGCCTCCAGGCTAAGGACTGTTTACACCACTTCATTCCCCAGCACTTAGCTCATTGTTTGGCATTTATTTTTGTTTGTTTGTTTTTTGAGATGGAGTCTGGGTCTGTTGCCCAGGCTAGAGTGCAGTAGTGTGATCATGGCTCACTGAAACCTCTACCCGCCAGGTTCAAACGATTCTCCTGCTTCAGCCTCCCAAGTAGCTGGTATTACAGGCACCCACCACCATGCCTGGCTAAGTTTTTGTATTTTTAGTAGAGATGGGGTTTTGCCATGTTGGCCAGGCTGGTCTCGAACTCTTGACCTCAGGTGATCTGCCTGCCTTGGCCTCCCAAAGTACTGGGATTATAGGCATGAGCCACCACGCCCGGCCTGGCAGATATGTTTTTAACAAGAATTAAGTTTTTGTGTCTCCCTGTTAAGACCATTTCCTTAGAGACTAATAAGTACTTTGTCAAAATCAATGGAGCAACCTATCACAAGTAGAGATTGAGGAAGACATATAAGTACTTCAGTATTATTTGAACATAAGTAGATGGACTAAAAAAATTTAGATACTGATTAAGCTTACAACAGAAAAGCAGTGAATGAAGTTTAAATATTCTGAAAGAGTTTAAAAGAAGACAATTAAAAATTACCTATGGAGTTAGGCTATTTTATATTTGTAGGCTTTAGTCCGTAGACTTCCTTGAGATTCTTGAGAAACTTTACATATTAATCTACATTAAGTATGTGAATGTTTTGCTGGTGTCGAAACTGAATGTGTGATCAATGAGCAAGAATTGAAAAGTCTCTGTTCTAGGTAGGATCGAGAATTTCTTGTTTTCTAATTCCACACAGACACATCTTCGGCCTCTGAGGATGAGGGCTCTCTGAGACGCCAAGCTGCGCTCTCTGCTGCCTTGCAACAGAGCTTACAGAATGCTGAGTCCTGGATCAACCGTTCAATTCAGGGATCGTCCACTTCTTCATCCGCATCTTCTACGCTGTCCCACGGAGAGGTCAAAGGAACCAGTGGGTCTCTAGCTGATGTATTTGCCAATACTCGAATAGGTAGGAGCTGGATCTACCCAAGAAGCCCAAATTACCTTCCATTTGGCTCCCAGTATCCAGGAAATAGTTTATGGTTTGTGTTAGGTTTTTCAGTATGGCCCAAAAAATACAATTAGAGAAAACATGACAGTTAATGAGGCAAAGAAGGAAACACCAGCAATACATTTGTCACAGGAATAATAGGTATCACCTGCATTATTGGTGAGTAGTATTGCCCACCTGAAGCCATAGCTATTTCCATAAGCAATACTCAAGCTGCAAGATATAACACCAGTCTTAGTGTGGGGTTATCCCAGCTGAAGAATATTCAGTCTATTAAAAGGTCGAAAAATGTAACATCTTAGATTTTCCCAGGAGTGTTATCTGTATTCTGTTAAACCAAAAACACTAAACCTGAGCAAAATCTATACTGAGCCAGTATCAGTGAGGCCTTTTGTCTTTAGTGTAAAGACTGGATTTGTTGTCCTTGCTGCTGTGATATTGCTACACTGGAGTGTGCAGGCTGAGGATGTTGGTGCTCTGTGAGCTGCTATCAATATATTGCAGATGCTACTATATGGAGCGTAGCTTTTGCTTGGCCTTGCTTTATGTTATGTATGTGGTTTTTTTCTAAAGAATTGTGGTATCTGCAGATAAAGATACAGCTCAGATCTCTGCTTTTGCTTAATTGGTTGTTACAAATTACACTAAGTAATGTGTGTTAACATTATGTGTCTGTGATACCTTTCCCTTTCTTTCTTGACAGTCTACATTTTGGTGTCTTAATTTTCATCTCAGTGACCTATCTATATCGCCTCATATATGTTTATTCTGTTAACTGATTTCTAAAAAGAGAAAAACTTGGAAAAATTTCAATTCAAGACTGTAATTTTTAAAGAAATAGCTACCTTGAGGGTATGACTGCCCTCCATAGAAAGCCATATGCCAACAACTGATGACTTGTCCTGCATGCTTTGCTCTGCCCCGCCATGCCATTTCCTGAGCCTCCTGAAGCAGCTACAAAGATGTGCACATTGACCACCGCTCCAGCCATGGAGGGTGAGCAACAGAGCCATGATTGCTGAGGTTTTATTTCCACATCTGTCTAAAAGATATCAGTAGTACTTGTTAAATATATTATCCTAATACCCAGTTAACTTTTACCTGGATTTTTGTTAACAAGATATTTCATCCAGCCTCGTATTTTTCATTGCTTCTACTACCCTGTGAAAAGTTATTGGTTCATTGACTCATAGAAACCATTTTATCCACATTATTGCTTTTGGGATGTTTGTTGTAACAGGAGTAATTCATGTTCCTAATAGAAAAATTCAAAAATATAGGTAAAAGAAAAGTAAAATAACATACAATCTTACCTCCCATGGATGATACTTTAGTATTATTACTGTAGTGTATATTCTTCTAGATTTTACTTACATATGTAAGATTTTCGTTTTGATTTTACAAAAATGAACTGCCTTAAACATGATGTTAATAACCTGCTTTTCTTAGCAGTATGTGGTGAACATCTTTTATATCGTTACAATTACACTATTATTTATATAGTTTCAATATACACCACTGTGTGACTCTCTGCCCTGGTTTATTTGGCCATTCCCCTATTAAATAGTATCCAGTTTTTTGCTATTAATAAAAACTGCTGGAATGAATGTGCTTGAACACACAACTTTGTGCATTTGTCTGATTATTTCCTTAGGATGTATTCCTGTAAGTTTGAATTGCTGGGCCAAATAAAAATGTCTGTTTTAGTGTTTTTCGTTACCACATTATCCTACAGAAAGATATACTGGAATATACTCATGTTAGTATATTTAAAACTTTAAAAACTATTCAACTAGTAATTATAGTTGAATAGAGACCTTAACCCCAAATCGATTCTAGAAATTACTTATTTTATGCTTTTTCCTTTTTTAAGTTTTACAAAAAACTTAGAAGAAAACATCTGGAGAAGTAAGAAGAAGGAAATTAGAGGGAGGAAAATAAATGATTTGCAAGAATCACAAAAAGCCACTAAAAACTATGTAGTATTTTTTTTGTTGTTGTTTTTATTGTTACATGTCCCTGTTGAACAGGGATCTTTTCCAGTTTACTCGCTAAGTTTCTCCATGTTAAGAATCTTGAGGCCTGGTGTGGTGGCACACACCTGTAATCCTAGCACTTTGGGAGGCATTGGTGGGAGGATCGCTTGAGCCCAGGAGTTTGAGACCAGCCTGGGCAGCATGGCGAGACTCCTTCTCTACTAAAAATACAAATATTAGCTGGGCATTGTGGTATGCACCTGGGGTCCCCAACTTGGGAGGCTGAGGTGGGAGGATCACTTGAGCCCAGGAGGTTGAGGCTACAGTGAGCTGTGATTGCACCACTGCACTCCTGGCTGGGCAACAGAGCGAGACCCTGTCTCAAAAATAAAAAGAATCCCTATGTGTGGTAGAGTAGAATAACACTATTTAGGGAAGCAATAGCACTATTTAGGGAGCAAGGGAAGAACATTACCTGTCAAGGAGATCCAAATCACCTATGGATTATTGTATAAAAGTTAAAAGTGGACTTTTATCTAGTTTTTTCATCTGGAAACTTGTGCAATCTGACGCACTTTCAAGATATGAGTTTGGTCTTCGGTAGAAGGGGAAACATTCTGGATAACTATAATCATCAAGAAATGTTCAAGAGACTACAATATTAGTAGCCAGTTATGATCTAAGTTGATTTCATTTTGAAGTCACTGCAACTTTTATTATGATTATTTTATAACATTGGATTTCTACCAGCCTTTCTGTATAGAAAATATTGTTTTGAGAAACACTGAATGTGTGATTTGATCTTACTAAGGCTACTCAAGTCTGACAAAATAATAATTTTGAAAAGCTGATATACCCTGACTTAACTTATTGTTCTCCCATGTGTCTTCCTAGTAGAATCTGATTTTAAAAGGTTGTTTTATAAGAGCCAATGCCACATTTATATTCTTTCCTTCAACATTAAAAAAAAAAAAAATCCAATGATTTGAAGATTTTTGTTTTTGCTGCTAATAGAATTCTAATTTGTGTTTTCTCCTCTCAGAGAATTTCTCTGCTCCTCCTGATGTTACTACAACTACCTCTTCCTCCTCCTCATCCTCATCCATACGCCCAGCAAACATTGACCTGCCCCCCTCGGGGATAGTTAAAGGCATGCACAAAGGATCCAACAGGTCCAGCCTTATGGATACAGCTGACGGTAAGGAGTTGTTTTTTGTAGCTAAATTGCAGGGTAAATTAAACTAGAAAAATTCAAATTATGAACAGTAGCTCCTAACTAGCCCAGCAGAACTACGTTGTAGTTGGCCCACTAATAACTAATCCTGAGTACCTTTTTTTCATTGTCTGCACAGTGGCAGTGTTGCTACTTAATTGAACTTAGTGGGTACTTCCAAAAGATACTTTGAACAAAAACCTGAATGTGGAAAAAGAAAAGAATAACAGATTTTTGCTCAAAACGATAGGAAGAGATTAAAAAAGAAAAAAAGAATAACGAGAGATTAGGTGAAATCCTTAAGTCTAATTAATAATGGCACCATATTTGTTCTCTATTGTCATAAAACTTGTTGTGTACATATTTGGTCCACTTGAAAGAGAAGGAGACTGTGGACAAAGGCCAAACATTCTTAGAAATAAAAGCTCCTGAGGGAACTGAGGAACTAAATTATCCTTACAGTCAACAAATTTTAACTTACCATTTTTTCCCTTATAGGTGTTCCTGTCAGTAGCAGAGTATCCACAAAAATCCAGCAGCTTCTCAACACTCTGAAACGACCCAAAAGGCCTCCCTTAAAGGAATTTTTTGTGGATGACTCTGAAGAAATTGTGGAAGGTAGTAGTAAAAATACCAAAAACATATATCCATTAAATAAATATGTCTTAAGCAGTTACTACATGTTAGGTACTGTAGGGTTAAAAAATGAAAAAGACACAGTTCTTGGTTCAAAGAGTTCATAGTTCTCTGCTCTTTTTTCCCAATGGTCATCTGTATTTTAGATCTTAGATGAAAACTAAGGAGGGAGGGAGGAAGGGGGAAGAAAGGCAAAGAGCATGGAGCATAGAACTGTCTTTGGAAATACACTCTTTGAAATTAGGAACTATCCCAAATACATGATTTTATGAGTTATTTATAATTGGCATTTTCTGGGATGTGGATATCAAATTCAGTACTCTTTTTTTCATATAATGTAGTCCTTTTATAAATCAACCAATCAATATGTGTATTTCTGCTTTCTACAAAACAGCATGTTAGATGGTAACAAGGTTCAAAGATGTATAAAAATACAGTTATTTCCTTCATGTTGTTTATAATTTAGACAGGTACTAAAATATATCCATGTGAATACTTAGTTTAAGTATTTAGTATCTATCAGCCAATATAGGCACTTCTGAGAAGAGAAGAAATCAGTTCCATCTGGGTTAGGAAAGGCTTCACAGAGGAAGTGTAACAATGATTTATTCATTCAATAATTTTTAAACTATGGATGAAATCATATATCTAGGATTTAATAGGAAAGGGGAATGGGTGTGAGTATGGATAAAATGAGAATGGCCATTTGATAATTATAGAAGCTAGGTGAAAAATGGATCTACCTAAGAAAAACTTTTGTTGAAATTGAGCTAAGCCTTGGTAGCTTGTAGTCTGTTTTTGTGTCCTGAGACTACTGTAGTAGGTTTTGATCACATCAGCTTGTTAATAGAATTAGGCACATTGGTAGACTAGATCTGGTCTTAGCCCAATTTATGCCACAGAAAACAACCTGACATGTGAGTTTAGGATGAGTATCCCTTTCTTTAGGAATGATGGACATCTTTCGTGACGCACTGATGTTCAAGATGCCCATACCAGCAATAGCCTCTCCAGTGTTTCTAGCATTGAGTATTGACCAGGTACATGAAGGTCAGGGTTTAATAGGAATCTTATTTGAAAAAATTGCATTGGCAGATTAGAACTAATAACTTTCTATTAATTATTGATACAATAGGCAACAGTTGCTTATTTGGGTAATTGTTACCTTTGGAAAAGAAAAATAACGGTATGTCTTTGGAAATCTGAAAGAGCATGCCCCAGAATCTTCACTGAAGCCTAATGGACAATGGCAATAATGTCAGCTTTCATGGCCAGAAACAATGCCTACCATATACATAGTCTGTCCAGACAAATAAAATACTTATTTAGAAACACCCATGTTTATTTTTTTAGTTAATCTAGTGGTTTAGGGTCTGGGAATATACAAAGCAGAAGGGCAGTTGAAATATCTATTATTTACCCTAAGGCAGCAAATTAGGGAGTGAAACTATTTCATGAATTTTATTTTAGTAGAAAAATGAATCAAGGCATTTTAAGTACAATCCCCAGATTTGTCATTGAGCTATAAAACGTCATTTATTTCATATTTCATTTGCCCATCTAAGATTTGTTGCTCATTCTTTCTCTTCTCCCTTCTGTGCCTCTTTTCTCATCTGTTGTTCACCTGGCTAATTCCTGCTCATCCTTTAAGACTCAGCTCAGACATTTCCTCTTCCAGGTGGAGACGTATCTCCCTTCTGCCCTCCTTTTCCATGCGTCTGTCACGCACTGCTCATGTTATCCTAGCCTTAACATTGAGTCTGTATGTGTTTATGTCCTCTGGTGTACTCTAGATGCTCCTCAGGAGCTCAGACGCTGTATTCCTTGCACTAAGCACTTATTAGGTTTAATGTTTGTACAAAGAATGATGTATGCAGCATTTATTTTCTCATTGTTTATCACACCCTGTGAAGATAGTTGGAACTCAGTAAATACTTGATTTTTTGTTCCATGTGTAAATTATCTTTCCTGCTATGATAATGTAGCATTTGGTTAGGTGCAGTGGCTCACACCTGTAATCCCAGCACTTTGAGAGGCCGAGGCAGGTGGATCACCTGAGGTCAGGAGTTCAAGACCAGCCTGGCCAACAAGGTGAAAGAAACCCTGTCTCTATTAAAAATACAAAAATTAGCCGGGCATGGTGGCAGATGCCTGTAATCCCAGTTACTTGGGAGACTGAGGCAGGAGAAGTGCTTGAACCCAAGAGGTGGAGGATGCAGTGAGCTGAGATCACTCTACTGCACTTTGGCCTTGGCAACAGAGCAAGACTGTCTTGTAAAAAAAAAGGAAAGAAAATGTAGGATTCTTTTTTTGAATTTTATTATTTGAATAATACTTGTTCATTTTAGAAAAATTAAGAGGACTTTTGTTTTATCTGTGAAAGGATATGAAATATTCACCCCCAATTTCTGGAATGAACATGTTAATAATTAGCTCCCCCCACCACACGCACACCCAAATTCAGTCCAATTCAGCTGATACTGTTGAACAACCTTGAAGTATTAGGCACTATAGGCAGTAAGGGGAGTAAGAGCTACTACCCCTTTCCTCAGGAAGCCATCAGACTTTGTGGGGGAAAACTTGTACAGTGAAAAATGTCCTTGAGGATCCTCAGTGCTTTCCTAAGGGCAACATGGGAGCACTACGGAAGCAATAGTCTTCTCAGGGGGTAGTTGGGGCTGGTTCGCAGAGAATGTGCTCTTTTAGCTGAGTCCTGACAAGGATGAGTAAGAATTCACCAGGAGGCAAAGGGATAGGCCATACGAGATGAGTGCAGAGGTCTGGAGACATGGGATGTTGTGGTTTATGCCCATTATCTGTTTGAGTGAAGTAATGACCCTGAGGTATGACTGTTACTATCCCCATTTTACAGTTGAGGAAAGCAAAGCTCATATAAATCAATTTGCCTAAGGTAATACCAGTAAAAAGTGAATGTAAACTTGGGCTTTCTCATTAAACATAATCTGGTGTGGAAGAACCCAGTTCTCTTACACTGGACACAAATTGTATAGATTTAAAAACCAATTTACTAAACATTGTGGAATTGTTACAAAAAATGTATATTTTGTGCTATTCTGTATATGCAGTGATTTGCTTTGTCAGGGTCAGGATTTGTTTATTGCATAAAACATATTGAATATAAAACTACATAAATTTAAAAAAACATATTGAATATGATTTCATATTTAAGTGGAAAATTGAATTAAGGCCCAGTTTGCAGACCATGATTTCTAACCATGTCCTTTCTCAAAGTGAGTTTAAACCAGGTAAATATGAAGTGAAAAAGAAAAATGTAGCTGGGATTAGTGACTTAAGTTGTGTTCATTGGTATTTGTACTCATTTCACCCACTGGGATTTTCTTGGTACAGTACCTCAGCCAGACCCCAACCAGCCCAAGCCGGAGGGACGGCAAATGACCCCTGTGAAAGGAGAGCCTTTAGGAGTCATCTGTAACTGGCCTCCTGCTCTTGAATCTGCCCTGCAGCGCTGGGGTACTACTCAAGCAAAATGCTCCTGTCTGACTGCACTGGACATGACAGGGAAACCAGTTTACACTCTTACATATGGTAAGTCTGCAAGATTCCAGATTCTTCCTTCTCTCCTGAGAGTTCTTCAGAATACTATGTGTAGTGTTTTTATCTAGATACTTCAGTTGCTGGTCATTATGTTTCAGTAGATTTTTTTCAATAATTTAATAGGATCCTAAGTTCTAAGTAAAGCTCTTGCCAAATATTTTCATTTGCTAAAGTGACATTTGCAAGCCAGCTAATGTTTAAAAGACAGCAAAAAGAAAAGAGACTTTGTACATCCGCAGATGTTTTAAACACATTGCAAAAGGATTTTAGAAAAACATTTGGTCATTATAAATGATGTATGGTGAAAATCAGATGGTTTTATCTAACAATTGAAACTGATTACTTGTTAAATCTTTATTCCATCCTGCTTCTTGATTGTAATAGGCACAAAATTCTGTAATGAACAAAAAATTAGTACTTTTTTGTTTAGTTTCGCATACCAGCTAAAGTTTTTCTTTTTCTTTTTAAAATAACATCAAGGAAAAATGGGGTCAACCCTGGGCTATGAGATTTTGTACTAGTTTATTCAAACAGATTCCTTTTCTCCTTTGCAAGTGGAGCACAATGTCCATAGACCTAGATAGAAAATAATCTTTGAAGAAAAACAAGGTTTTATTTGAAGAATTACGCAGGTTGACATAGTTTAAACTTTGGATACTCCTCTGAATAAATTGTCTATAAAATAACATAGCTATTTAAAATAACCTGATTTCTCTTTTGCTTTTCTCATAATCTAAAATAAGATTTCTAAGGGTGGTTGAGGGGAGGGATTAGGAAAAGAAAAGCATTTTTTGTTTGTTTTTGCCAAAATTGTTTTAACATTCACCTCAGAAGCGATATATAAATTTCATTCATATAACCCTTAAAGAAAGCATTTCGCTGGCCAAATCTTTGCATGTTTATTTAACATCTATGAATACATCCACATGTTCATAAAGATAATTTCCATTTTAGTGTTTGTTTTCACTAAATTACAGTGGTATGAAATGTTTAATCATTTGAGTCATGATTTTGCTTTGCAGTTTTCTGAAGTATCTGATACCACCTATATAAGTGATTTTTCAGAAAAAGCTTAGAACATTTCTGAAGATATTTGTAAAAATATATATATATATATTTTTTTGAGACAGAGTCTTGCTCTGTCGCCAGGCGCCAGGCTGGAGTACAGTGGTGCAATCTCGGCTCACTGCAATCTCCGCCTCCTGGGTTCAAGCAATTCTCCTGCCTCAGCCTCCCATATTTGTAAATTTTTTAAAAAGCTAGCAGGGCACAGTGGCTCATGTCTGTAATCCTGGCACTTCAGGAAGCTGAGACAGGTGGATTACGTGAGGCCAGGAATTCAAGACCAGCCTGAACAACATGGTGAAACTCCATCTCTACTGAAAATGCAAAAATTAGCTGGATGTGGTGGCATGCACTGGCAGTCCCAGCTACTTGGGAGGCTGAGGTGAGAATCACCTGAGCCCGAGAGGCAGAGGTTGCAGTGAGCTGAGATCACACCACTGCACTCCAGCCTGGGCAACAGAGCAAGACTCTGTTGTTTTTTTTTTTTTCTTAAGGCTTGGAACAGAAGTATTCTTCTGATTTTCAGTCCTGTGATTAAAAATATTGTTTTCCTCCCTTTCAGTGTGATCAGTTTACATCAAATTATTTCTAAGGATATGCAGGTTATTTCAGAAAAGAATTTGGAACATTATGTAAACCAAGATGAGCATCTGATGATGTTTTATTTCTGTTTAAAGGCAGGACTGGCTTTTGTAAACTAGAATGAATATAAAGCTTTTGTGGGGAGGCTTACTGTGTGTTGGGGGGTGAATGTTACTCATCTACCCCATCATTTGGAAGTGGCCGTTGTCTCATTAACTGCACTGATGATCCGAATGTTCTTTCATTGAGATAGACCTGTTTTTTTTTCTCTATGACTGTTGTTTTTTCTTTTTCCAGGAAAGTTGTGGAGCAGAAGTTTAAAGTTGGCCTACACACTTCTTAATAAACTGGGGACCAAAAATGAACCTGTGTTAAAACCTGGAGACAGGGTAATTGGCATTTTGGTTTTAGGGAGACGGTGTTTATTGTTTTCTAATATGCTAATATTCTGAAGTTTTAATACACAACAGGAAAATGTATATAACTCTTTTTTTTTTGTACAAACTGTAAGAAATGACATTAAATGCTTACTTTTTTCCCCCCTCTCTGTGACAATATAACACTTACTTTTGGAAAAACAAAAATAATTTGGTTCCAACCCAGGTTAGCCCAATGCCAGGTGATAATTCTCACATTTATAGGTTGAAGGAAATTCACATGTCCTCTCCTGTAATTGTCAATCAGTTAAAATCTTTGGGTGCTAATAAAAAGAAGGAGAAACCTTAGTCTTTTCAGAAATAAATATTTGAATCTTTAGACAACAAAAAAACAGCAACAAAACTTACTCTTTGATTTTTTTTTTTCTCCTCTTTACAAAATGCCTCAAACAGGACTGGGTACAGTGGTTCACAGCTGTAATCCCAGCACTTTGGGACACCAAGGTGGGAAGATCACTTGAAGCCAGGAGTTTTAGACCAGCCTGGGCAACATAGTGAGACCCCATCTTTAAAAAATAATAATAATAATAGTAATAATTTTTTTTTTAAGTTACTTGGGTATGGTGGCACTTACCTGTAGGCCCAACTACTTGAGAGGTTAAGGCGGGAGGATTGCTTCAGCCCAGGAGTTCAAGGCAGCAGTGAGCCATGCTCTTGCCACTTCATTTGTGTGGGCAACAGAGTGAGACCCTGTCTAACAACAACAACAAAAAAGCCTCATACATCTTTTAAAACAATTTTCTGTGGTTTTATGTGAAAAGAAAGGAAGATTCATGCTACTTTTGAGAAAAAACTAATTGACATATTTTTATTTCTCCTTTAATTTGAGGTGACATTAAACTATTTTTTTTATATTTTGAAGATATTTTTCCTATTAATGACTTTCTAAATATGATTACTTTTTACCATTACTTTTTATTTGGAATTCATAGAATGAATACCAACTACACAATAGTCTTCTTTTTATTAGGCTTATGATTATGGAATCTCCTAAACTAGGCCTGTTAAAAATTCTTTTGCATTGTGACAAAGGGCACATAAAGGATGGCTTTTACTTATAAATGTGACACATGAGCGTTTCCTGGTTCTCCTGAACGCAAAGATGGTGATTTTGTGTCTCCCTAGCAACATGGACAATGTGCGCAGGAAGGAAATGGATTGTTTAAATGTCTTGTGGAATTAATTTTCCAGAACTCTAGGAAAATTTAAAAGTTCAAAAGTGAACTTCTCTTGGGAGTGAGTTAAAATAATTTGAAAGCAAAAGAAGGGGAAACAAGTCTCATGACATGATTAAGTTTCAAATGTTAATCTGGGAGTATCCAAGCCAAGTAACAAACCACAATGGTAGTGACTTTTGTGTTTTTGCATTCCTTGAGTAAACTGGGAAAAGTCACTTATCTCTGTGATATGTTACAGGTGGGATCACAGGTTTGAACTTATTATAGAGGTTTCACTGTTTATGTTCTGTTAATCAGTTAACTGCATATCCATATGGTTTCTGCCAGTATTGCTTACGCCTATTACCAAATGCCCTCCTGCTAGAACGTTTGCATTGTTGGGTAAGGGAGTAAGGATTAATACAATGAATTAAAGAGTAAGAAAACTTCTGTTGGCCTGAACATGGTGATCAAGTCAATCCACAGTTATAGGCTCTCTCTGAAAGATGTAAAGCCTATTCCTTAATAGGCTGTTCTATCTGGAGAGATCCATTACCTTTATTTTATTGCCTTAGCCCTACACTAAAGTAAATTGCCTTGGGTTTCCTAACTAATTAACTTAATGCTTAAGGTGGTTTGTTTGCTCCTAAATCACCAAAAGAATTAAGTGAAAAACTGTGATGACGATGAGGATAAACGCATTATAGTTCCCAAAATATGTAGTATAATCATGGGCATGTTGGAGATCTTTTTAGATTTGTGTCTCTATCTCAGTAACTTAATTTCCTTTAGAGCAGATGGCTGTTAAATAGGTTGATTTATTATATTCATGATAAATATAATACAGAGAGTGACATTGAAAGCTTTAGTATGGTTTTATTCCTCTGTTAAATTGAATGTCATTATGAATTTTAGGTAGCCCTGGTTTACCCCAACAATGATCCAGTCATGTTTATGGTGGCTTTTTATGGATGCCTCCTGGCAGAAGTGATTCCAGTGCCTATAGAGGTACCTCTTACCAGAAAGGTAACATTGCTAAATTTAAGAGGAACGTAGCCTGACATGGCAGGCATTGGGTTCTTGGATAGATGCAGTCACAACTTTTAAAACTGTTGGACCATTTTTGGAAGTACTCAGCTTCACTTTCGAAAAACGTGAAATTTGTAGAAAAATTATTTACTAAATATTTACAAATGTCATGCAAATAACATATTTTCAACTTAAGATAGAATTTGTATAGTATTATATATTATTTAAATATTACAGGGGCAATTGGACACGGTGGCTCACGCCTCTAATCCTAGCACTTTGGGAGGTTGAGGTGGCAGGGCCCAGGAGTTTGAGACCAGCCTGGGAAACATGGGGAGACCCCATCTCTACAAATAGTAAAAAACTAGCTAAGCATAGTGGCATGCACCTGTAGTCCCCGATATTTGAGAAGCCGAGGTGGGAGGATTGATTGAGCCCAGGAGGTTGAGGCTGTAGTGTGACCTGTGATCATGCCCCACTGCACTCCAGCCTGGGCAACAGAGCAAGCAAGACTCTGTTTCAGAATATAAAATAAAATATCATGGGGGCATACTTGATTTTCAACAATGATCATTTATAAAGAATACCACTCTTGCTTCAGAGACTATAGATAATCCACATTTACAATAGTTGAGAACTTTTTGTAAAGGGATTTCCTCTAACTGTATCATATGACCTAGGATTTCCATTAGGTGGAAGGTGTTGGAGTGATGGCATATTACTTCTATGGATTATAAGACTTTACTTTGACAATACATCAGCCCAACTAAAATGAAGCATATGTAACAGATTTCCATGTTTGACCGAGTGATTTCTCCATGAGCCATTTGATGCTAATTTGTCATGCAGTTTATTATTTGACTTTGGCTGATGTCAAAGATGAGGATGTGGATTTAAAAGAAATCTGACAGGCGCAGTGGCTCATGCCTGAAATCCCAGCACTTTGGGAGGCAGAGGTGGATGGATCACCTGAGGTCAGGAGTTCAAGACCAGCCTGACCAACATGGTGAAACCCCATCTGTACTAAAAATACAAAAATTAGCCAGGTGTGGCGGCATAAGCCTGTGATCCTAGCTACTCGGGAGGCTGAGGTGGGAGAATCACTTGAACCCAGGAGGCAGAGGTTGCAGTGAGCCAAGATGACGGCACTGCACTCCAGCCTGGGAGACAAAGCGTGATCTTGTCTCAGGAAAAAAAAAAAAAGAAATTGGCTGGGCCATGGTGGCCTTTGCTTGTAATCCTAGCACTTTGGGAGGCCGAGGCAGGTGGATCACTTGAGGTCAGAAGTTCAAGACCAGCCTGGCCAACATGATGAAACCCCTTCTCTACTAAAAATACAAAAATTAGCTGGGCATGGTGGTGCACTCCTGTAGTCCCAGCAACTTGGGAGGCTGAAGCAGGAGAATAGCTGGAACCCAGGAGGTGGAAGTTACAGTGAGCCAAGATCATGCCACTACCTGCCAGCTTAGGCGACAGAGAGAGACTCCATCTCAAAAAGAAAAGAAAAGAAAGAAAAGAAAAAGCATTTCTGAAAGGAATAAAAAACAAAATGATAACATCCCCAAAACTCTAGTTGTTGGGATGTAATATTCTTCATTTGATCAGGAAATTATATGGTTGTTCTTAAATTATTATGTTGGCAGAAGTTGTGTGGTTTCATAATGATACTTGTAAGATGACATTTTAACGGAAATGTTTTAGACTGTATCTTTTGTTGCTTTTGTTGTAAGGCTTAAATCTACCCCCTTTAAAACAGAAAAATAAAAGGAGTTTACAGATTTGGTATATTCATCCCTTGACTTTCATTTTCATCTTAGACATTTAGTATCCATTTACATTATTTTGTTCAGACCTGACTTGCTTTTCTCTTGAATTTTGGGGGCGAGGTAGGGGAAGATAACCATGTTAGCATTTATTTAATTTGCTTGAAACTAATCTAAAAGAGGATCATTACTGACTCTTGCAAAAATGGTTACATTTAGCTGGTAGGATTTGTCATTAGTCATGTCTGGTTAATAAAATACTTGATTTATGCTCAGGAAATGTTCATATTGTAGAAATTATTTGGAAGAACACATTGCCATTGGATTTTGACAATTGCCAGATATTGGTGGGGCTCCATGAATGTTATCACACAAAGTGCCAGAGCATTACTAAGTGTTAGATATGGGCACGGGTGTGCTCACATTCGCTCCCCTACCATGTTCATTATCATTTCTCCACAGGATGCTGGAGGTCAGCAGATTGGCTTCTTGCTAGGAAGCTGTGGTATTGCCTTAGCTCTTACCAGTGAAGTTTGTCTAAAAGGACTGCCAAAAACCCAGAATGGAGAAATTGTACAGTTTAAAGGTTAGTAATATTGTACTTGAATTATCAGTTAAAAGTTTAAACTGAATGCTTTAATTAGCTTTTTAATTTAGTAATAGCTAGGTACTTTACATATATGTTCTATTTAATTCTCATATTCTCATGAAGTAGGTACCATTATTATTCCCATTTTACCGGTGAGGAAACAGAAATAGACAGGTTAAGTAATTTGCCCAAAGTCACAGCTAATAAATGGCATAGCAGCAATTTGAACCCAAATCTGTCTGATTCCACAGCCCACACCCTTAACCTTTATGCTGATGGTTGGAAAAAGCTACTACTCTGTACATTAAAGCTAAATGCTACATGTAGAGACAGAGGATAGACCACTAACCTCAGTAGACTTCCACTGCCAAATGGACCTCCCAGTTGTTGAGGTAACGTCAAGGCCTGGAATTAGCATGTGGAACGATTGTACTTTTGAAAGAAGGTATAATTGTCTGGTGATTTATTGCTAAAAACTAATAAAAACTAAGTATCTTATTGATTATAAAATGATCTTAATTTGGTCTCTTGATATTTAAAATTTATGACCAGTTCAATGTGAATTCCTTTCCTGATGGCTTAGGCAATTCAGTTTTCACTTTGGGTTTGATTTAGGTTGGCCCCGGCTCAAATGGGTTGTAACAGATTCCAAGTACCTTTCAAAGCCACCAAAAGACTGGCAGCCACACATCTCACCTGCTGGGACAGAACCGGCTTACATTGAGGTAAGTCTTAAGATGTAAAATACACTTTCAGGCTTTTCCTTTGGCTTTGCTTGCCACCTTTCAAAATATAAACTAAATTTTTGCAAGGTTAATATTAGAAGATCCTCCTGCTCTGTGAGATTTCCATCTTTTGGCTTGTAAAATACCTTGTAGTAGATCTTCTATTCTAATTATTCTGATCATAAATATACGCTCAAGAGAATGACAGAAAAAAATTGATTCTTCATGCAAGGAAGTTACTAAAGACTTTAGGGTAGTACAGACATTTAAGAAATAATGTGCTGGGCTGGGCGCAGTGGCCCTGTAATCCCAGCACTTTGGGAGGCTGAGGTGGGTGGATCATGAGGTCAGGAGTTTGGGATTAACATGGTGAAACCCCATCTCTACTAAAAATACAAAAATTATCTGGGCATGGTGGCGCACACCTGTAATCCCAGCTACTCAGGAGGCTGAGGCAGGAGAATCGCTTGAGCCTGGGAGGCGGAAGTTGCACTGAGCCGAGATTGCACCACTGCCCTCCAGGGAAATGTCTCTGCTGCTTATTTAGAGAGATTGGGGGCAAGAGAATGGAAAAATGAGGAGGGAAAATAACTCTGCTTAAAAGAACAAATTGGTAGATGAAGGATAAAGAGCAAAAAGAAACAAATGGCTAGAAGGTTTGATATTTAGGTTGGTGTAGGAATGCGATTGGCAGCATGATCTCATTGAGGGATTAAGCAAATCCAAGCCCATACCGGGCACCAGGCTGAATGCTTTAAGGTGCATTTTCTCATTTAGTCCTCACAAGTACCTTGTGAGGTTTGGTTTATTATTAAACTTGCTTTATAGATGAGGAGACTAAGACTTAAAAGAATTTCAGTAGATAACTAGAGGCCCCGTGACTCAAAAATGGCAGTGCTAGACTCAATCAGGTCTAACTCTAAAAGTTGTAGCCTTCACCACTCTGTATCCTGTGTGAGACATATGCTCACCCATTGTTTGTTGAATTAATGAACAGGCACATCAATAAAACTTTTTTAAAGATTTGGGGGAACTTCATTGAACCATGAACACTGATAATAACAAGTAGAGAGAACTTCAAATAATTGGCTGTAGAAAAGAGAGGCTGGGTGAATGAGTTCATGTCCTTTGCAGGGACATGGATGAAGCTGGAAGCCATCATTCTCAGCAAATTAACACAGGAACAGAAAACCAAACATCACATGTTCTCACTCATAAGTGGGAGTTGAACAGTGAGAACACATGGACACAGGGAGGGGAACATCACACACTGGTGCCTCTTGAGGGGTGGGGGGGCAAAGGGAAAGGAGAGCATTAGGACAAATACCTAATGCATGTGGGGCTCAAAACCTAGATGACAAGTTGATAGATGCTGCAAACCACCATGGCACAGGTATACCTGTGTAACAAACCTGCATGTTCTGCACATGTACCCCAGAACTTAAAGTAATAATTTTTAAAAAATTAAATTAAAAAAGAGAGATTGGGGTGGGGCATAGTGATTAATGCCTGTAATCCTGGCACTTAATGGATGCTGAGGTCAGGAGTATGAGACCAGCCTGGCCAGCATAGTGAAACCCTGTCTTTTCTAAAAATACAAAAAATTAGCTGAGGATGATGGTGCACATCTGTAGTCCCAGCTACGTGGAAGGCTGAGGCAGGAGGATCACTTGAACCCAGAATTCAGAAGTTACAGTGAGCCAAGATCATGCCACCACACTAGAGAGGCTGGATACAATGGCTCATGTCTGTCTGTAATCCCAGGACTTTTAAGAGGCCAAGACAGGAGGACTGCAAAAAAAGAAAGAGAGTGAGCAATAGCTCTGATAGGTGATGGGTTATTATTGGATGCAAGGATGATTGTTTTTAAAGATGGAAGAGATCTGAGTATGTTTAAAAGACAAACAGATAAGCCAGCAAGATGGCTCATGCCTTTAATCCCAGTACTTCTTGGTGACAACCCATATTAGGAAAAAAAAAAAAATTA
>NW_016107496.1:2554601-2560528 GCF_001604975.1 Cebus imitator
AAAAAAAAAAAAAAAAAAAAAAAAAAAAAAAAAAAAAAAAAAGAAGTAAAAGAAAATCCCAGTACTTTGGGAGGCTGAGGTGGATGGATTCCTTGAGCTCAGGAGTTCAAGACTAACCTGGGCAACGTAGTCTCTACAAAGCATAAAAAATTAGCTGGGCCTGGTGGTATGCCAGCTACTCAGGAGTCTAAGGTGGGAGGATCACTTGAGCCCAGAAAGTTGAGGCAACAGTGAGCTGTGTTGATGCCAGTGCACCCCATCCTGGATGACAGAGCATGATTCTGTCTCAAAAAAGAAAAAAGACAAGCAATTAAAAATACCAAATTTAGTCATCAACTCGCAATCCATATCATGTCTCAGTGATGACATCGTTCATTACTCAGTCCTCCTCAAAACTCCAGTCACTGGCTTCTTGGACTCCTCTTTCAATTCCTCTACCTCATTGGCGATATCTTTCAGTCGCCTTTGTTGGTTTTTCCTAAAGGTGGAGAGTCCTTCACTGTGTGGCCCTTGCTTAGCTCCCTGGCCTTATTAGAACTACTACCCTCTGTCTTTCTAGGTGCCTGTTATTTTGAATTAACTTGCAGTTCTTAGTTGTGATACTTTAAACTTACTAGTAAGCTTAAAGTATCTCTAGGTAATAGGGAGTTATTAAAGGAGACCAACTTTACAGTTATTCAGGTGAGTCCAAGCTTATGGTAGAGAGGAGAGAACAAAGTAGATGTAGCTTCAGACAGCAAGGAAATAGAGCAGGCAGGGCTTAGGTACTGATGCTGGAGAGGGAGAAGGCAAGACAGACTCAGGTTTCTCACTTGGGCAACTGGGATTGATGGCAGCATCTTCAGTAAGATAGAAAATACAACAGGAGTAGTTTCCATGGGCAGAAGCTAGGGTAAAGAAGACAGTGATGGATATATTGGGTTTCACAGGATTACTGGACATTCAGGGGAATAGTTGACTCTGTCAGTCTGGATTTCTCTGGAGCAGAGGCCTGGGTTGAAGATAGAGAACTAGGAGTTATTAAGAATGCAGTAACCTAATGGAATAAAGTGAAAAGGGATGAGGAAGGAGAGTAGAACTCTTAGGGAATGGCACATTGAAGAGACGGATGGAGAAAGTAAAGGAGCAATGGGAGAGAGACAGAGACTAGAAGAGAGGAGTATCAGAAGTATCAGAAAAGCCAAGGAAGGAGAAAATGTCGAGAAAGTATTCAAATTTTGCAGAAAGGTATGCAAAATGTTATTTTGCTTTAACAAATTTTTTTATAAAAAAATTTGGGCTAGTCCCATGGTAGTGAATTGTCTCAGTTGATTGTTCAGTCAGTTACAGATAAAACTCCTATTCTGCTCTTTCTCCCCTTTTCACTATTGCCCTTAACAAGGCTTAAAATTTTTTTAAAGTAGAGCTGGGCACAGTGGCATATGCCTGCAGTTCCAGCTACTCAGAGGCTGAGCTGGGAGGATTGCTCGAGCCCAGGAGTTCCAGTCCAGCCTGGGCAACATGGTGAGACTCCATCTCTTAAAAGAAAGAAAGAAAGGAAAGTTGATAGTCCTGGTAAATAGCAACCTGAATGGAACATGCAGGGTAAAAGCAAAATTATGGTTGAATTATTTGGAGGAGCAAATAGGCCATTCTTTTCTAGTTCTTCCTTACAAAATTGGGTGCTTCTAATACACAGAGACCATGTCTTACATACCCTTCCCTCTGCAGTGCTGTGCTTGACTTATATTTATTTGGTAGTGTGCTTCTATTAATATAGCTCCAATCACTTGTTTTAGCTTTTTGATCAGCAACTCCACATCGATGACTAATTAAACTTTTAAGTCTTTTTCATACATACTTTTGTTGAGCTTTGTCATTCTCCAATCCTATCTTTGTGTGATTTGCATTTAGTATTCAAGTACATTTGTGTTAAATATTCATATTAAACGTGTTAAATTCAACCCATTATGACAGTTTTTCTGGGTTTCTTTTTTGGATTCTAGTTTTGTCATTTGAAATAATCCATTTTATTGTGTTTCTGATGTTTCTGTTTTTGTTTTCTAGTATAAAACAAGCAAAGAAGGGAGTGTAATGGGAGTTACAGTGTCCCGGCTTTCAATGTTGTCTCACTGCCAAGCTCTGTCGCAGGCCTGCAATTATTCTGAAGGTCAGACCTCATCCCATGACTGCCCTCATTGTTACCTTCAGAGATGTGTGACTGTGAGAACAATGCTCAGTGATTGGACCTCATTTAATGACTAAATTCAGAGTGAAAATGTCCCAAGACACATTCTTGGCTTGCTTCTGTTTTCTTCTTTCACAAAAATATGCTGTAGTTTAAAGGAGCTAAAATTCTGGGCAAACCAAAATGTAAAGCATAATTTCTAGAATACAGCAATAGAAAACCCTAATTAAAATCATGTTTTTATTAGCTGTGAAATGTCAGGTGTCTCCATCTTCCCCTGCCTATATAGTGGGCTACCAGCTATACATTTGGAGTCAAAGAAATTCAGCTACCAAAAGAATAAATTAAAACACAAAAACGTATTCTGTATTTTCGAACTTTAGGTAGGTTGATACATATTGCGTAAACCACTATTTGCCTTATAATGTTCTTTGCAATGTTAATTTTTTTAGCATTTTATCTTCCTTTTGTAAAATGAAACGAGTTAATAAATGCTCAAGATAGAACAATATTGTTGTCTGGTTAAAATATATATATATGTGTATATATATGTGTGTGTGTGTATGTATATATATATATATATATATATATACACACACACACATAAAATATATATAAAATGGGAGCAATCAAAATGCCCTCAAATAACGATTGATTAGGTTATAATACATTCAGGCCAGGCACCATGGCTCACGCCTGTAATCCCAGCACTTTGGGAGGCTGAGGCATACAGATCACCTGAGGTCAGGAGTTTGAGACCAGCCTGGCCACCATGGTGAAACCCAATCTCTATAAAAAAATAACAAAAATGAGCCAGGCATGATGACGTGTGCCTGTAGTCCCAGCTGCTTGGGAGGCTGAGGTAGGAGAATCATTTGCACCCCGGAGACAGAGAGTGCAGTGAGCCAAGATCATGCCACTGCACTCTAGCCTGGGTGACAGAGACACTGTCTCAAAAAAAAAAAGTTATAATTTATATAATGACTGGGGCATTGAAATTTTTATTTTTGAATATTAAAGATATGGAGAAATTTTTTCAATATATCATTAAGTAGGAACAAGTTAGAAACCAAGCTTTGTATACCAATTTGTTATGTTAGATATCTATCTATATGTAAATGTGCGTAGATGTATATGTGTGTGTGTATAGATAGAATGTTTAGATATATATATATACTCACCAACTTTATTTTTTTTTGGAAATGTCTTTTAGGAAATTTAAAATATATTTGTCAAACTTCCCAAGTTTCTAAAATAAGCATGTGTTCTCTACATAATTAGGAAAAAGAAACCTCTTGGAAGAAGTGCCTAAGTCACAAGAAGTTTCTAACTCCTTGTCTCTGCTGTAACCACATTACTGTATGAGCAGTCCTCTACCCATTTTGAGGAGACCCTCAAAAGCTCCTGAGAACTTTTAGCCATTTCTCTAAAAGCATCAAATCAGGCTGGGCACTGTGGCTCACGCCTTTAATCCCAGCACATTGGGAGGCTGAGGCAGGAGGATTACTAGAGGTCAGGTATTCAAGACCAGCCTGGCCAACATGGTGAAACTCTATCTCTACTAAAAATAAAAAATTAGCTGGACATGGTGGCATATGCCTGTAATCCCAACTACTCGGGAGGCTGAAGCAGGAAAATTACTTGAACCTGGGAGACAGAGGTTGCAGTGGGTTAAGATTGTGTCAGTGCACTCCAGCCTGGGCGACAGAAGCAAGACTCCATCTAAAAAAATAATAATAATAAAAATAAATCAGTTGTTTATTAGTGGCAAGTGACACGATTTTGCTACTTAACACTACAGATGATTTCTTTGTCTTCCTATTTTTTTTTCTATTTTAGGGGAAACAATAGTAAATGTCTTAGACTTTAAGAAGGATGCTGGGCTGTGGCACGGCATGTTTGCGGTAAGCTACTTAGATTTAAGGCCCTTAGTATGAATTGTGTTTGAGATAAGGCCAGCATGCTGTGTAACTGGAGCATCTCTCAGTGCTTGTGTGAAATTTAAGCTCCCAAAAGATCAGTAATATTTTCCAGAGGATATATAACCTTTCCATTGGACAGAATGTTTTGAATGACTGCCATGGATAAGCTGCATGCCACAACTGAAGAAGAGTAACGAGGTAGATGGGGATTATTCCTATCAGAGAGGAACAGGTAACATACTATGGGTGTTAGAGAAAGGTGACTTCCTTCCAGTCTGGGCTTCAAGGCAGTTTTTATGGAAGAAGTCACAGCAGAGTTGGACTTTGAAAAATAGGTAAGTTTTAGACATATAGAGATTTTTGTAGAGGTAGAGAGAAGGGACATTTCAAGTGGCGAAACTACCATATGTAACATGCCATGTAGGTGGAGAGAGAAACAAGAAAAACCCTGGCATCCCAGAATTGAAAAGGTCCTCAGGGAGCATCTAGTCCCACTTCCTTAGATATTGCAGGAGCTGGGAAAGCATTAGATATGAATCGTGAGGGAGGAGGAAGTGGATCCCTTTTCACTCAGAACCCTTGGAATCCTCAGTGTACTTACTTTCTAGCACTTTTCTGAAAACTTTCCCATTTTCTTTTTTATCAGAAGTTAAAAATCCTTTTGAGGAGTTAAGAAGAATCTCTTCCTTGTGATACCAAGTGAAAGATAGGGACATGTGTGAAGAATGAGTTATTAACACCAGCCTTTTCCTGAAACGAAAAGTTTGTCACCAGAGCTAGAAACCTGGAAGAAGAAAATAGTATCTTGCAGTGGTATCTTGGTTTCTTTGGGCAAATTAGAGAGTGAGCAAAATGGCTAATTGAAATAACAAGATTTGGTTATTCTGCCAGGCTGGGTCTCTTTGGGGACAGGGTGTCTTGGGTATTCTTGATTAGAGTGGCAGGAGAGACACTGAATTGCATGAACCCTCAACACCTTCAGCTTTATCTGACCAAACAAATAACAGGTGTAGGCAGGACCTCCGTAAAAAATAGGGACACTGATTTCTTGCTTTGTGATGCTCACCTACCCCTTTGTGGCATGTGGCAAGTATGAACACGATAAAAGCATTAAGTGGGTTGGAGGGCAGTTTGGCAGTGTCTGTTAACATGTAAAAACCATATACCACAGCCGGGCACTGTGACTCACCCCTGTAATCCAGCACTTTGGGAGGTGAAGGCAGGCAGATTACCTGAAGTCAGGAGTTCCAGACCAGCCTGGCCAACATGGTGAAACCCCGACTCTACTAAAAATACAAAAATTAGCTGGGCATGGTGGCACATGCCTGTAATCCCAGCTACTTGGGAGGCTAAGGAAGGAGAATTGCTTGAACCCAGGAGGCAGAGATTGCAGTGGACCGTGATCACGCCACTGCACTTTAATAAATGAATGAATGAATGCATCACGTATATACCAGTCCCAGCTGCCCTGGAGGCTGAGGCAAGAGGATCACTTGAGTTCAGGAATTGGAGGCCAGCCTGGGCAACGTAGTGAAACCCCTGTCTCTTTTTTTAAGAAAACAAAGGCTGGGCACAGTGGCTCATGCCTGTAATCTCAGCACTTTGGGAGGCCAAGGCAGGTGGATCACCCAAAGTCAGGCAAGACCAGCCTCACCAACTTGATGAAACCCCGTCTCTACTAAAAATACAAAAAATTAGTTGAGTGTGGTAGTAGGCGCCTATAATCCCAGCTACTTTAGACTGAGGCAGGAGAATCGCTTGAACTTGGGAGGTGGAGGTTGCAGTGAGCTGAGATCATGCTACTGCATGCCAGCCTGGGCGACAGAGAGACTGTCTCA
>NW_016107496.1:2560933-2568136 GCF_001604975.1 Cebus imitator
GCATGGTGGCACGTGCCTGTAGTCCCGGCTACTCAGGAGGCTGAGGCAGGAGAATTGCCTGAACCCAGGAGGCGGAGGTTGCGGTGAGCCGAGATCGCACCATTGCACTCCAGCCTGGGTAACAAGAGCGAAACTCCATCTCAAAAAAAACAAACAAACAAACAAACAAAAAAGCAAGTTACAGATATATATGTAATATGATACCTTTTATGTTAAAAATATGTATATATTTATTTTTTTGGTTTTTTTTATTTTTTTAAATATGTATATATTTCTATGGGAACAAATATGTATAAAAATACATTGAAAAAACATTGGAGTCCAGGCACAGTGGCTCACGCCTGTAATCCCAGCACTTTGGGAGGCCGAGGCGGGTGGATCATCTGAGGTCAGGAGTTTGAGACCAGCCTGGCCAACATGCTGAAACCCTGTCTCTGCAAAAAACACATAAATTAGCCGGGCGTGGTGGCATGTGCCTGTAATCCCAGCTGTTTGGGAGGCTGAGGCAGGAGGATCATTTGAGCCCGGGAGGCAGAGGTTGCAATGAGCCAAGATCTCGCCACTGTACTCCAGGTTGCAAGACGCAGTGAGACTCCATCTCAAAAAAAAAGAGAAAAGAAAAAAGATTGGAAGGATATGTATCAAATTTGTAACTAATTATCTGTGGTGAGGAGGGGAGGGAACCAGGTTGAAGGGTATGTATTAAAGAAACGTCAATCTTATATTTAATATTTAAGATTGTTTTCAAAGAGCATGTATTTGACTATTACTTGCTAACAAAATATCAGCTCAGTTTTAAAATACTAAGTTCGTATTTTGTATTAATTACTTTTCTTCTTTCTTTATTTTCAGAATGTAATGAATAAGATGCACACCGTTAGTGTACCCTACTCTGTCATGAAAACCTGTCCTCTCTCTTGGGTCCAAAGAGTACATGCTCACAAAGGTAGTCACCAACAGCATCTAAGCTTTAATTATATGACTGTTTGAATTAAGATTTCAGAGATTTTCAAATTGCCCTTATTAGAAACATTTCTGTGCCCCTTTTCCTTAACAAATAGAGTTTAGTTACTACAGAATTAGGTACCTTGCCTGTTTCATCTCAAGAGACAATGTGAGCCTTGAATTAGATTTAAGTGTCTCGGAGTTCACAGTTTCCTTGGCTGGGATACCGTGGCCTGCCTAGAGGGTCTCAGTGAACCAACAATTGCAGGTCCCGTCAGTTGTCTAAATGTGATACTTTCTGCCTCTCAGCTATTGGCACAATCTCTTTGTAGCCTTTTTTTATTTTCTCCTAGCAAAAATCATGATTCCCCAAATTTAAAAAAAAAAAGTCTTTATTATGGCATATTATATATGTACCAAATTTTTCGTGTATGTTAACTTCGTCCCTTTTGAATTTTTAGCCAAGGTAGCTTTAGTAAAATGTCGAGACTTGCACTGGGCTATGATGGCACATCGGGACCAAAGAGATGTGAGCTTGAGTTCCCTCCGAATGTTAATTGTGACTGATGGAGCTAACCCCTGTGAGTATTTCTGCATTGTGGGTCTGGGAATATCCTGTGTTTTCATAGATTAGGTTTTTTTGCCCTCTTTTGATAGCTTTTTTTTTTTTTTTTTTAAATATCTGTACTAAGATGTAATTCACATACTGAAAAACGCACTCATTTAAGGTGTGCAATTCAGTGGTTTTGGTATATTCACGAGTTGTACAACCACTATTAAAATCTAAGTTTAGAACATTTTCATCACCCAAAAACAAACTATGTACCCATTATCAGTCACTCCCCATTTTTCCCCCTGCCCCCATCCCTAGACAACCGCTAATCTGCTGCCTGTCTCTCTAGATTTGCCTGTTCTGGACATTTCTTATAAATGCAGTCATATAGTGTGTGGTCTTTGTGACAGGCTTCTTTCACTTAGCATATTTCAAGGTTCATCCATGTTGTAGTATCTGTCAGTACTTTTGCATTCCTTGTTATTACCAAGAAATAGTCCATTGTATAGTTATACCACATTGTATTTATTTATTCATCTTTTGATGAATCTATAAGCTTTTAAGCCATTCATTCTTGCTCACTCATGTATGGCCTGTTTCTGCCATGGAACTCGGTATTCCTTGGCTAAAAGGAGCAGTATGAAGGTGACTCCATGTAACAAAGTGTTTGGACTTTATGTAAATTCCCCTTAGCAGCAAATCAAAGGAGTTTGGAAAAACTTTGAGAGATCTTACTGTGTTACCTGCTTTTACCTACAAGCCCCCAAATCCTGATCCTTCACATGGTAGGATCAGGTAGAGTACTTTGATATAAATGGACTTTTGTCAGTAGTTATATTGATCATCATAGTTTAAAACACAGACATGGGATTGACCTTAATAACACAGAGAAGGTAGAGCTAAGCCAATATTAAATTGCACTGGCTGTGATAGTACCTCAGGAAGAGTTGCTGCATTATAAATTGACTGCATATTGCTGGCAGTGTTATCTCTGATACTGATTTGTCAGTTTGGTAGGAACAGCCTTATACCAAGTTGTAACTTTAAATAGTGTCAGTGACCTTTTCTGGGCTGGATGAGCATTAATTTGCCCTTGAAATGTATCAAACCATCTCACAGGGACAGTAAAATATTTGTGTGGAATTAACAATATACAATGTGAGTTCTCATGAGAAATAAGTATGTCAGCTTTCTGCTCTTTACCGTTATCCTGCAGTAATGAAAATGAAAATTTCAGCTTCAGGTTGATCTGTTCCAACTCCTTAGGGTCTGTGTCATCCTGTGATGCCTTTCTGAGCCTGTTCCAAAGCCATGGACTGAAGCCTGAGGCCATCTGTCCGTGTGCCACGTCTGCTGAAGCCATGACTGTAGCAATCCGCAGGTACTGTTCCGGATGTCAGATGCTCTTGATGTATGTTACAACTTGGATGAAATGTACAGTATTTACCGGGTGATGACAAAGGGTGTTAACTAATTTTCTAAGTAGTTTCAAGCATTTCATTTTTCCCACTCTTGATCAAAGTATATGCAGTAAACTGAAAAATTTAATTGATATCATTTCATATTTGTGAATTAGCTATTTTTCTCTGCTATTTTGTTCTTCGGAATCCATAGCACCCTAGACTACAGATAGTCTGTTCCTGATTGTAGCTTAAGTATGGATAGTATATCTATAGTATACTCAGGACCACTATATATGTAAGTATAAGAGAGAGAGAGAGAGAGAGAGAGAGAGAGAGTGTGTGTGTGTGTGTGTGTGTGTTTGTATAATATACATATACACATATACTTTTTTTTTTTTTTAAAGATAGGGTCTCTCTCACCCAGGGTGGAGTGATCATGGCTCACTGCAGCCTCAACCTCCTGGTCTCAAGCAGTCCTCCTGCCTCAACTTCCTGAGTAGCTAGGACTACAGGTGTGCACCACCACACCTGGCTAATTTTTAAATTATTTTGTAGAGATAGATTCTTGCTATGTTGCCCAGGCTGGTCTCAAATTACTGGCTTTGAGCAATCCTCCTTCTTTGGCCTCCCAAAGTGCTGGGATTGCAGGCATGAGCCACTGAGCCTGGCCCAGTATGTAATACTTGACGATTATAATAAATGATCATATTGCTGGTTTATGTGTTTACTATACTACACTTTTTTAAATTTAATTTTTTAGAGATGGAGTCTTGATCTGTTACCCAGGCTGGATCACAATGGCGTGATCATAGCTCATTGTAGCCTTGACCTCCCAAGCTCAAATGGTTTTCCCACCCAACCTCCCAAGTAGCTGGGACTACTAGCATGGACCATCATACCTGGCTACTTTTTGTATTTTTTGTAGAGATGGGGTCCCACTGTGTTGCCCAGGCTGGTCTTGAACTCCTGGCCTCAAGCGATCCTCCTGCCTCAGCAGTTGCTGAGATTGCAGGTGTCAGTGACCACACCTAGCTCTAATTTGGCATATTTTTGGTAGAGAAAATGGAGAATTTTTTCGGTATTGTAGCCAGAGGAAATCTATTATCCTATGTATTTGTATTTTTCTCTTGATGTTATTTCATTCACCAAATTTGATGGGTTTTTCTTTTCAGACCTGGAGTTCCAGGAGCCCCTTTGCCAGGAAGAGCCATTCTCTCAATGAATGGATTGAGCTATGGAGTAATACGGGTCAATACTGAAGATAAAAATTCAGCACTGACGGTCCAGGATGTGGGGCATGTAATGCCTGGTGGTGAGTCATGAGGAGCACCATGGTTTTTCATAAAAAATTGACATCAGAGATAATAGAGCCTGATAAAATACAGAATCCCAAACCAGGAATCCTTAATTCAGTACTTAACTCATTTAATTTCTCAGAGCCTCTCTAATAGTTAAGTCATTATAATTATGCCGACCTTCCAGCGGTATTGTAAGACTTATCAATTGTGAATGCTTCAGGTCCATTTCTTTACCTGGAAGGCCAAATACTGAGAGATGTTAAAGTTACCTGGTTTTCACTGTAATTGCCAAGCCATTGGGACTAGCAGAAAATTAGAACATATTGCTTCCATGAGTGTTTGAGTTTGATCTGCCTAAAGGTAACACCTCATTCATCTAACCTGTTAATTTGGGCCTTGCATTCATCTTTAATATGTCACTGTCTATACAAGTTTTACATTTCAAATATACCTATGTAGTTTTAGGTTTATGTTTAGCCTTCCTGTTTGATATTTTTACTTAATGCCACCCAGTAAAGGCAAGACTTTCTTGGGTTCACAGGATGGAGTTGTTACTTTACAAAGGTTTTCTAGAATCTTTATCCCTTAACCTATATTTTCTGTACATTAGGGATGATGTGTATTGTGAAACCAGATGGACCTCCCCAGCTCTGCAAAACAGATGAAATTGGAGAAATCTGTGTTAGCTCCAGAACTGGAGGCATGATGTACTTCGGGCTTGCTGGTGTGACAAAAAATACATTTGAGGTACATGATACTAACATTTCCCAGGGAAAGTGTTTGGTGAGATGAGGATGTTACGAGGGCACATGCCCTGGTTGATGGGACAGGTTGAGAGTGTGTACTCTGGAGCTAGACTTGCCTAAGTTCAAATTCTAACTCTGCCACTCACTGGCTGACCTTGGGTGAGTTGGTTAACCTCTCTGTGCCGCAATTTCCTTATCTTTAGATGTGAGTAACAGGCCAGGCGCCGTGGCTCACACCTGTAATCCCAGCACTTTGGGACGCTGAGGCAGACAATCAAAAGGTCAGGAGATAGAGACCATCCTGGCCAACATGTGTCTCTACTAAAAATACAAAAAAATTAGCTAGGTGTGGTGGCACGTGCCTGTAATCCCAGCTACCCGGGAGGCTGAGACAGAAGAATAGTTTGAACCAGGGAGTTGGAGATTGCAGTGAACCGAGATCATGCCACTGCACTCCGGCCTGGCGACAGAGCAAGACTCCATCTCAAAAAAAAAAAAAAAAACGTGAGTAGTAATAGTACCTGTGTTATAGGATTGTTGTGAGCATTTATAAAATACTTAGAAACAGCATCTGGCACATAGGAGGTGCTGTTGTATATCTGTTAGATTTTTTAAAGGGGTAAGATGGGCTGGGCATGGTAGCTTACGCCTGTAATCCTGACACCTTTGGAGGTTGAGGCAGAAGGATTGCTTGAGGCCAGGAGTTCAAGACCAGCCTGGGCAACATAGCAAGATCCTACAAAAAAATGTTTAAAAAATTAGCCAGACATGGTGGTGCATGCCTGTGGTCCCAGCTACTGAGGCAGGAGAATCCTTTGAGCCCAGGAGTTCAAGGCTGCAGTGAGCTATGATCATGCCACTGCATACCAGCCTAGGAGACAGACCCTGTCTCAAAAACAAAAACAAAAAAAGGGTAAGAGGCCTCACAAAAATTCACTCTAGTGAACTTGCCATGGTTTGAGCTTTGTAAATTCAAATTTAATTTCAAGAGTAAACTCAAATTATGCTCAGTTACTAATTAAAAATGAAGACTGTCCTTTCATAGGAGTAAGGTTGCTCATATTATTCAATCCTTCAGTCAGATATTTTTTCAGCACTTTTTATGTGTCTGACACTGTTCCAGATGCTTGGGGTATATCAAGAAACAAAACAAAGCTCCTAGTGGAGCTCATGTTCTTGTAGAGCCAGCACATTCTGGCTAGACTAGCTCATGTTTTTCCTGCAGGCACTTCTGCATGTGAAGCCGGGTTGTAATGGAAAGTTTGCCTAGTGAATCCTGGAAGTCAGAACAGGGGCAGTTAATTGTCTGCATTTTATAATTGGAATTAACTTGTCTCAGGATACATTTTACGGAGCAGAAAAATTCAACTGGTGGCCACATCCATCTTCAGACAAGGCAGAGCTTATATGAGCACCTCAAATTTTCAATTCTTTGAGCTGCCCTTTTTTTTTTTGGAGACAGAGTCTCACTCTGTCGCCAGGCTGGAATGCAGTAGTGCGATCCCAGCTCACTGCAACTTCCATTTTCCGGTTTCAAGCAATTCTCCTGCCTCAGCCTCCCAAGTAGCTGGGACTACAGGTGCACACCACCACACCTGGCTAATTTTTTGAATTTTTAGTAGAGACAGGGCATGTCCATGTTGGTCAGACTGGTCTCGAACTCCCAACCTCAGGTCGTCCACCCACCTCAGCCTCCCAAAGTGATGGGATTACAGTCACTACACCCAGCCTGAGCTTCTTTTTCTATAATCTAGACTAGTGATTCCCAGGATGGAAGGTCACAGGTGTCTACTGTCCCATTTGAAAAATAGTGCATGTGATTGTGTACTAAGAGATGTAGCTTTAGAGAAAGTATCACCTCTGTGAAACTATATCTATGCTCTCCATGATGTGGTGCCTGAAAAGGGCTAAGAGCTCCTGGGCTGAGACTTATCTTTGTGTTTACGGAACCTAAAATGGCTTATATCATTTACTAAATGTCTTTCTCATTACTACTACTACTATGCTCTTGGCCACCCTTCAAAAGCTGTTTGCAATTCACCTTGCCAGGAGTGGGCATTCATAAGCTCTTCAAGCATATGTTTACTGCCAGTCTCCTGGTTTACTTTCCTAGATGATTGATATACCTCCCTCAAGTGCATATACATTTAACTAATTTAAATCTCACCCTGTTTCTCCTGTTTTTAAGTACTTGGGTTATATGTGTTCCAGTACCTGTCATTTTTCTTTTTCTTTCTTTCTTTCTTTTTTTTTTTTTT
>NW_016107496.1:2568682-2584080 GCF_001604975.1 Cebus imitator
AAAAAAAAAAAAAAAATTAAAAAAAAAAAAAGAAAGAAAAGGACAAAACTAGTTATTTGGGTTTTCCAAATCCAAATTCCCAATATTTTTCTTACTGGATTCTTACATTTAAATCCTGAAAGAGTTTACTGCAACCTCTGATTACCGGGTTCGAGCTATTCTCCTGCCTCAGCCTCCTGAGTAGCTGGGAATACAGGTGCCTGCCACCATGCCCAGCTAATTTTTTTGTATTTTTAATAGAGACAGGGTTTCACCATGTTGGCCAGCCTGGTCTTGAACTCCTGACCTCAGGCGATCCACCCACTTCAGCTTCCCAGAGTGCTGGAATTACAGGCATGAGCCACTGTGCCTGGCCAAGATCTAACATATACTAGTCAGAAAATAAAATGTTTTAAAAATAAGTTCCCAGGGAGAAAAACTTTTGTGATGCGTATGACAACAGAGAGTTGATTTTCTATCACTCCCACGTGCTAGCTATTTGAAGCAAGTGAAACTCACTTCTTCATCTGTAAAATGAAAATACTAATGCTGTTTCTATACAATTAATTTGAGGATTAAATGTAAAGCAAGTAAACCTGTGCCTGGTACTGATAAGCATCTAGTAAATGTTAGCTCTTGTTATAATTATTATTTTATACAAAAAAGAAATCTTAAAAATTATCCAGGTGAGGCCAGGAGTGGTTGCTTATGCCTGTCTTCCTAGCACTTTGAGAGGCTGAGGCAGGTGGATTACCTGAGGTCAAAAGTTTGAGACCAGCCTGGCCAACATGGTGAAACCTCGTCTCTACTAAAAATACAAAACTTAGCTGAGCATGGTGGCAGGTGCCTGTAATCCCAGCTACTCAGGAGGCTGAGGCAGGAGAATTGCTTGAACCTGGGAGGTGGAGGTTGCATTGAGTCGAGATCGTGCAATTGTACTCCAGCCTGGGCAACAGAGCCAAAAACTCTGTCTCAAAATATATGTGTGTGTGTGTGTGTGTGTGTGTGTGTGTGTGTGTGCATGCTGTGGTTCACACTTGTAGTCCCAGCAAAACTCTGTCTCAAAATACGTGTGTGTGTGTGTGTGTGTGTGTGTGTATGTATGTATATGTATGTGCATGCTGTGGTTCACACTTGTAGTCCCAGCAATTCCACAGTGTGAGACAGGAGGATCACATGAGCCCAGGAGTTCAGGGCACCATTATCATGCCTGTAACTAGCCACTGCACTCCAGCCTGGGCAACATAGTGAGAGCTCATCTCTTAAAAAAGGTAGGGGTGGGGAGCACCTATCAGGTAGAAAAAATAGATGAGAGACATGAATAGGCTACTCACAAAAGAAATACAAATGGCCAGAAAACAAAGGAAAAGAAGTACAAATGTATTACTTATGAAATGCAATTAAAGCAATAAGGGATTAATGTCTGCTGTCTTGAATTAAAAAAAAATTTTTAAGTCTGAGTGTGGTGGCTCACTCCTGTAATCCCAACACTTTGGGAAGCCAAGGCAGGAGGATTAGGCTTGAGGTTAGAAGTTTAATACCAGCCTGGGCAACATAGTGAGACCCATCTCTACAAAAGAATTAAAAATCAGCCAGGCGTGGTAATGCACATGTATAGTCCTAGCTACTTGGGAGGCTGAAGTGGGAAGATTATTTGAGCCTAGGAGTTTAAGCCTGCAGTGAGCTATGATTGCATCTTTGCACTCCAGCCTGGGCAAGAGAGTGAGACTATATCTCATTTAAAAACAAAACGAACACAAAAAAAAACTTCGTTGCCAGGCTGGAGTGCAGTGGCACAATCTCGGCTCACTGCAACCTCCGCCTCCTGGGTTCAAGCAGTTCTCCTGCCTCAGCCTCCTGAGTAGCTGGGACTACAGGTGCGTGCCACCATGCCCAGCTAATTTTTGTATTTTTAGTAGAGACGGGGTTTCACCATGTTGGCCACGATGGTCTGGACCTCTTGACCTCGTGATCTGCCCGCCTCAGCGTCCCAAGGCTTTGGGATTACAGGGGTTAGCCACCGTGCCCAGCCAAAAAAATATATTTTTTTAATGAATTAACAATGGGATATATTTTTTGGTACCAGATTGGGAAAGTTTGGAAAAATGGGCAACACATAATATTAGCTAGGACATGGGAAAAACCAGGCATTCTAATATGGTATTAATGAGTGTAAATGGATACTACAGTTTTATAGGCCAGCCAATTAAAATTGAAAAGACTCATGCCTTTTGTAGAAATACATAAATGAACACAGCAGTATTCATTAAAGCACCTTTACAATAGTGAAAAATTAGAATGGCCTATCCAACTATAATAAAAGACTGGTTCCGTTCTAATAGCTACAATTTCCTGAATACTGACTCTGAGTCAGATATGATACTTGTTTCTGTGAATCTGTTTACGTTCTTTAATTTTCACTTCAAGCCTGTGAGAGGCACAGAGTACTCCATTAAGTTGCTGTGAAACAGGGGCTTTGAAAAGTCCAGGCACTTGCCCAAAGTGAGTTACTAGTCAGTGGCAGAGCCAGAAATTGAAATGACACCAAGGACTATGCTGTCCTGTCCTCCCCATTACAGAGCTATTTTACAAAGTGGGCTAAATCAACAAGGGTATCCAAGATATATTTCGTGGAAAAGCAAGTTCCAAAAAGTATAATAAGATCCATTAAAAAAAAAAAAAAAACTCTTAGTACATTTATATATATATATATGTATATATATATGTGTATATATATATATGTATATATCTTCTTAAAAGTTCAGAGAGATAAACAATAAATTGTAATTATGTGTTATTGCTTAAAGGAATAGAATTACTGGATTCACTATTACGTTATTTTTTCACTGAGCATGTATTTTAATAAGACTTCTTAAAAATCACATATACTTTCTAAGAAAAAGCAAAGTTTTTCACTTTTGTCTCTTAGGTAATTCCAGTGAATTCTGCAGGCTCTCCTGTTGGGGATGTTCCATTCATCCGATCAGGATTGCTGGGATTTGTAGGGCCGGTAAGTGATGCTTTCATGTTGATTTTGTTACATTTGATCCAAATATTTGGACTTTAATTTACAGAACAGAACAAATTCGGATTAGTCCAAGAGTGTTACAGAACCACTTAACTTATATTTAAAGCAGTTGTTGTAAGAATGTCATAAAATGAGTTAGTGTTTATCATTTCTGCTACACAAGTTCATTTGACTCCTTCAGACTAAGACTTTTTTCTTTATTATTATTATTTTTTAATGGAGACAGGGTTTCACTATGTTAGCCAGGCTGGTCTCGAACTCCTGACCTCGTGATCCACCCTCCTCGGCCTCCCAGAATGCTGGGATTACAGGCATGAGCCACCTCGCCAGGCCAAACTAAGACATTTTTTATTTTCTCCCCCCGCCCCCCCACCATGCTCAATTAGCTGAGCATGGTGGCGTTAATCAAATCTCTCTGATTTGATTGTAAATCTTTTGAGTGAAAAAACAGTTTGGGCCAGGCGTGGTGGCTCATGCCTGTAATGTCAGCACTTTGGGAGGCCAAGGTGGGCAGATCACCTGAGGTCAAGAGTTCGAGACCAGCCTGGTCAACATGGTGAAACCCCACCTCTACTAAAAATACAAAAATTAGCTGGATGTGGTGGCATGTGCCTTTTATTCCAGCTACTTGGGAGGCTGAGGCATGAGAATCACTTGAACCTGGGAGGTGGAGATCCCGCCACTATGCTCCATCTGGGCAACAGAGTGAGATTTTATTTCAAAAAACAAACAAAAAAAAACCAGTTTGCTATTCCGAACATGGTATTTATAGGTACAGGGTTAGAGATAATCAGGACGTGAAAAGCCTGTTCTCAAAGAGCTCACAGTGTACTTAATGAGCCCGAGGACAGCAGAGATCTAAGTCATGGAGGGGATTTATATGAAATCATGGGAAGTAGGATTTTGTTTTGTAAGTAGCAGACAGGCATTATTCCTAGCTAAGCCCATATCCCTCCATTCATCTCTAATTACCTCCTATCCTCTCTTTTCCACTTAACATCTTCAGTCCTATAAGAGATCTAATTTTATTTTATTTCTTCCTTGTCATTAATGGAGGGACAGAGTGGGTGAGGACATAGGTCTAGGAGAATCACTCTCTACACCTGTTGTTCTTGACTTTTTCACTCAGCACCAGGAAATTCTGAGACCCAGCTCCTTTTAGCTTAGAGCTCCATGATTGAGGTCCAAGATGGAGGTCCAAGCTTCGCATCTGTTTTAGAAGAAACAGGGAAAGGTGCAGTCCTCTTCTTTAAAGGAAGATGCCCTGAAGCTGCTGTGCAACACTTCCACTAATTGGTGTGAACTAGTCCCACAGCCACATCTAGCTGCAAGGGAGGCTGGAATTGCAGTCTTTATTTCATTGACCCATGCCTAGCTAAAAATTATCCTGCTGTGAACGAAATGGAGAAATAGACATTGAAGGAGTGGCAGTGACTGTCTTATTCTTTTACCAGCACTGTAGCTTTTCAGGCTGTGTTGGAAATGGCTGCTTTTTTCCTGACATATGGGATGGACCAGTAGCTTGTTGAGGATATGGGCTGTGTCTTACATGGCCCAGTCAGTGTGTAGGGCACTACATTGTGCTCAGTAAATCAGTGAGTGATATTCACATGGAGATAACCACTAGGTAGGTGAATATATGTAAATGGACTAAGAAATTTAGGAATTCTGTAATGAAAAATAGAAGTTAATTTGCTGCAAATGAGCCTGGGAAGATTATTTATACATTGATGCTTTTGGGGATTCAATAGTAGTTCCTTGCTGCTCTGCTTTCTTATTGGAAAGAAAGGCACCTGGAGTGTTCCTTAGACCTTTCTTTATTAGCCTAGTTCTAATCTTGCCAGATGGGAACAGTATTAACCTTACCAGCCGGAAGTTAAGTTCCTCCCTAAAATAAATATGAGTAAATTCCCTTCTTAGGTATCCTGTGAGACCTCATTGGCTATAAGATGCCACTCTTGGGCCAGGCGCAATGATTCATGCCTGTAATCCCAGCACTTTGGGAGGCCGAGGCAGGTGGATCACAAGGTCAGGAGTTCAAGACCAGCCTGGCCAACATGGTGAAATCCTGTCTCTGCTAAGAATACAAAAATTAGCTAAGCATGGTGGCGTGCACCTGTAGTCCCAGCTACTCAGGAGGCTGGGGCAGGAGAATTGCTTTAACCTGGAAGGCAGAGGTTGCAGTGAGCCGAGATCCACTGCCCTACAACGTGGGCAACAGAGCAAGACTCTGTCTCAAAAAAAAGAGATGTCACTCTTTTCCCAACTGATTTCAGAGATGTCAAGGTGTGAAATGCTTTCTCTAGAATCCATAAAATATGGGAGTTGTCTTTTTAATACTTCTTAAGTGAGACTTATTTCAAGTCAGGAAGTTAAAATATGTCTGTTTTATTATTTAAATCATGGAAATCAAAGTAAATCATCATTACCTTTCAGGGTAGTTTGGTGTTCGTAGTTGGGAAAATGGATGGCTTACTGATGGTTAGTGGTCGAAGACATAATGCTGATGACATTGTTGCTACTGGATTGGCTGTAGAGTCAATAAAGACTGTCTATAGAGGAAGGTGAGTAATACAAAATTCCAATGTTAGCACCTTTTAATGGAATCTAAATAGATCTTCACAGGGTGATTTCCGTTGTATTTTGTAGGTTCTCTTTCTAAGTGATCAGAGTGTTTTTGGTTAAACATTGCATAAGCCTGGCTTTTTTTTCCTTAGCCTGGCTTTTAATATATATTTCACAACATCTGGTTCTTCAGCTGTAACTAAGAGGATTAAGATGCAACTATGTCCTCTACTTCAGATTTTAAGTATTACCATTTGTTTAATCCTGAGGACTGAAGAGAATTCTAAAACATTAACTTCCTACATTTCTTCAATGCAAAAGTAGTGCCATTCAGACTAATTGAGATAGATGCTACTCTGTAGGCATTTACATCTAATAATTATTTATCTTACTTGTTTCTAATTAAATTATACCATTTTAATGTGGGAATTGACATAGTGCATAATGTCAAATTCCATGGACAGTCAATTAGATATCTTTTTTCTTTGCTTATTAATGTAAGAAAAGATATTTGCTACATATTTGAGTAGTTGATATTCTATTCAGCAATTTGCAATCATGGGTATATCTTTATTAAACTTGGCATCCCTTTAGTTTAAGAAGTAAGAAAAATTAATGAAACAGTTTCTGAAATGTATAGTTTTTTTGTAGTGGTGTGGCTTCCTATGAGATCTAAAGTCTATGGGGCACTAGACCTGTCTTTGATCACGGTCATGTCCCAGCCATCAATAGTGCCGGACACCTGGTAGGTGTTGGGTGAATGTGTGTGGAAGGAAGGAAGGAAGGAGGGTGTCAGGCAGGCATGCCAGCAGACGCTGCTCTCCAGTGCCTTCCCATTCTTTCATGCATTCATTCAACAAATATTCATTGGGTGCCAACTCTGTGACACTGTTCTAGATGCTCCGGCTGTGGCAGTGAACAAAACAGGCCATGTCTCTGCCCTTGTGAAGCTCATATTCTTGTTGCAGGAAATAGGAACCATATAAACAGAGCAATAGATAATGTGTTAGATAGTGATAAATGCTGTGGAGAAAAACACATTGCGGGTGGGGGTGGCCTACTAGTTTCTATGAGGTGGCCTGGGAGTGCCTCGCTAGTAAGGGGACATTTGAGCGGAGACCTCACTCAGAACCAACTTCATCCTTCCTCCCATGGCCTCTCGGGTCCACTGCGATCTGCCCTGGCCTGGGTCTGACCTCTCTCCCTCCCGCTCTCTGCTTCACCACTTTGCTCCAGGCACACTGGCCTTCTTGCTGTTCCTCAAACCTGCCAAGCTCGTCCCTACCTCAGAACCTTTTCGCTTTCCGTTCCTTCTGCCCGGAAACCTCTTCCTCCAGATCTTCGCGTGGCTCGCGTCCTCACCTCATTCAGGTCTCTGCTCCAATGTCCGCTCCTCAGGGAGGCGCCCCACCCCCCCAGCCACCCTGCCCTCAGTAATACGCCACCCTACACACCACTCCACCCCTTGTTTATTGCAACATATTATTCTGTATTTATTTGTTTGTTCTGTCTCTAACACATAATTGCCACAAAGACAAGAACTTTGTCTTTTTTACCACTATGTCCCCAACATTCATGACAGTTGTGCTTAAACACATTATCTAAACGAATGAATCCTCATTTTGAGAATAATGATTATGACATTTTCTTTCCTAAGCTACTCATTTCGGGTGGCGTGGTGGGGTTGTCTCCTCTCTGTAATTCCAGTTAAACAAAGCAAATAGAACTGGTTGTGAAGGGAGTCCTGATGTGTTTGATCTGTCTCTCTTAGAATTGCTGTGTTTTCTGTGTCTGTATTTTATGATGAGCGCATTGTGGTGGTTGCGGAACAAAGACCAGATGCTTCCGAGGAAGATAGTTTCCAGTGGATGAGCCGAGTGCTGCAGGTGAGCGCCCCTTGGGGTCTGTGTCAGGTCAGCGGTGGCAGCAACCACTGCCTAAGCATTTTATTTTATTAAATCGCCAGTAATGCCACCTTACTCTTTCTCGCCAATCATTGTTCACATATTCGGGGTACTACTAGCAAAATCAGATAATTAATACCATTTCTCCTTGTGGACCACTTAGTATTTTTCTGCTCAGGTTGCCAAAAACAATGGAATTGACTTGCCTCAGCAAATTCTTTCATGCCTGAGTGTTTACTACTTGTGAAAGTTTTAACTGTCATATGTGGAACACATCTCTGGCAGTAATCAATCCACTTGTCAACAGCCAGTTACAGTTTTACTGTGCGCCATAAATGGTGCCAACAGTGTGAGGGATCCAAGAAAATACAAGCTGTTAGCCTTACTCTGAAGGAGCTTTCCTGTGGGGCTAGATATGTGAGGTGAGATAAACCATGGGGGAAGGAGAATCCTTTGGGCTTAGTCTAAGCAATATGTCTCTGATGGGAAGCAGGCTAGAGTGACGACAAGAGCCTAGAAGCATAGACTCGACATCCTGGCCAACATGGTGAAACTCCATCTCTACTAAAAATACAAAAAATTAGCATGGCGGCAGGTGCCTATAATCCCAGCTACTCAGGAGGCTGAGGCAGGAGAATCACTTGAACCCCAGGGAGTTGGAGGTTGCGATAAGCCAAGGTCGTGCCACTGTACTCCAACCTGGTGACAGAGGAAGACTCCATCTCTTTTTTTTTTTTTCTTTTGGTCTGTCCTAGGGAGACAGACTCCATCTCAAAAAATAGAAAATAAATTGTAAACAAGAATCATAGACTTGGAATCCCAGCTCCACTTCTTACCAGGCATGTGCCCTTCAGCAAGTCATTTAACCTCACTGAGTCTGGAATAAACCTGTAAAGTAGGATAAAATTATCTATTTTATAGAGCTATTGGAAGGATTAAATGAGGTAATTAAAGTATACAGTACCTGCACTCAGTAAATAATGATGGTGATTGTTACTCTCCATCTCTACCAAAAAATTTTTTTAATTATCCAGGTGTAGTTGTATGCATCTGCGATCCCAGCTTCTTGGAAAGCTGAGGTGGGAGGACCGTTTGAGCCCAGTAGGTCGACACTGCAGTGAGCTATGATCATGCCACTGGAGTTCACGCTGGGTGACAGAGGAAGACCCTGGCTCAAAATAATAATAATAATGGTAATAATGAGCTAGGTGCTATGATAGTCACCTGTAGTCCAGGCTACTCAGAAAGCTGAGGTGGGAGGATCACTTGCGCCCAGGAGGTTGAGGCTGTAGTGCACAATGGTTGCACCTGTGAATAGCACTCCAACCTGGGGAACATAGCAAAAACCCATCTCTCAAAAAATAAAAATTATAAGTATAGTCTCCAATTAGAGAAGAGCCACTTTCTCTCAACTAATGTTCCCTTTCATTCTCCGTCCCTTCGCTCTTCTTTATTTTTCTACTTCGTACTTATCATCTGGTATGTTTACATTTATTGTTTTCTACATCCACTATAATATAAGCCAAAGCCAAGACTTTTTTGTCTCTTTTGTTCAGGACTCAATCCCCAGAGCCCAGCACCTATGCTAGCAAATGTCATAGTAGGCTCAGTAAATGTTTGTTGGCTAGTGGATGGTCCAAAGAAAGTGTGGCCTGTCCTTGCCATACTTAGGCATCAGTGGAAGTGTTCCCAAGGTCTGTAACTTCTCTATGTGGGGAATTTGAATTTATTAGCTGCTAGTTAACAGCAATGTTGTAGAAACAATGCAAGCCTGAGATGGTGGTAGTGCTAGATGACTTTTTTTTTTTTTTTTTGAGACGGAGTTTCACTCTTGTTGCCCAGGCTGGAGTACAGTGATGCAATTTTGGCTCACTGCAACCTCCACCTCCTATGTTCAAGCTATTCTGCTGTCTCAGCCTCCCAAGTAGCTGGAATTACAGGCACCCAGCACCATACCCAGCTAATTTTTTGTATTTTTAGTAGAGATGGGGTTTCACCATGTTGGCCAGGCTAGTCTCAAACTCCTGACCTCAAGTGATCCACCTGTCTCAGCCTCTCAGAGTGTTGGGATTATAGGTGTGAGCCACCTTGCCCGGCTGCCAGATGACTTTTAAGATTTCTTTTGGCTGGGCATGGTGGCTCACGCCTGTAATCCAAGCACTTTGGAGGCCAAGGTGGGCGGATCACCTGAGGTCGGGAGTTCAAGACCAGCCTGACCAATATGGTGAAACACCGTCTTAAAAAAAATATATAAAACTTTCTTTCTATCCTCAGGGTCCTTAATTCTGAATTATCAGCTGGTATAGCGTAGGCTATTTGTAGTAGAAAATCAGAAAAGAAAATATACTAGTCAGGAAAGACTATGAAGAAGGTAGAATGGGGCAGATCTCTGAAAGATGGCTAAGGGGCAGACGTGCAAAGAGAATATTTTTCATACCAATCATATTTTCAAACAGAAACCTTATTTTGTTCAGAATGAACTTTGAGGTATATAATGGTAGAACCTTTGGTGAATTACACATTTTCTTTTATTATAGAAAAGTAAGTATACCTGACATTTCCCAAGATGTTTGTTACTTTTCCCTGGAAAGCAACTATAGGAATTAAATACAGTGCCAATTTACTAATCCAAATTGTTGTGAAAGTCATTTGGGTTCTGATTTGGGCATGAGATAACAGGCCATTATTTTTCCAGTGTTCGTAATTTACCAGCTTGGAGCATTCAAGTCCATAGTAGAACAGTAATAAGGACACCATGTATTCCAATAGGTTAAAGGTCAGAGGTGGTTGAATTCCAGGTCTGTGTATAATATAAACTAAATACCTAACTTAGCACCTTATAAGGAAAGGCAATTAGTAGATGACTTAACAGATGCATTTTTAATGAGGAATCCAGGCTACTTGTAGCACATTTGCTAGTTTTTCTTGTATTCTAAACAACCAGAAACTTAGGAATTCTGCCACACTTTTCATTTCCCAGTCATCTGTGTTGTTTGGTAGGATAGTCTGAGGATTGCGATTTTTTAAGTCTATTCTTTTGCCCTTTTACATTGTTTATTTTTACCTTTTTTTTTTTTTTTTTTTAAGATGGAGTTTCACTCTTGTCACCTAGGCTGGAGTGCAGTGGCATGATCTCGGCTCACTGCAACCTCTGCTTCCAGGTTCCAGCAATTCTCCTGCTTCAGCCTCCCAAGTAGCTGGGATTACAGGCAACCACTACCACGCCCAGTTAATTTTTGTATTTTTAATAGAGATTGGGTTTCACCATGTTGGTTAGAGTGGTCTCTAACTCCTGACCTCAGGAGATCCACCTGCCTCACCCTCCCAAAATGCTGGGATTACAGGCATGAATCATGCGCCTGGCCCCTTAAATTGTTTTAATAAAAGACCTTGACCATACATGGTGGCTCACGTTTGTAGTCTCAACACTTTGGGAAGCTGAAGCTGAAGGTCAGTTAACTTCAAGACCAGCCTGGGGCAACACAGCAAGACCCTGTATCTACAAAGAATAAAGAAATGAATAAATAAATTAGCTGGATGCCACTGCCTGTAGTCCCAGTTACTTAAGAGTCTGGAGTGGGAGGATCACTTGAGCCCAGTAATTGAGGTTACAGTGAGCAATGGTCATACCATTGCACTCCAGCCTGGGTGATAGAGCAGGACTCTGTCATTCATTCATTCATTCATTCAGCCTTGTCCTTTTTTTACCTGTGACCCTTATAACTGTGAGTTTATTCTACTTCTAGGATTATATTCCTTGTTCAGTAAGACCTATGGGTAATACAGTAGAAACCTCCTAACTAGTATTAACAGTTGGTCAGTTATGGCCAGGCATGGTGGCTCATACCTGTAATCCCAGCACTTTAGGAGGCTGAGATGGGGAGATCACTTGAGGTCAGCAGTTCAAGACCAGCCTGGCCAATGTGGTAAAACCCTGTCTCTACTAAAAATACAAAAATTAGCCAGATGCGGTGGCGTGCACCTGTTATCCCAGCTACTGGGGAGCCTGAGGCAAGAAAATTGCTTGAACCCAGGAGGTGGAAGTTGCAGTGACTCTAGATTGTGCCACTGTACTCTAGCCTGGGAGAAAAAGTGAGACTCCATCTCAAAAAGAAAAAAAAAAAACCCACAATTGGTCAGTTTCATTAAAATGAGAAATTCTTCTAGTATTAAATTTTAATATAAAACATCTAAGTGTGTATTCCTTTGATGCAGAGAAGTGTGATTATGAATACACCAACTTGAGGTCCAGCTCAACTTACTTCCATAAACTATATCAAAATGCATTGTCTTCAGTTTCTGGTTTTCTTTTCTTTTTAAATTTTTTTTAAAATTAAGATATAGAGCACTTTGGGAGGCCGAGGCGGGTGGATCACGAGGTCAAGAGATCGAGACCATCCTGGTCAACACGGTGAAACCCCATCTCTACTAAAACTACAAAAAATTAGCTGGGCATGGTGGCGCGTGCCTGTAGTCCCAGCTACTCAGGAGGCTGAGGCAGGAGAATTGCCTGAACCCAGGAGGCGGAGGTTGCGGTGAGCCAAGATCGCACCACTGCACTCCAGCCTGGGTAACAAGAGTGAAACTCCATCTCAAAAAAAAAAAAGATATAGAGATGGAGTTTTGCCATGTTGCCCAGCCTCTCTTAAACTCCTGGACTCAAACTGTTTTCTCACCTCGACCTCCCAAGGTGCTGAGATTATAGGCGTGAGCCATCATACCTGACCTGGTTTTATTTTAAGTTAGCACCACAATGTGGGTATTTGAAAAATGACTTAAGTAGATAATCCTCACTTTTATTATTAATTTGCCTGACCTATGGACATAGTTTTTTAGGAGCTCACTTTTAGTGTGTCTTTCTAAAGCATAACTCCTTCTGTGTTTTTGCATTTGCATTTGGTCAGTTAACATAATATTTAATTATATTATGTGAAAACAACAAGAACAGCTGTCATAAGCAGTATAGGAACACAGCTGACTTTCAGCAAACATGCAGTTACATGGCTGGGAGCACAGGTAAGCTCAGGGTAGCTTGTGGCCTCCAGTGTTCAGTGTGCTGTGGGCCCCACCCCAGACGTTTTTCAGAGGAGATGCATGGTAACATGGTGAATCACTTAAGTAGGGGCTCCTTCAGAGAGCTGCTATTGTGTTCATAATCAAAATACTTTACCTCTGTTAATTAGGCTTCGTTGGATAGATAGCTAAAAGATTAAAAGAACCAAAACAAATTTCTAGGTTTCTGTCATTGTCACTTAAGAGAGAACATGTTGGCTGGGCATGGTGACTCATGACAGTAATCTCAGCACTTTGCGGGGCCAAGGCATGAGCATCACTTGAGGCCAGAAGTTCAGGACCAGTCTAGGCAGCACAGTGAGACCCCCATCTCTACAAAAAAACTTAAAAATTTAAAAAAGGAAAAAAATCATTTCAAATTAGCCAGGTTCAGTGGTGCATCCCTGTAGTCCCAGCTGCTTGGGAGGCTTAGGCAGGAGGATCACTTGAGCTTAGGAGTTTGAGGCTGTCACGGCTTGTGCCATTGCATTCCAACCTAGGTGACAGAGTGAGACCCTATCTCTAAAAAGAATAAAAATTAAAAAGAGAACATACTGAGAGTTACAAGTCAATATCCACCTTTGTCCATTTAAGTTGTATCTTACCTCTCTTCTTTTAATCTCTGCCACAGCTGAAAGATGTATATTATCTTAATGATTATCTTTAAATCTTTAGATATATAGGATCTTAATGATACGCTAGATTCTAGATCTAGAATACATAGAGAAAGGAAAATCCTAGAGTAAAATAATGGATTATATCAGGAATATGTCAAATGTAATAGAAGTAATCTCATTGAGTGTTTTTGTTTGTATTTTTCTAGGCAATCGATAGCATTCATCAAGTGGGGGTTTATTGTCTTGCTCTGGTGCCGGCCAATACGTTGCCAAAAACTCCGCTAGGAGGAATCCATATATCGCAGACGAAACAACTCTTTCTGGAGGGATCGCTGCATCCTTGCAATATCCTCATGTGCCCACATACATGCGTGACAAATTTGCCAAAGCCCCGGCAAAAGCAACCAGGTAACATGCTGACTTCCAAGACCTAGCACTAAAATTCCAACTTCAAGAAGCGGGTTCTCTCAATATGATTCTTTTTCTAGAATTAGTTTATAAACACTTTGGGAGGCCAAGGTGGGAGGATTGCTTGAGCCCAGGAGTTTGAGACCAGCCTGGGTAACATGGTAAAATCCTGTCTGTACAAAAAAAATGCAAAAAATTAAGCCAGGCCTGGTGGTGCATACCTGTAGTCCCAGCTACTCCAGAGCTGGCAGAGGATGGCTTGAGCCTGGGAGATTGCGGTGAACCAAGATTGTGCTATCGCACTCCAGTCTGGGTGACAGAATCAGACACTGTCTCAACAAAAAAGAAATGAGTGGAAAGGGAAAATGGAAAAGGTTTGTTAAGGCAGCCGGGAGGCAAAGATATCCTTGAGATGCCTTTGGAGCTGTTGTGGAAAGAAAGAATGTGTTTGTTAGGACTAGTCTTGGCTGCAAGTTGCAGAAAAACATAGTAGCAGCTCAGGCAAGAAGCAAGCTTATTTTTTTTTTTATTCAGTCTCCATAGAGACTATCAAAAATTGCCAATGCCAACTATATTTCAAGTCATCATGGCAGGGTATTGGGAAAAGTTTTCAATTAGCAATAATCGTGCCTCAGATAAACCTCATTGGCTGCAATACTGCCACTGCGCAAAGCTGCAAGCTTATTTTTTTGTCAGGTAAAAGAAGTTCAGAGCTAGGTAATCCAAAGGCTAGAGTAGTCACTCCTCAGTCATGTTCTTCCAGCTTCCCATCTTTTTGCTTTGGTGTTATGTCAGTCAACTATTATAGATATGCTACAGAACAAACAACCCTAAAACTCAGTGCCTTGAAGTAGCAAGCATTTGCTTCTTACTCATGGAATGTGGATCTGTTTGGCTTGGCTGGGATCCTCTGGACTGGACTTGGCTCCAGGCTTATGTTAGGTTCAGAGCTGCTCCATGTGTCTCCTCATCATGACACCAGCAGCTACCTGGGCCATATTTTTTTCAAGGCAGATGGCAGAAGCAAGAAAGCAAGCCAAACCACATGAGCGTATTTAAAGCTTCTGTTTGTGTCACATGTCCTAACATTTCATTGTCCAAAACAAGTCAGACCTTGAAGTATACTTCTCCCATCCAGCCATAACTAGGACAAGAAGGAAAGGAAGGATATGGAAAAACAAAATAATCTGCCACAGCCATCCTTAGCAACTGCCCTGGGGCTCATTAGGCTCCCCAGCCTCTACATCCAAGCCAGCAGGTAGGAGGAAAACATAAAGAAAGAATACTCTTTCCTTCAGCATATTTTCTAGAAATGGCATATATTACTTCCTCTTACATGTTATTCTGCCACAGTAAAGAATATAGTCTTTATTCAGGCATGTGTCCAGCTAAAAACTGGGATTTCTGTTATTAAGGAAGAAGAATAGAATAGATACTAGAATTGATAACTAGCAGTTTTTGCCATAAGACGTTTACAGAATTCTATGAGAAAATCAGAAGGCATATTTACAGGTACGGCAGTGTCTGCAATTAGCTTCCTGGAGTTACTGCTTTTAGTATCTTTCATTCTCTGTGACCCATAGATTCAAAGTGCACACAGAAGAACCTGAAGGAACTGCTGCTGAATTAATTTTATTGTTTTAAACTACTGCAAAATTCACTTTTTAAAATACCATGTCTTTATTTTATAATGTGAATCTCGGATTGCACAGTTTACGTAATCAAATGCACTCTGAGTCCCTGCCTGTATAAAAGGCTGTCTCCAACATGATATAGCTATAATTTATCATGAAGTTTCTTAGGGTGGAATAGTGCATATTTACTTAAAATTGCAGTAGATACTTT
>NW_016107496.1:2584354-2587100 GCF_001604975.1 Cebus imitator
CAGGACGGTCTTGATCTCCTGACCTTGTGATCCACCCACCTTGGCCTCCCAAAGTGCTGGGATTACAGGTGTGAGCCACCGCACCCAGCCTATTTTTAAATTTTTTAAACTTTCCATTTTGAAGTAATTTCACACAAAATAGTTGCCACATGGTACATAGATTTTTCTTATATCCTTTACCCAAGTTCCCCAAATATTTACCCTTTGAAAATTGATTATATAAGTGATTTTGTTTCATCTGTTTCAGTATATTCGGGATCAACAGATTTTGATGTAATAAAAGATTTTTAATATTAATTCAGTATAGCATCAGCATTATTTAAAACCTAGCTGGCAGTAAGCTTTGTTTTATCATCTTTTTGCCATCTTCTTAGTCCATAAGGCAGATGACCATCAAGAGAGGGACACAACGCCCAGCACATTTTTCTAGAGAGGAACTGGGCTCCCCTGTTTATTTTGAAGTGTTGAACCTATGAAAAAGTTAGAAGAATAGTACAGTGAGGAGCACCCATGTAGCCTACCCTAGATTTGAGATAGTCTTGCTCTCTTGCCCAAGCTGTAGTGCTGTGGCATGATATGGCTCACCGCAACCTCTGCCATCCAGGATCCAGCCACCAAGTACCAGGGATTACAGGCTTGAGCTACCACGCTGAGCTAATTTTTGTATTTTTAGTAGAGTTGGGGTTTTGCCATACTGGACAGGCTGATCTCAAACTCCTGGCCTCAAATGATCTACCCATCTCTGCCTCCCAAATTGGTAGGATTGTAGGAGCAAGGCACCATGCCTGGCCTTGCTGACATTTTTTCCCTGAGCTTTTTGTTTTTGTTTGTTTGTTTGCAGACAGGGTCTTAACACTGTTGCCCAGGGTGGAGTGCGGTGGCATGATGTCATCTCACTGCAGCTTAGAACTCTGAACTCTGGCACAAGTGGTCCTCCTACCTCAGCCTCCTGAGTAGCCTGGACTAAAGGTGTGTGCCACCACACCAGGCTAATTTTTTTTATGTATTTGTAGAGACAGGGTTTTGTCATGGTGCCCAGGCTGGTTTTGAACTCCTGAGCTCAAGTGATCTGCCTACCTCAGCCTCCCAAAGTGCTGTAATTACAGGCATGAGCCACCATGCCTGGCCATTATTCACTTTTAATTGAACAAATTTAATATTGTGGATAAACTCCTCAGGCCTTGTAGATGACATATTTCTTTCCAGGCCAGGTATTCTTTATTGACCCTCTTTAAGGGTTCTATTATGATTGGAGAATATTAAATTATTGATAGGAACCTGTGCAACCAGCTGTCACCTCCTCAGAGTGAAAACTTCTTGTATACCCCAAACTACAATAGCTGCCTGCTCCTCTCCACCCCAGTCCCTATCCCTCCTGTGTTCCTGTTTTTTTCCAGTACTTCACACTACTTGTGTTTATTTATTTGTGTATGTATTTTTTGGTTACCCTTCTCCAAAATGCAAGCTCCTTGCCCTATTTGCTCTTGGGTTCCTAGTGCCTAGAAGAGTGCTCAGTCGGTATTGTTGGACGAACATTTGATCCAGTTTTGGTCAGTCTGGAAATGCTCTGGATACTTAGTTGGAATTGTCATCTTCAGGGAGTTGGGTTTTGCGTTTATTTACAGGTGTAGGCCCTGCTTCCGTGATGGTTGGGAATCTGGTTGCTGGAAAACGCATAGCACAAGCTGCTGGAAGGGATCTGGGACAAATAGAAGAAAATGATTTGGTGAGGAAGGTAAGTGTTCCTGAAGTGTTGCAAAGGACAGAATTTGCACTCAATTCTGGACAGAATTTTCATTGCAGGTAGCAGCTGGGGGATGCATTATATGACTTGTTATATGTTGCTGACCCTGAGCCCTTTTTCTGCTTTATGAATTCAGCACCAGTTTCTGGCAGAGATCTTACAGTGGCGAGCCCAGGCGACTCCTGACCATGTACTCTTCATGCTGTTAAATGCCAAGGTATTAAAAATGCAATGGTATATCTAATCAGCTGACTACCATAGGAGTATCTTAGGGGCTCTTTATCTCTTTCATCAGAAAATTTCTGTTGTCACCTCTGAGGAAGAGTTATAGCTTTCTCCTTGCTTTGACATATGAGGATAAACTGCAATCACTTTAAGGTTGGAATGAAACCTCCTAGAGTGCTATATAATACCTTCTTTTCTTATGGTACAGTCACATCTTTATTCAATTCTGATAGGAAAAATGGAGCCAACAATGCAATTACATAGATACATAGATGTTCAGAATGCATTATGTCATGACAGTTTTTTTTAACCCAATTGGACTTTTAATTCTTGGATTTCTGCTAGGAAGAAAATGACCTTAGACCAGCATTTTAAAAACCTAAGTTATTTCTGGTACTTAATTCATAATTAAATGATTTATTGCTAACAGACAAAAAGAGTACATTTAACTACTGGCTTCCCATGGATGGTTCATTATAATATTGTATTTTAGGACTGGGCGTGGTGGCTCATACCTGTAATCCTAATACTTTGGGAGGCTGAGGCAGTAGGTCACTTGAGGTTAAGAGTTCAAGACCAGCCTGGTCAACATGGCGAAGCCCTGTTTCTGCTAAAAATACAAAAATCAGCCAGGCGTGGCGGCAGGTATCTGTAATTTCAGCTACTCAGGAAGCTGAGGCAGGAGAATCACTTCAACCCTGGAGGCAGAGGTTGTAGTGAGCCAAAATTGCACCATTGCACTTCAGCCTGGGCAACAGAGTGAGACTCTGTCTCAAA